>NW_026055517.1:0-420231 GCF_023757995.1 Alternaria metachromatica | reverse complement strand
TTTCCGGCCCCCCCCCCCCCCCCCCCCCCCCCCCCCCCACAGTCTCGGACACTCTCCAATAAGTCGATATTTCGCATATTCGTTTCCAATAAATATCATCCCGTTTCACCGAAGTCACACAAACATCTCCAAGATCCCAATGAATGCCCTGTCGCCGGACCGTCATATTGCCAAAACTCCACACTCAAAACTTTAATCTGTCATTTGATGAGTATCGCAATATCAAACATTTGTCACTTTCCCAGCCCAATCCAGCCCTGCGGTAACCTAACCGTCCAAGGCATTTAACAACATGCCTTGTCAACGAACGATTGAGCTGAACGTATCGCACATTATCGCTTAGCATGTCACATATCGGGTGACGTTTCACATGCGAGTGATGGAGGTTCATGCGCGAAACCAAGCGAGCGGGCCAGACGAAATGTGTGTTTTAGGGCCTTAAAAGATTGATTTTAGCAACGGAAAGAATTTGGAATAAGAACAATAAGTAATGGATCATAATTAGCGGTATTATGTGGATACGTTGACTATATTCGTGGTTGACGTAGTCGGGGGCCGACGTGGTTTCGTAATGGGGCTGCTGTCGGCCGGGAGAGAACAACGCACACCGCCGGGGCGACCCCACGAGAACAACGTCGGAGACCGAGTGTTTTAAAGAAAGTGACGAGCATGGATGTTTCGGAGGGCGGTGATGAAGTGGTATCTATACGTGGAAGCACGGCGATGGCTGGATAGAGGAAGAGTTTGTAGTATGACGTTCAATCGTATTCATGGATAGTACCTAGATGTTCCTTCACCTTCCCGCCCCACATTTGCATCCATCTCACTTCATCTCAACATAAGGACAGCTTTTAGTAAAGCAAAAATACCACCCGATTGAAGGAGTGATTGTTGCAAGACCTCCACGCTCGAGCAAAATGACCAAGACATTACCATGTTCAAACCAAAAATAACCAATGTTCCCTGACCTTGCGGCCCCGCTCAGCGTTCCAAGTCTTTAGATGTATGCAGTAGTGAAAGTAAATATATGCTGCCTCCAAGGGATTGGGAGAAGACACAAATAACAGTAACATGCAGTATGGCGCAAAACAAAAAGAACAACGGAAAGGGTATAATAGCGGATCATGATCGGACTGAGGAAGAGGAGATTGCGCGGAAACCAAGAAGACGACAAAACATACGCTCGCTTGCTAGACCATAAACAATTAAAACAAAAACAGACTAGTAAAGGAAAGTGTGATGGCCATGTAAGTGTAGCCATCACATGTTAGCGCCATTGACATTGACTTCGTAGCCGTCGCTCTTAGCCTTCAAGGCCTTAGCCAACATGAGCTCACGCATCCAGTCAATTCGCTGGTCTTTGGTAGTCACAGCAAAGTGCTGGACCTTGCCGTTGGGCATCACCTTCTTGACATCGCCTTTGCCAGGTGCGGCAGGCACAAGCTGGAACTCAAAGGCAGGAGTAGAAGCAGCTGACTTCTCCTTGTGATGACCCGAGGAGAGCTTCAGGGCCTTGAACTTGGCAGAGAGCTTGTTGGAAGCGATCGATGAGCATGCTACTGCGTAGTCGTCCACGTCGATCGTCTGCAGTGCGGATGAAGATGGTAGCTCATTGGGATGCATAGCTAGCTGTGTGCCCTGGAGGCGGAAGTGGTGGTCTTGCCATTCGTGACGCAGGAGCTTCGTGCGGCGCTTCTTCATCCATCCGTGGTGGTTTACTCCCTTGTACACAAAGCCTCCCTTGTGCAAAGGCGCAATCGTGTCACTAGCTTCGCTGGCGAATGGCTGGGTAGTCTTGAGCGGCGACGAGCCAGCGCTGTCGCTAGTACTGACCGAGTCGTCAAAAATGGTTCCGCGCAGGGTGTCGTCATCTGAGTGGGCGGTTGGGCTGAACACGCGGTCCTCAGCAAGCGCCGGCATGGGCAACGAGGGGCGTCTTCGGTCGTGACGCGATCCAACTCTTTGGATTTGGGGCTGGTACTGCATGTTCGGAGGCACGGACTGGCTTGTGTCGCGACTAAGTGGCTCCTGTTGCACAGCAGTCACAGGAACGTCCATCTCGGAGAAGGGCGTGCCGAACCGGTAGACGCCACCTGGTGACGCTGTCCTACATGGCGAGAATGCGGTGTCGGGTGCGAGGTACTGTTGTACTGGGACTCCTTGGCGTGGGTTACCAGCCGGTTGGGCAGACATTGAACGTGCGGGAGGAATCGTCAGTTTTGGAAGGCTCTTGAGGTTTGAGTGAGGTGCTGGCATGAACTCTGGGGGGTGTAGAGCTGGAGTTGAGGGTGAGCGACTGAACGGATCGAAAGACTTTGTTGTATGCGCCGATGTAGATGCAGAAAAGGCTGAAACCTGCGGGTAGTGCGATTGCTGTGGTATCACCAAGAAGGGACGAGGTGGGTATGATTCTGTAGGCGGGGTTGGAGGAGCCTCGATGGGAGTAGCGCTGACAAAGGGCTGCTGCTGGCCTTGTAGGGTGAGGAACTGTCGCACATTGTCTTGCGGGTCGCGTTGCTCGAACTTCTCTAGGTCTTGAAGACTGAAATCAGGTAGCTGGCCAGGCCCGAGGACGTCGGACGATGCTACGACAGAGGGCACCACAACAGAAGGGGTAGCTTCTGAGTTCGGGCGGTGGACGTTCTCGACAGCGTGGGACGCTGTTTGGGGGTTGCCTGGATCACCCGCGATGAAGATATGACCACCTTTCTCGGGCGAGATCGGGAAGCCGTGTTCCTGTTGAAGTCTGGCAAGTTGCCGTTGTTGCTTCCTCCATTTGGCGCATCGTTCACCCTTTGCGCACACGTGTGGCTTGGGAAGCAGCTGTTCAATCGCTACAATGGAGACGGAATGCGCAGGTGTGATGACATCGTCTGTCATGTGGTTCCCTCGCAACTTGTCGCGTCGACTAGCTTTCCGGCCCTTGCTCTTGGACCTGTTTCGTGCCTCTGTGCATGGTCGTTCAATGTCTTCGAAAGGAGTCGGGATGGCTGCTGGGGCAGTTGGCGACATCAGCCCGTCGGCAGTGCGCAGGGAATCGATCTGGTTCCACAGTTGGTGTCTCTTGCCAAAGGACTGAATCTCCAACTCCTTCAGGTCGTCGAACTGCAGATCCAGGAGTACCGCACCGGAGATGTCGTGCTCCATGAACTTGTCAATTACGTCGTCTTCAAATCCGTTCTGATACATCCAGGTAGCAACGTCTTTGGAAGTCCAGGCGCGCACTTCAGCGTTGTCCAAGTGGGCAACGGCGAGAGCGATATTGTTGTACTCTCTCTGGGGGACAATGGTTTCGGGAGTGGCCTCTCGGAAGGAGGTTGGAAGACGAAGTGGGGTTTCTTTTGGCAGGAGAGGCGACATCTGCATTACTTGGCCCTCGTCAAACGGAAAGTCGCTGGATGACACTGAGGCGCGGAAGAGGTGTGGTCCTCTGGGGCCTTCTACTGACTTCCGTTCTGGCCAATAAGCGAACTGTGGTCGTACTTCTTCCGCAGGTGTCTGTACTTCCTCAAAGGTAGAAATCGTTGTTTGACTTCGCCTGTTGTCGCTCTTTGGAAAGTCAGTGCCGCATATGGTGGGGGGCCAGAATATACATACAGATGAGCCACTGAACTCCTCGAATTCGCTAGAATCATCCTCGATATCGGTGTATGCGACACTGATGTGAGAAACCGGGCGCTCTAGCGATGAGCGGGCCGTTAGAGCATTGGAAAAGAACGACTGTGTCTTTCCTCGTTCGAACATTTCCACGCCCGGCTCCAGAGGTGTGATGGGTGTCATGGCCTGCTGATCGGGATGTTAGAACCGCACACGAAGAGGACTGTGAGTCTGGCTTACCATGATCACGGGTTTGGAGCGTACACGCTCTGTGGGAGGGAATTTGGTTGTTCGGGAGGCTGCTAACAACTATTCCGGGCGAGTGTCGCGAGCATGGCACACACACAGTAACAGCACAACGATCGAAAACGGAGAAAGGGACCCTTCGGGTGGAGAGCGCTTGAGGGTCTTTTGTAGAGGCTGCTTGGGCGCCGTTGACGGTGGGGGAGTGTGGTTCGACAATATCACACTTCGCAGCTGCACGAGACAGCGCATGCCTGCTTAAGCCGGCCACTGAGGCCATCGACTCGACGAGCGACACCGCTTCTCGGCCAATGTGAATCCGGGCCTTTCCCGCCCGCATGCTGGTCGAGGGTTAGGCTGGCGCTTAGACTCGAGCGTTGAGAGGGCGTGAGACGGCCCCCATTCGCTGGGCTGCAGATTGGCTGGCGGGCTAATTCTGCTGGATAAGGACATTAACTGCCATTAATACCTCGCAGCGCGGGCCAGACGCATGAAGAGGCCAGGGCCGTCACGGATCCACTCAGGATCAGGGTCGACGGCAGCGGATCGCGTCGCCGCTTGTCGAGTGCAGATGCGACGACGATCTGAGCTGGCCATGCCGTGCCCGCGTGCTGTTGGCTGCTTCGCGGTGCCTGCGCAGCCCCAGAGTACGTACCTCGGGATGTTTTTCGTCCAGTCGCATCACCACCGCCACCGCGACCAAGTCATGGCAGGTCATTTTGAGTGTCACTTGACCGTCGAGCCTCTGCTGCGCGGTGTCGGTGAAGCTTCGGTTCGGAGCGTCGACTGGGTCCCAGGACTGTGGCTGGTTGAGGTCGCTAGCCGACAGCCTCATCAGCGACATGCAGCAAGCGATATTGGCACAACCATATCACATGCGGATGCGTTCCGTGCTCGACGGCTGTGTGCAGCCTGCAGCCGTGCGCGCCGCCGCCGACTCGAGCACACCAGCCTGTCGTCATCGCTGTAGTCGCGTTTTCCGAGCAGTGCGAGCACTCTCCTGCCCGTCGGACCTACCTCGATGTCTTTTGCGTTGTCGTGCGACCTGGATGCTAGCACAATCAGCGTGCTAGCACAATCCCCCGAACCTTGACTCATCCCACAAGCGTCCCCAGTGGCCCACCGGTTATCTGCTACCGTTGCGATGCCATGCCAGACCGCCGCTCCGACCGTTGCACACCACCACCTAGCACCTAGCCCATCCACGACGGCTCGCCATGGGACCTTCATTACCTTGCCGACCAACGGTCGCTCGCAGAGCTCCTTCACCACGACCCCGTGACTGAGTGGTCCTGCGGCCAGCCGCATCTTTTGAGTCTGGTGTTCCACTATCACCATGGCCTCGTTGAAGCGTGGATGCCAAAGGCGAATCAGCGTGCGGAGACGACTTCCCACGACCAGACTACCAGACCGCAAGTTGTGCAAGCATCAAGCATGCTCCCCAGCAACCTCGATGAACCGCGCCAAGCTGAACAGAATTTCTTTCTCTTGTGCTACGTGCTGCATAGTTCGTGAAATACCAGCAGAACGGCTACCGTCCCACATTTCCGTGCATTACGAAGAGTCACAAACTGCTCGTGAGCATCCGGCTCCGAAAGCTCTGCGCATGGCGCTCAAGACCCGGTTAGATTTTCATCACCACTACCACAAGTGGTGCCCGAAAGCGAGCGATGAAATTGTCCAATTGTGCCGTTGGCCAGATTGGCCATCTCAATCTAATCCGCCTCATCTTCATCACCCCAAGGAATCCAACAGGATGCATGGAAGGCAGTATCATATCCAGATACCGGGGAACGATAGCGGCTTTCAGCGGGAACATGACGGCCAAAGCATGAATGCGCATTGTCAGGTGAGCAATCCCGTGCATGCCCAACCGTCCGAAGAGGTACCTAGTCGCTAGAGGGCCATTCGTGGACTACCAAGTATTGATTGTGATTGTCGGTAACCAATCGCACGTCTAGCAGGTGGTATCACATCCCGAACGGGTCTCGCTTCACCTGTCTTGCAGGCATGACGAAGGTCGACTAATTATGGGCATTTACTTTGAGCCGGCAACATAATTAAGGGCCTATACTTAGCAGCGGCCCTTCCCTGTCACCCACCGAGATTTCCTTGCCGGTGGCTTGCCCCGCAGTGTAAGCTAGGACGATGGATGCTGTCATTGGATACACAGCTTCACTAGAGAAAGCTTGTCCTGCAAATTCCAACCCCGTCAACATGCACAAGCGACTTGCTTCGCGTGGGAGCGCACGCTGACTGGATGCCACTGCCTGTCGTACCATGCTAACTCGCCGCGTTACTCGAAGGCTCACCCACTCTACTTCCAAGGTTGTCCTCTACCGCGTAGCTCGGGAAAACACCATCAACCGACCTGCCGTGTTTGGTCGACAATGCGGTCTACGTTTTCGTTCGCCTAGCTACTAGCTGGTCAAGTCCCGCTGTGGAAATGATCACGACAGCGTGCACGCGAATTGGGCCGCCTCGAGTCTGCGTGACTCTGCCCGCAAAAGCCCGAACGTTCTGGCTGAACGTAGTACAGGCGAATAGATTCGAGTAGCAGCCGCATCTCGTGGGACCACGAGTCGCTGTACCTCTGTTGGTGTCGACACGCGGGCAGGTACCAATACACCACGTACATGGGACTTGCAGATGCTATGCCATCATCTACATACTTGGCATACTGCAGTACGGGATCTGCACACTGCACAAGGCCACCAGTAACGTCCGGGCCGGCCACTTATCGCAGCCGCTTCATGTACTTCCTAGGCCGCTCTTGGACGCACCTCGATAGTGCCCCGCAAGGAGGTTGGCACAAGAGGGGATCAAGGCATACGGCCCCGGTCAGCAAAAACTCTCAAGGCGACATGGGAATATGCTTCCAGTACTAAATGGGTCATTTAACTTGCTAAAGTCGTTGCGGGGACCAGTAAGCCGATCGATAGCCGTGGAGATATACGCGCTAAGTGCTGCTGTTGGCTCTAGCGCGGCGGGTAGAGAGCCCCAAAATAGCTGGGAGCACAGAATGACCCCAAATGTCGACATCAGGCTGCACGCCAGGACTAGTCGTCCAATCAGTGTGCCGTGTGCGTGTGCTGCATGGCGTTCGCATCTCCCTCCCGTTGGATGACCACCCGGCCTGATAGCAGGGACTCCAATTATAGATTCAGCAATATTTGTGAACATTCTGCCGTTCGTGGTAGATATAAGGTACATGTCCTTCACTAATACTTCTCCACGCAACAGGTAGACCGCATAATTTGGTTCCGCTCCTTCCTTCACATCAAGCCCGCTGGTCAGGCTTTGAATACCCATCTTTAATTACGAGCAGCCCGGTCGAGCCCTGCCATCCTGTCCCTTACGAATCGTCCCGTCGCGCGTTAGTCGTTATTGCCGCATTGTTTACTGGCTTTCCTCATATACCACCGCTCTGGGTACATCAAGCGTCCATGTCCTCCTCGTCCGCTCCCCCATCCGCTACCAAACAGTCCTCCACCATGGTAGGGACTACAAATGCTGCTAATGCAGCAAAGCAACAAGCTGCAGCAAAAATGCACCGTCGTTCACGATCAGGTAAGGACCACCCTTTCGATGACATGCAGGGATCCTGCGCATGGACGGTTGACTAACGGGAGCTCTGCAGGGTGCTTCACATGTCGCCTGCGACGGAAGAAGTGTGATGAGGGCAAACCATCTTGCCGCGCCTGCAAACACCTTGGTCTCAAGTGCGAATACAAGAGGCCAATGTGGTGGAGCAACAATGAACAAAGGCGGACTCAGAAAGAAGTCATCAAGAACATCATCAAGCGCACCAAGCTTAATGAGAAGACAGCACAGAGCGGCGCAATGGGCACCAACACACCACCAAGCCTGTGCCATTCCATGCAAACTGCCGACACCTTCTCAGACGGTGTCAGCTGCACTCGCGCGCCATCTGTCGACTCCCAGAACTCGCTGGACTACAACTTCAACCCCACTGTCACACCCGACTTCTACAACTCGTCAATGCCTCCGCCAATGTTCGCCCCGACTTTCACCCACCCAGGTCACTACGTACCTTACGACATCGACATCAAGACTGAGAGCCAAATGTTCATCAACGACATTCCAACTCGTCGCGATTCCACGCTGTCATCCTACAGTCACTACCAAACTCCGCCCGCTCACATCTATCCCACGGACGACTGGATCCAGAAAGATTACTTCGAGCGCCGCGAATCGTACATTGAGGAGCCCCTCGAATTTCCCATCTTTGACTACACTACCTACGGTGCTTTCAGCCCATCACACCAGCCCTCCATTCAGGTCGAAGACTGTGATCGCCATCTTCTCAGCCACTTTCTCGACAACATCATGCCCACAGCATTCCCGGTTCTTGAGACTAACCAGCCCGGCGCTGCGCAGCGCGATGTGATCATTCCAGCTCTGGAGTCTAACAAGGCTTACCTACACTGCTGCATGAGCATATCTGCGCTACACATGAAGACCACTCAAGGACTTGTGGGAGAAGAGATCGACCAAGACATTCAACGGCATCGCGGAGAGACTGTTCAGCAGCTCACTGCGGCGCTCTACAGCGACAGCCAGCATGGTCAGACTCTCGAGGCCGCGCTTGGTATGATCTTTTTCCAGTGCTCAGTCGGCCGATTCAACGATGGCCTGATGGACATCCCGTGGCATGGCCACTTCGAAGCAGTCCAGAACCTTGTTCACAGGCTCGAGCTTCCCGCGCAGATGATCGCGATGAACGGACAAGCACACGCTCAGCCTCCCTTCAACATGACACTGGCTTCCTGGATCGACATCCTCGGCGCTACCATGCTGGGCAGGACACCATCTTTCGCTGACACCTACCGCGAGAAGCTCATCGCTGACGCATCATCTGGCCTCGCCGAACTCATGGGCTGTGAAGATCGCATCATGTACCTGATCTCGGAGATTGCTTGCCTCGAAGCGCTGAAGAACGAGAACATGGATGTCGTCCAGCTTTGCGCGCACATCAAGCTCCTCGGTGAGCAAATCAGCTTGACTGAGCCTCCCCAGGGATCGCTCAACAGCGCCTACACATCTACCGGCGAGATTCTCCCAAGGCAGCTTCGCCGCAACATGACGGCAGTGTACCGTCTAGCCGCCCGGATCTACTTGTGCAGCCTAGTGCCAGACTTCGACCGCACATCCGCCACATTCGTCAACCTGGTCAGCGCCCTTTGCAAGGCTATGGAGTACATTCCTGCCGGACCCGACGGATTTGACCGCTCCCTTGTATGGCCCCTTTTGGTCGCTGGCTCCGTCTCGGTGCAACAGTCAGGATTCCGCAGCATGTTTGCTGAGCGCTCCGCCCTCTTGGGCGAGGCTGCTAACTTTGGCTCGTACGGACGAGTCAAGAACCTCTTGGAAGAGGTATGGCAGGTCAACGACGACAACCTCGCGAAGGGCAACACCCAGAGTGTCCACTGGCGGGACATGATGCGCCAGAAGAACTGGGACTTTTTACTCATCTAAAAAGCCCGGCTCTTCTGCTGGTATGCATCCTGGTCTGGTGTTTCTCTTCGCGAACTACATTCTCTCTGCGTCTGTCGCTTGCCGTACCTCTTTCAACAACCACAAAAGCGCTTTGCTTATTTCTTTGCATATATTTTCTTCACTACGATACCCCCTTTTTGTAATTTGGATACCATTGGCTCCACGGGAGCAATGCAGCATTTCTAGGGCGCAGCAGCATCGACTGGAAGGCGTTGGAGGGACTTTACGGGTGACGATTTCACGGCCGAATCTGGGGCGTGTTTGGAAAGGGGCACATGGAGTGCATGGGAAGCTAGCGCAGCACCCAGGCGCCAACATGTATAGTAGAGTTGGATGGGGCTCGAGTGAGCGCCCATGGATGGAGGAGAGAATTGAAGCTGAAACGAGCGTATCGCTCAAGATTACAACGCCTCTTTGGTGCATATGTGACGGTGATTGGCTGTAGAGGGTTGCTGCTGAAGAGAGGCCTCTAATTTTAGCGAGAACATGGGGCGGACTGCGACGCTGCAAGTCGACGCGTACAGCAACAGACGACCAGCACAACGGCCGCTTCGAGTTTGCCATCCCAGTTGCAAGCAGGTTGCGGGGGCAGCATCTAGGCTCTGTCGACTGCATCGCGTTGCACGCCGTCGAGTGCGGGCCCGTAGAGACTACCATTTTGCCGTGGCCGTTATTAACACCTAGACTCGTATTCCGCCCCCACCCAGTTGTATAGACGTACTGCACCGCGCCGCCTGCATCGCGCCCTCGACATCCGAACTCCACCTTTGCCATGGCGTCTCCAGCGCCAGTTCCCTTCACCTCGCTCGACACCAGCACGCGGCAGCCAGCGAAGGATGAAGTCGAGTCGCCGAGCATCTCGAGCACAAACGCGCTTGCCCGCTACGAATACGAGGCGGGCCACGCCAATGCCACGACGGGCACCAAGATCCTCATGGTAGAGTGGGAGGACGACGACACGACGCGCGGGGTGCGCGGCGACTGGCACATCTCGTGGGACGGCAGCACGCGTGTGCTGCCGGCCGACGACCAGCCTGCCAACGACGTGAACCGCATGTATTTCCTGCTGCCTCCGGGCGTTGCGGTGCCCACCAGCGTCACACTCACGCTACGGCCCCAGGACGCTAGTATATCGCCTGTGGTCTGGCACACCAACCCTCTGCCCGCCCTGTTTCCGCCGGAACTCGGAGCCTCCGCGCGTGCAGCCGGCAAGAAGGGCGTGCTGCACACCATCTGGGCCAAGAAGCGGTTACAGGTCCTGCAGAAAGAGATCGAGGCCGAATCGCGCAACAACGTCGAGGGCATTGGCCTGCTCATGGTGGTGCAGGAGAAGGAGTGGATCGAATCAACGTTTGGCGTCAATGCCAAACCAGCCGGCCTGAGCATCTCGTTGGGGGAGCCGACGTTAGCCCCGATGAAGGGTCCAGCTAGCCCACGATCTCCAGGCGGAGGCAGGCTGATGGACAAGCTGGCGGGCCTGCGACTGGGCACGAGCGAGCGAGACCTCACACCGAGCAGCAGCACGCCGGGCTTCTCCAACCCTCTCTCACCTGAGTCCTCAGACATCGCCATTAGCTCCTTTTCCGTCTTCAAGGGAGCCAACCCGTCGGCACTTGCGGCGAAACCTCCACAGCAACCGCAGTCTGAGCCTGCAGCGCCACCTCGCAAGGTCGTCCCCCAGGCTCCGCCGCAGTTCATTACAGAGCAGCAAGGCGCTGGCATGATGGGTTCACTGAATGCTCTATCCGGCCCTGCGCCCATGTTCCAGTCACGGGACCCCCCTGGACCTGCAGATGAAGACGACAAGGACGACGGGCTGTTTGCACTACCGATAAGTCCACGAAGCCCGGAGGTGGGAAAGAGCCCGTTTTCGTTTGCGGTCAACGAGACAGCCCCGTTCTTGAAAGAGGAGAGTGCCATATGAGTACTGTCGTGGATGAATCTACGGGCGCATCAAGATGTAGCATGGGTGCGTTGTGTTAGTCACAGGGTCGATGTAGCCCTTTATGAAAGTGATACCTTAGTGGCTTTCTGCCGCTGCGAGAATTCATTCTAGTTGGAATTATCGAGAGCGATATTCCCATCATCATCACTGCCAAGATATAGTGAACGCAGCATGGTGATGTACACAGTGAATGTCTCAACATGATGTGGGCACCTCAACAACGAGTGAAAGCGACAAAGGCCAATGTGTAGGAGATGCAATCCTCAAATATACTTGCCGGTGACTGAGTAAATCAGCAGCGTAACTGCACATGGTGGCTGCAGACTAGGTGAAGATCGCTGCACGTACCAAGGCGCTAGAGGGCGTCGCTGACGAAAGTTGCCGACGCGATCTCAGGCGCAACTTCGACGCTCCCACGGTACTGTCGCAAAGCCCCCAACACGTCCAGCTCCCCGTCACCCTCCGTCGCACTCCTCTCACCCCCGATCACGAGACACAACCCACCGGCACCGATTGACGCGCGACAAAATGCTCACCACCGGACGCGGCAGCATTGCCCAGATACACTACACGGGCGAGGAAGCTGCGGGTGAGATCAACAAGCTTCTCAGCGCGGTCGTGAGTACTGCCCCACCTGACCGCGACCACGTGCTAACCCATGCTGTAGGTAGAGAACGAAGACGACTTTGAGAGATGGGAAGCGCTCGTCACTCGCGCCTCTGACCTCGAGGGCGGCGTCACCCGCAACTCCAGCCCATCCGCCATCGAACTGGTGCGCAACGTGTACGACTGCTTCCTAACCAAGTTCCCGCTCTTCTTCGGATACTGGAAGAAGTATGCAGACCTCGAGTTCTCCATTGGCGGCACCGAGACGGCCGAGATGGTCTACGAGCGCGGTGTCTCGTGCATCACACCCTCGGTCGACCTGTGGGCCAACTACTGCACCTTCAAGATGGACACATCGCACGACAACGACATCATCCGAGAGTAAGTCTTGCCTTTCCTCCCCTTCCCTCCTCCCGATTCGCAGGCTCAATCTCGCCGTAGCCAGCGGCAAGTCTGGCGCAGCCTGGCGTTGCGCCTGCAGACCTGACACAGTTTCGTTGCATGCCATTTGATGCACCCTCTTACTGCCCCGTTACAACATGCCCCACGAAAGAGCGAGATCGTACGCTAGAGTTCTGAAGTCGATGGCATTGCCGTCCTCTGATGGCATGAGAGGTTACTTTGCAAGATCACCCCCTCCTATCCCTCCCCATACTTGCTTTCAACATGCTGACCTAATAGTCTGTTCGAGCGCGGTGCCCATTTCGTTGGTCTCGACTTCCAGAGCCACCCGTTCTGGGACAAATACATCGAGTTTGAAGAGCGCATCGGCGAGCCAACCAATGTCACCAAAATTTACAGCCGTGTTCTACACCTGCCCATCTACCAATTCGCCCGATACTTCGAGAAGTTCTCCGTCCTGCTTAATAGCCGACCAGTCGATGAGCTAGTCGACCCCGATACCCTCGAGGAGATGAACAAGGCGATCCAGCTGGAGAACCAAGGACAACCAGAGAAGCCAGCGCTTGAGATCGAACGGCAGCTGCGCAACAAGATCCACGAGCACTACTACACCGCATATGGAAAGACACAGCAGGAGGTGACCAACCGCTGGACTTTTGAGCAAACCATCAAGCGGGCTTACTTCCACGTCACAGAGCTCGAAGATGCCGAGCTTGAGAACTGGCGCAAGTACCTAGAGTATGAGGAGAAGCAGGGTAACTTTGAGCGCACTTCTTTCCTGTACGAGCGCTGCCTCGTTGCTTGCGCGCTCTACGACGAGTTCTGGCTGCGTTACGCCCGCTGGATGTTTTCACAGGGCAAAGAATATGCAGAGAACACAAGGATAATCTACATGAGGGCTAGCTGCATATTCGTACCAATCTCGGCTCCTGAGGTACGTCTGAACTGGGCGCGATTCGAGGAGAAGCTGGGCCGTACTTCTGTCGCACGCGATATCTACCTGGCCATCCTCGACGAAGCCCCCGAAAACACCGAGACTCTCATTGCTCTAGCCGGAGTAGAGCGACGCCACGAAGGCAACGATGCGGCCGTCCGCCTCCTAGAAGAGCACATCGGTCGCTCAAACAACCACATCGGTGGCATACTAGCTGCTGAGCAGGCACGCATACTCTGGCAGTGCAAGGGCAGCGTCGACGAGGCACGCCAAGTGTTCAAGGACAAGCACGAGCGATTCCTGGACTCGCGCGAGTTCTGGGTCAAATATCTTGAATTCGAGATCGCACAACCCTCACCCGATCAGGAAGAGGGCCATACCCGCATAAAGGCAGTGCACGAGCTGATGCGCACCAAGGGACGCTTCTCCTCAGACGTCTCAATGGAGCTCTCCCACTACTACATGGCTTATTTGATGGATCGTGGTGGCAAGGACGCAGCCGAGGAGTACATGCAGCTGGATAAGGACGTCAACGGGTATGTATCATCTGCTAAGAGCGACCCCTCCCAACTCCCATCCCAGAAGAAACGTAAAGGACAGCCTCACAATGCAGCAAACAAACGTCAGCGCAAGTAGTTGTGCTTTAGGTCTCCCCAGCACAGCGAAACTGCGATGCGCGCTGCTGGTCGAACCATGACTCTCTAGTGTCTATCATACCCCTTCTTGAACTTTTTAGTATTTACCATTTCCTGCACCTGCACGATCACTAGAAAACGTAATACACCACGATTCTCGTCCTCTCATTATGCTTGCTGACATTGCGTGTTCAATACAGTGCAAAGCAGATCGAAGACGCCGCTACTGCTCCTCCTGTGCCTCAAAAGCCTGGTCACCGAAGCCGCTTCTAGGAGTGCGATAGTAACTTGGTATGCGCCTCTTCGATGCCCTTTCTCGTTGCTTGACTGACGGTACGGCCCAGACGAGGTGTGACCATCCCCATTCACCCGAGCTTTCCATATTCGAATCCTGCGCCCCAAGTAATGTCTGGTCAGCTTTCCGTACGTCACGTCGAGGCAAAAAGCCTTGATGCGATTGCGATATCCAAACCAACCACTCTTGTGATGGGCGGGCTCCAAGCCATGGGTAGACCCGCGCTGTCTGTCTTATTCTCAGGTAAACCATCCTGCCCACTTTCCCCTAATTCTGTTGTCTACACTGTAAAATTCCTGGTGTTATTTCTTCGTTCCATGCGATATCGATGTTATGAGAGGACGTGCTAGTAAGAGACCTTGTGTTAGCTTGGGTAACGTTAGGTCGATAGCCGCTCGTGTCGAGCTGATGTATTTGTACAAAAGATTACAAAAGATACTGTAAAGACCATCACCAGACTATGTGCAGTGAACGTCCATGTAGAGGAGTCTCATCAGTACTTGAGATTGTCCATGACGCATAGGTACCGTACAGCCATAACATCACCCCCACCCCAGAGCCTGTCTAAACGACAAACCCACCACTATTCTTCTGCCTGGGCTCACCCGCCGCCTCAAAAGTGCCATTCGTCAAGCGCCTCAGACCCTGCGCGGTACTCGACCCCGGCGCAACCCACGTAACATTACTGCCCAGCCCCTTCAAGAAAGCCGTAGTCCCATTATCAAACCCATACTCAAAGCTGACCTGCGCCGGCACCAACTGATCGTGAATCCGCGGTTCGGCCAGCGCCTCCGCCGTCGTCATCTCCCCATCGAGGATATGAAGCAGATTCTGGATCGTAGCCGTGATGATGCGACTACCCCCCGCTGCGCCAATAGCCACGTAGAACGCACTAGCGATGGACGAGGAGTTGAGGTGCTCGACAATGACGGGCGAGATGGAGGATAGAGGGCGTTTTCCGGGACGGATGAAGTTGGCTGGTGAGGGGATGTATCCGAACGCGTTCGTTGTGTTTGGGATGCTGAAATCGTTCATCTCGTTGTTCATGATGACACCGGTTTCAGGAACGACGAGCTTGCTTCCGAAGAGCAGGTTCACCGTCGTCGTCAGTGTAACGGCCATGCCGCTCTTGTCCGCGGTAACGATGTGGCTCGTTCCGGGTGTCTCGAGGGATTCCAGGCCAGCGGGGTCGTAGTACGACACGTCGAACGTTTTGGTGTCGGAGATCTTGGATCGGATTTCCTTGGCTGTGGCTTCGGATAGCATTTGCTCTTGGTATGTGTCTATGCCTGAGAGGAAGAGGGGGTCGCCTAGTTCGGCGCGCATGCCGTAGGCAAATCGCATGCTTTCGTCTAGGCGGTGCGTGGTTAGGTTGATGTTTGAAGGGTCGCCGACGTGGGAGTAGCCTTCCATGATTTTGAGTGTTGCGAGGGCGACTTCGCCGCCTGAGGGCGCGCTGCAGGCTGTGAGCTTGTAGTCCCGGTAGGTTATCGTGGAGGGCTTGCGGATGGCGACTGTGTAGTTGGAGAGGTCGGCCAGCGTCATGGTTCCGTTGGCCGCCTGCAGAGCACGGATTGTGGCTTCTGCTATGGGGCCGTTGTAGAATGCGTCTGGACCATTCTGGGCAATGGTTTCGAGCGTGTCGGCATAGCGCTTCCGCGTGATGGTATCGTTGAGCTGGAGGAGGCGTCCTTTGGGCGCGAAATCAAGAGCAAACTCGAGATCGTCGACTAGGAAGTTGGATGAGGAGGTCGCGGAGACCATGTATTTTACGAGATCTTCGTTGACTCTCCAGCCATTCCTGGCAACCTTGACAGCTGGGGTGAGGACAGTGGACCATGGCAGGACTCCGTAGTTTTCGTGAAGATGTTGAAGACCACGGAGTTCACCAGGGACACCAGATGCGAGACCGCCGTTGATACTGGCGTCTTCGTTGTTTTTGTACATGTCTTCAAATGCAGCGGCTGGGGCTGTTTCACGGAAGTCAATGAACTCATACGTGCCGTTTGGTGCACGGACGAGCATGAATCCTCCTCCACCGATGCCTGTAGTTGTTAAAATACAATTCAGTCAAAAGGTTTGAAAGATACTCACCTGAATGATACATGCCGACCACGCCTACACATGCCACAGTACCTACCATGGCATCGGCAGCATTTCCACCCAACTTCAGCAATTCAATACCGATGTGACTGCAAATATCACTTTCCGAAGCAACAGCGCCCAACTGGCCGTCCTCTAGTATGGGCGGCGCAGGGTAATCGGAGGGCCATGACTCCCCGCTCTTGACCGGAGTACCCAAGACACTCTGCAGCGTCAACAGGCCGGTGAAGCACTTGACCAGCGAACCGCGTGCCATATTCGCAGCAGCACAGTATTGACGAAAAGATGGAGGAAGAACAAGCTCACCAAGCCAACGCGCCGCATTCCAAGTGCTCATCGTGCAGATTATATACTAGCCGAAGTCGGCTTGGTGGATCCCGCGTTTGCGCCCTGCCTTCCTCGCCCTGGTGATAGCCACAGCAATAACTGGTAACGGTACGCGGCTGGGACGGATTAGGAAGCTGCAAACGCACGAGGCTGGGATTGCGTGCGAAGCTGTCGCAATGCACCATTGCGGGCCGAGCGTGGACATGTTCAGGTAATCATATACTTGTGGTTTTGCGTAGTTTGGCCTATCGAAGTACGTGAGATAACGGAGCCGGGCCGTTGTTGGTCGGAGATAGGCGGGGGTGATAACGGTGGTCGCGTGCTGGGGTGTTTAGATGAGCAAAGAGAAATGCTGGGGATGAATGCATCGTCGTATGTGTGGTCATAATATGAGAACGTTACGGCTCAAGCAGCCGTTGAGCTTCGTTGACAGCATGTCGTTCTGTCAAGCTTCAGGGCTGGATCTCCCGGCCCGCCTAGGCAGCCCGGCTGCAACTCGACCATGAAAGAGGAAGCAGCTCGCGTTAGACTCTTGGTCAGAAACATTGACTCGAGAAACCAAGGCGAAGTTCGAGAGCCGTGTTCCTGGATGATGTAGCAGCCAAGCACGCGGACGAACCCCAGGAAACGTGACACCGTGATGTAATCTGAAGCGGTTCGCGTCGCCTGCCTCACGCGTCTCTAGCTTTCTCCACACGTACACCCGCCATCCGTCGCGACCCCACGAATCACCCAATGGCGCCAAAAAGTACCCAATCGTCGTCGCAGCCCAAGTCGTCGCAAAAGGGCACGCAACAGACCATCTCCAGTTTCTTCGCGAAGAAACCGTCGCAAACGCCCAAACCCGCAGCCAAACCTGCTCCTAAGGCGCCTTCTCCACCCGTAGCCAATGTCGCACCCCAAGAGGAAGACGACGACGAAGATGAGCTTCCAGTCTCGCAGTCAATTCCTGTGCGCAAGCGCGCCATAGACGAAGATGACGCAGCTCACGATTCCGGTCGCTCGTCCCCCTCAAAGCGCGTTAGATTCGAAAAAGGCGACTCGCCCCGACAGACGCCTGCACCAAAGCCCGCAAGAACCGGCGACAGGACATCCAAGTTTCTATTCTCTTCGTCACCTGTTCCACGGGAAGAGCACCCTGAAGAAGACGTGGATGCCGCGGCTTCGCAGAAGCAGAGGGAAAGACTACACGAGAAGTTTGTCAAGAAGCTCGGTCGACCAGACAGCTTTGCTGAACTGAGGAGGCGCAACAAGATCATATCTGAGGACAACCCCAACGCCAATGGCGAGGAGGGCGACGGCGACGAGGAAGAAGAGGATGAGCCACCCCAGAAGCCCGCCAAGGGAAAGAAGGGCGCTGCGACGAAGAAGGCAAACAAGCTGACGCCCATGGAAATACAATACCTGGACATAAAGCGAAAGCATCTGGATACCGTCATCGTTATGGAGGTTGGGTACAAGTACAAGTTCTTTGGCGAGGATGCAAGAACGGCATCGAAAGAGCTGGGCATCGTCTGCATACCAGGTAGGAACTCCAGGCTGAACTTAATGTGATACGTAGCTAACTTGGGATACCAATATTTAGGAAAATTCAGATACGACGAGCACCCTTCCGAAGCCCACCTCGACCGATTCGCGTCCGCCAGCTTCCCAACGCATCGACTGCAAGTCCACGTCAAACGTCTCGTACAAGCAAACCACAAAGTTGGAGTGGTGAGGCAACTGGAGACGGCCGCGCTCAAAGCGGCCGGTACCAACAGGAACGCTCCATTCGTGAGGAAGCTCACCAATCTCTACACCAAAGGCACATACGTGGACGATGTTGAGGGCTTGGAGGCGCCTACCGAGGGCTCAGGCGCAAGCGTACAGTCGACCGGATATCTGCTTTGCATCACCGAGAGCAATGCAAAAGGCTGGGGTACTGACGAGAAAGTGCAAGTTGGGCTGGTAGCCGTCCAGCCTGCGACTGGCGACATCATCTACGATGACTTCGAAGATGGCTTCATGCGTAGCGAGATCGAGACACGGCTGCTTCACATCGCGCCGGCAGAGTTTCTCGTAGTCGGCGACCTCTCCAAGGCTACAGACAAGCTGATACAACATCTGTCAGCTAGCAAAACCAACGTCTTCGGGGACAGATCGCGCGTGGAAAGGGTAGAAAAGCCGAAGACGATGGCTGCACAAGCCTACAGCCACATCTCGAATTTCTACGCGGGCAAGATGAAGTCCAGCCAGGAAGCAGACTCGGAAAAGCAGGGCGCTATTCTGGACAAGGTACATCAGTTGTCGGAGCATGTAACCATCTGCCTCTCAGCAATGATCACGTATCTCAGCGAGTACGGCCTGGAACACGTCTTCGATCTCACAAAGTACTTCCAGCCTTTCAGTGCCAGGTCTTACATGCTGCTGAACGGAAACACACTCTCTAGTTTGGAAATCTACCAGAACCAAACGGATTACACTGCGAAGGGCAGCTTGTTCTGGACCATGAACAGAACAAAGACCCGTTTTGGGCAACGGTTGCTGAGAAAGTGGGTTGGCCGACCCCTCATAGACAAGGAGAGATTAGAAGAGCGCATAGCAGCGGTGGAAGAGCTCAAGGAGGGCGAGAACACAATCCCTGTCGACAAGCTGAAGTTCGTGCTCGGGAAGATCAGGACCGATCTCGAGAAAGTGCTCATCCGCATCTACTACAAGAAGTGTACAAGGCCAGAACTGTTGGCAGCTTTGCAAAGTCTGCAGGAGATTTCGAGCCAATACTTGTCGGCGAAGACACCCGAAAAGAGTGGTTTCTCCTCGTCGTTACTGAGTGAAGCTGTTTCGAATGTTCCGAAGATCTACGATGACTTGAACAGCTTTCTGGAGAGGATCAACGCCAAAGCCGCAAAAGATGACGACAAGTACTCGTTCTTTCGTGAAGAACATGAGGCCGAAGATATCAACGATCTGAAATTGAGCATTGCCTCTGTAGAAGACGATCTCAACACGCACCGAAAAGACGCAGCTGCTAAGCTGGGGAAGAGCAAAGTAGACTTCGTTACTGTAGCTGGCATTGAGTACTTGATCGAGGTCAAGAGGAAGGCACCCGAAGAGAAGAAAGTACCTGCCTCGTGGCAGCAGATCTCAGCTACCAAGACTACACTGCGTTTCCACACGCCAGAAGTCAAGCGCATGCTACAAGAGCGAGATCAGTACAAGGAGTCGCTGGCGGCGGCATGCGACGAAGCTTACATGGGCTTGCTAGAGGAAATCTCGTCCAAGTATCAACAACTGCGGGACTGTGTGGCTTCCCTAGCCACACTCGACGCCCTCCTCTCACTGGCTACCTTGGCAAACCAGCCAGGTTACGTCAAGCCGACCTTCACAGACGACATCGAGCTCAACATCACTGGTGGTCGGCATCCCATGGTTGAGCAACTGCTACTCGAAAACTACGTCCCCAACGACCTCACCCTTTCACACGATTCTACCCGTGCTCTACTAATCACAGGCCCCAACATGGGCGGAAAATCCTCGTATGTGCGATCTGCAGCTCTAATTGCCATCATGGGCCAAATTGGCTCCTACGTCCCCGCAACGGAAGCGCGACTAGGCATGCTAGACGCGGTCTTCACCCGCATGGGCGCTTTTGACAACATGCTCAAAGGCGAATCCACATTCATGGTCGAACTGAACGAAACCTCTGACATCCTCAAATCCGCAACGCCGCGATCCCTCATCATCCTCGATGAACTGGGTCGCGGTACCTCAACTTTTGACGGTGTCGCCATCGCAGAAGCAGTACTTGACTATGTCATCCGGGACCTACAGTCACTCACGCTGTTCATCACACATTACCAGCATCTGGCCAAACTGTCAGGCCGCTTCCCCAACGGTGAGCTGAAGAACGTCCACATGCGCTTTGAAGAGCAGAACGGCGGGAAGGAAGTCGTGTTCTTGTACGAAGCTACGGAGGGTATTAGCCACCGGTCTTACGGGCTGAACGTTGCGCGGTTGGCGAGGGTACCTGAGAAGGTCATCGATGTAGCGGAGGTGAAGAGCGCTGAGCTGGAGGAGAGCATGGGGGCTTGTAAATTGGGGAACTTGTAAGTCGTATCCTAGGCAGAGGATGCTGAGAATGAGTGCTAACATTAACTAGGTCGCGCATGATGAAGGGTTTGTTGACTGAGGGCTCGGAAGCAAGTCTTGATAGACTTGTTGAGGGTATTGAGCAGCTGTAAAATATAGATGTGTTGTGTTATATGGAGATGCGACTGGCCATCGTTCACGGGAAAAGGTGGAAGCATCAGGCGTTTGATGACGGTGCATACGGGTAGTAGATCTGCGTGTATCAACAACGCATCGCTGCGTCGCCAGTTGGGGTCTGCCGAAATGTTCAAACCGCGCAAACGAATCACATCACCGTCGATAAGATCAAATCACTTTCTTGCTTGTGGTGTATTGTCATTGTTTCATTTCATGACTGTCATATCCATATCGCTGTGATCGTAGTCAATGGCCAGCGGATCTCCTGTCCTCCCGGCTCATGGTATACCCACCATCACGCCTTGTCCTAGCTCAGCAGCTTAACCGAGACGAGTCTCCTTGTCCTTGATGGGCATATCGGAGCCAGTGGTAGACTTGTACTGGCCACGGATGAAGTCGCTGATCTGTTCGTCCTTGGCTTGCTCGACGGCGGACTCGTTGTCCTGAGCACCCTGGCCCATGAACTTCTCTTGGACGAAGTCGACACCTAATATAGACAGTTAGTACGTGTCCAACAGTTATAGCACGGCATGGTAGACGTGGGTGGGGGTGGAGGACGACATACCCTTGTCGAGGTAGTCCTCGTTCTTCTCGCTCTCCTTGCCGCCGCCAGCAGCGGAGTTGAGCTTGTCACCAATGCCACCGAGGAAGCCACCGGAGCCGGAGGACTTCTGCTCAGAGCCTTGGCCTTGGACGACCTGCTCGTTGACGGACTGGCCTTGGTTGTTACCACCGCCAGCGAGCTTGTTGACGAAATCCATGATGTTTGTTTGTTTGTTGTAATTGGAGGTAGGTAAGGTAAGTAAAGGGTCAAAGCAGTAAAGGTAAAAGTAGTTGTGTGAGGTTGTGATGAGTGATAAGCCGAGTGTACTGGAGGAGAGAGAGAGCTATTTAAGCAGCTGATTGCAAGGCAGGGATGGTTGATCTTGGAAACGGGAGCACCGATGGGTCAATGGGGTCAATCAAGATCTAGTCCCTGGTGACAGGAGCCTTGGTATTGGAGCTAAGCGCGTTTGATAGGTGCGTGTCGCAGCGTGCAAGGAGGCTACGGGCGACGTACCTGATGCGATGCTGGTTCTTGGTCGGCACTGCCCCGCCCAAATGCGCGCCGACGTCATCAGACACCCCGCCATCGCGGAACCTGAAACTAGTCCCTTTGCGAGGCCAAGCTCCGCTATCGCGTCTTGCACGTGCGAGCAACCTTGCGACTGTGACCTTGGAATTTGTTTTGCTTCTTTGAGGGGTTTTGTTCGGATCGACGCGTCTGTGCTGTTGTCGTCATCGCCATGATACCTATCACGATTATCACGGGCTTCTTGGGCTCGGGGAAAACAAGTATGTAGTAATTTTCTGCCGCTTTCTCTTCCGCAACTAGTAGCACAGGACCAGCACGTCGCATTGCGTGTGTATAAGCTGTCAAGAACGTGTAAATCATATCGAGAAGAGTTGTAATCTTGCTAACAACCTCGCAGCGCTCATCCTGAACCTAATCCCCCAACTACCCAAAACCTACAAACTCGCGCTCCTCAAGAACGAATATGGCGACATCAAAGTCGACACAGCGCTTGCCTCCTCAGCCGCTATATCAGGCGTGCAAGAATTGCTCAATGGATGCATATGCTGCAACCTCGTCGGGCAACTCTCCGACGCCCTCGAAACGCTCGCCAACGACGTAAACCCCGATCGCATAGTCATCGAGACCTCCGGCTCTGCCTTCCCTGCAACCCTCGCCATGGAAGTAAACCGACTGAGCAGAGAAACGGGCAAATACGTTCTAGACGGCGTAATGAGTGTGATTGACGTGGAGAATTGGAAGGGCTACGAAGACACGAGCTACACGGCGAAGATGCAGGCACGCTACACCGATCTCATTGTTCTTAACAAGCACGAGCTTGTTAGCGAGAGACGGTTGGAGGATGTTGAGGACGCAGTGTTGGCGCTGGAGGTGGAGCCGCAAATACCTAGGACAAAGAGCAGGAAGGGGTGGGTGGATAAGGATATTGTGTTTGGACTGGATGCGAGGCTGGCAGGGGTCACTGAGGAGAACGGAAGCGCGCACGCACATGAACACGACCATGACCATTCCAGCGAAGTCGAGGTCCTCACAGTCACACTGAAGAGTCAGGATGGTAACAGTAGTGTCGACACTGCGAAACTCGCCAAACTCCTCGAAGACCCCACCAAAGACGAGGTGTACCGGATAAAAGGCATTTTGTATTCTTCTACACCACCGAAATCATCGGACGCTGATGCGGACGCGCACCAGAAAGTACCGGAGGGCTGGGCAAGATATATTCTGAACTGGTCATTCGGGCGCTGGACGTTTACTCCAGTTCCGCTACCAGCTGGCGAGAGCTCTGGTGAAGAAGAGCCGGTTCTGAGGTTGACGGTTATTACGGCGAGGTATGAGTCGACTAAGTGGAAGAAGCAGATTGAGTCGTGTGGGTTGATTGCGTTGGAGGGTGATGTGGAGGGTTCGTTGACGGTTGAGAAGATAGGGTAGATGGGGAGTGTTGCCGTTTGTGATATACCCGATTCAACGATTAGACTTGTAGAGTAAAATGAAACAACCAAGATACCTTTTTTCGTGTCCAGTATTCTGGTATTCTTCCTAATGGATGCTTGCGCGATTGGTGGCTAGCGTGGTGGGGCGCTAATGCCAGACGTCCTCAGCTCCTGCCTCATGTCACTTCCTTACCGAAGACATGACACCTCCGGTACACATCACGACGCCTTCACACGATGTGAACCTACTACGTATGATCTTTCATCTCCATCTGGTTTACTGTATTGCATCTGTCTGCTCTAGTGGGCTGCCTTATCGATCTGCCTGACCCTCAAACCTCAGACGTAGGCTCTTTCCGCACTCTCAGCGACGGCTTCGAACATCTTTACCCCATGGTAGTCAATGTACTGCACAATGACCGTCCTGTTGGCTAGTTGCTATTGCGATGTTTCCTTTTCAAAGCCTTGTTCTTTTGAGACTTCGACGGTGATCCCGAGAGCGTCTTGTGCAGCTCTTTTGCTGTCTTGAGATGTTCGAGGAAGTCCGCATGGTTTTGTACGAGACCAAGAAACTCATCAGACTGATGTTGTTCCCAGAACTTCTGCTCATGCGCAATGACAGCTGCTACAATGAGCTGCTGCAGCAAACCCCCCTCGTCTTTGCAGATCTTGTCGGCACCGTACATCCAATCCACAAAGCCTTTCATCGATGCCGGTCCGAAACGACCTCGAGAGATGAGCTGCTCGAAAAGCTTGGTGTAGGCCGCGTTGATCAGACCCCGGTATTTTAGGAACTCGCCGAACTTGATCACCTCCAAATGAAACTGCACCGACTTCATGTGCTCAGTAAAGTCCTTGTATGGCGCATCAGGCTTGTTCTCCGCATGGGCGATGTTCGATACTTCGGTTTCGACGTGTCGCTGGTACGTTCCGAGGTAGAGGTAGTTGACGAACCGGTCCACGATGATGGGAGAGAAAGCAGGAAAAGGTACATCGCACGGCCGGTCTGGAGTCTGATTGTTAAATGTAAGCTTGCTGTCACATGACAGTACCTCAACCGGAATATACATACACCTTGGAAGAGACATTGCAGCATCCAGTCTGCACTTGGACCGCCGAGCGCCCAAGCCGAATGTATGGGGAACAAGATACCGTTTGAATCGAGGAGAATATCGCAACCAAGCTTGGAGTCGAGGATGGTGCCGGCGTGCCTGTCAAGTTAGCGATAACTCTTGTTCTTGTAGTTGAACATACTCCACGCGCTCAGAATCCGCTGTCGGTGGTTTCAAGTGCTCATTCTTGTCGATGATGTGCAGCAAGTTCTTGAGCGACATCCAGCTCGGAGCTGAAGGCGCCTGCGCTGTTCCAGGTGACATTGCGTCTGTGATCTGATGATGGATTTCAGTGTTGACGCGCTTTCTGTCGCAAGGAGATGCAAAGAAAGAGGAACAAACGGCCGTAGTGGGGCTAGGCGGTCGAACACCTAGCAACGTGCCAAGACGTTCGGCTAGCAGTGAGAGTGAAGTGAACACATTCACCTCACACCACCTAAAAGCGCAAAAAAAGAGAAACCAAAAAGAAAGAAGTATTAGGCAGGGTCGAACTCACAGGAGCAAAAAAACGAGACCCACGATCGCGATGCAGTAAAGGTAACACACCATTTTCAAGTAATCAGAACCAACCCTATGATTCTTGTTATAGTCTCGGTCCTGAGCACACGCTCTGTCACAGCAAACTTGACGAACCTTGACTATCCTACGATGGGAACCGTGTGTCTCGATGGAGAATTCTGCAATTGGATCGTATATAATCAAATACTGGGGGCCATGGCTACGCGGTGGAGTCCAGACTCTTCTCCTTCACTTATGACGTATCTTGGCGCACGCTCTCGCTCCTTCACCTCTCAGTATCTCCTCACCCTTGATTCTTTATCTCTTGGCGGTTTCGTTTGCGCTATTGCATTTCCCACAATACGTCCAAATATTGTCTTCTGGATTCGTCTCACAGTACCACACCAAGAATTTCGCAACACCCGTACAGGCCGACGAAATGGCGTCTGATAGCAGCAATCGCGATACGTCTGACTTCGACGACGAGTTCGGAGCAGTAGAGTTGGCGCCATCCCACATGTCCGATATCGAGGTATTTTGTCGGTTACTTGGTCACTCGACAGCAACAGTGAGGCAGATGAAGAAGAACTTCTTCCCCAAATCAAGAACCAGGTACATTCTTCTCACGGCAACGTCAATTAGACAGTATGTTTACCTTTGACAGTGGTACACCCGAGCTGTGGGATAATAGACGCGGAGTCGATGTCGTCCTTACAGACTCCAAAGGCGCAGAATGGGGCGTACACAAGTCGGTTATCTGCACAGGATCCAGGCCGGTGGGCGACTATCTATACAATACCGACGTAAGTGACTCACGCCATACACATTATCATCCGAAAGCTACTGACATAAGCATGCAGAGGAACAACTTTGTCTACACAGAAGATGGGAAGATCAGGCTCGTAGTCGAAGGTTTTGAACCATTCGCCATCGACGCTTTCGTTCAATCTGACTACTTCGGGAGCTACGTGCTCAGCAAAGCCATGGCACTCAGCCGAGCGCGGAAGGTTCCAGGCACACCGCTCGCGATAGTAGGCGGCGAGATCGCCCCCGGCCTTCAACTTCTTCATCACCTAGAAGTCCTTCGACTCGGTGATCGTCTTCAGCATGCAGTCGGAACGGAAGCGTTAGGGTACATTCAGCTACTCTTGGGCCGTAAGACAATCGGATTGGTCGACTGGTTGACATTCATGCGTGCGGTATTCCATGGCCAGATAGGGGATACGACACTGGGCCAGCGACTACGTATGGTTGTGGCAGCATATGCTGCGTACCATGACAGTATCTGGTTGGGACATGAAGAGTACCGTAAGCTCTTCCGAGGTGCGCACAGCGACTTCGCAGGACTATGCACTGAGGTGCGCCATGCTCAGGCTGGACTTGTCATTGATTCAGCAGCTTCCTACGTCACAGCTTCTCAGCACATGGGACGTATGGCAATTTCTTCACTCTCTGGCGAAATTTCCTTGGAATTTGCCATCTCTGCACATGCTCATAGTGCAGCTGTATCCAGTGCCCTGAGCATCGAGCATGCTGCACCGCCACAAGCACCGCCACAAGTGCAGCCACCTGTCCAGTCGCAAGTGCAACAAGCACAACCACCTGTACAGCCATCTACTAGAAGTCGGGACGATAGGCTAAGAGTGCCTCTTATCCAGAGCATGCTGGACGAACAGAAGGGCATCAAAGGACCACATGCACGATAGGCTGCGACAGATACCTGGTGTTATCGGAGGAGCTAGCTACAGCTTGTATAGGGGTCTACCGACTACGGTCATGGTTCTTGAAGGCGTCGGTACCAGCTCGTGGATGTTTGCCGCATACGAGGTATTTGGCATGATAGTATTGAAGGGTACAAAAGACGACGTATTCCCATACCCTATTGATAAGTCGACCTTTAATGGCCAGTTTCTAGTGGAGACCCTCCTGGCACAAGCATGCAGAGCACATCTGGATATTGATAAGTGTATGTAGCCGCGAAGGCCAGGATGAAAAAGCCCATGTGAACCATACCTAATGAACGATTTTGCAAGTCATCCCATGTTTATATCACATTTGCACATTCTTATATCACGTCCGACTTCTTATGCGATGGATGATACAAGGTAAGACATATTGCATTATATGTACAGTCATTACATGCCCGATTGTTGGACTTTTCCCAAGCTCCAAGGGTGATGATGAGCTTCCAAACTCCTCTTCCAGTCATTAACTACATAAATATCCATCTCGCAGTAAACCATGATGTCGATCTACAACATACCAAGAGCGAGTCCAAGGGCACCAATACCCATGGCGGCGCCGGCAGTCTTCATAGCAGCAGGGTTGCTAGTCTCGGCAGGGACAGTGTTGGTGTCGGTGTCTGTCTCGGTGGTGGTGGCAACGAGACCGTCGCTACCGGTGGTGACGATGACGGCTACGGAAGTGGTCTGGATGACGGAGGTGACGGAAACGGTGTTGGTGTCAGTGACAGTGTTGGTGTCGACGGCCGTTGTTTGGACTGCGCCAGCGCCTCCTCCGACTACGGTGGTGGTCTGGTATGCGCAGTCGGTGAGGAGACGGTACTGGTCGCTGCCGTCGTCGTTGTCGTTGCCGTTGTACTGCCTGACGCAGGCCTCGCACTGTGGGATCAACTGGTTTGCGTTGTTGGCTGTGCAGATGCACTGGAGGACGGCAGATGAGTCGTCATCTATAGCTTTGTTAGATTCTTGTTGTTCGGTTTTAAGTGAGATACTTACTGCTGTCGTTCTTGCAACCGTTGGTGATGGAACCGACTTGTGCGCAAACATCAGTGCACTCCGCGGGGATGTTGTCGAAGTCGAAGTCAGTGTCCTGAGCAGCAGCGAAGGCCGCAAGGGCGGAGATGATGGTGAGCTTTGAGAAGAGCATATTGGTTGATTGATTGATCGATGTTCGACTTGTTGAGAGTGAGTGTAGTGGTTTTGAATCGAGTGGAGATGATGAGAAGGCTGATTGTTGTGATGATGGGCTTTCAACATGTCGAGCATGGCGACTCTTATACCAAATGTGCTCCTCCTTCCATCGCCCATCGGACGGTCTCCGCCCTGGCTTCTGCAGAGGAATCAGGTACCATGGTATTACCAGAGCCGTCGTACCCGAGTTCGCTCATGCACTTGATGAGATGGCATGCACCGTCGACCTCTGGCATTGGCTTTGCTGTTTGCTAGACGTTGTAATAGCGCCCCGATGGAAAGGGCCGAATGCGAAGTGACATCACACTTATCATTTGCATGTCGTTCTGGTCGAACCTGGAGGCCAGGCACAGTGTGTCTGGATGCCGCCAAGCGATCGAAGCATATGAAGGTTTCGCGGAGCCACGCGATGGACATGGAGACAGCGCAGGCCGACGTCATTAGTGCTTGGCACGGCGAATGTGGATCCACCCGAGCAACCGAGCGATCACGGCCGATCATCCGGAAAGCTTGTCGGTTGCTCCAGAACGCGCCGACTTTGCGGAGGAAAAACTGGAGAACGTAGGCTTAGGCCGCATGAAACGTTGTTAGTCCGGCTGTACGGCAAACATCGTCAGTCGGCGGCGAACTTCTTTCTGGTAGCTGTGACCCCTGTATGACGCAAACATGCAAATACTTATGCTTTTGAAGTCAGTATGTCATGGCTTGTACCAAAGCTTCAGATCACTTGGTGTGTCTGAGTATCCCTGTCAAACGGCTTGTTCAGGAACGCAGAGCCTCCCATTATCGAATCTGGTATCTCGTTGACATCGAAGCATCAATGCGTAGCCTAGCATTAGAATTAGAATTTGTTGATAGTGCTTCAACGGAAAGACCGGAGTGGCCATCGAATTGTTTGGCTGTCAATGCATGGAGCATCCTGAAGTACGATCTGCCTGGTATCATCTTGGTAAAGCTACGCAGGCCAAGAATGGCTGAACCCACTCGTGATAGGCTGTCGACTAGCATCTTGCCGAGAAAGCGTCTTGTACAACAAGCGTGATACATGGTCCGTTGCATGAAGCTTGAGGGTAACGGATCGTGTCGGCTCGAACGGAAGACTGAGTAGTCTATCAGTGATTATGATACCTAAGCTTTGTTTATGAGTTTCATCAACAACAGATAGTGCCCAGTATCGGCAACTTTGCCTATGCTATACTGCCGTTGACTGCCATAACTGGCTAACATCACGTTGTTTCCTCGGAGGCGAAGTTCCCACTGCGCATAGCTTTACAGCGTCGTCTTGGCAACCCGCGCTACCACAGTTTCTGGCCGTCATTAGCTGCATACGCTAGGGGCATGGCAGGAACATACCGTTGTTCTAACTGGCATGACCGGCGACATGGCAAACCAGTAGGGCGGCTCTATGATAGCCACTGCGGGTAGAATATAGCGCGAGGTTAGACAATGCCGTCAGAGCCGTGTGTAGGTTCGCTGTTGCCGTTGCCGCCTCCAATAGCGTAAAGATGGAAAGTCGAGGCTCTGAGCCCGTTGCTGTGCTGATCTCAGCAGCCTTCGCCACGTACGAGATAGTCGACCGCTGCTAAATGACGAACAGTGGACGCTGTCTAGGAGCTTACAGTCGTCCATTTGGAATGTGTTCCAGTAACCCAGAAGAGTGCGCATGCGATACGATGTCGAGGTAACTTGGATTGACAGCAAGCCGCTTCTCAAAGTACCGGTCGGGAACGTAGGCTAAGTATTTTCGTAGAAATGAAGAGAAAATGACGTGTCGGCGACTACGTCCATTGAACATAATTGCGGAAGCTGACCAGAACTGGGCACATGAATGCCATCGATACAGTTTCTGCGGAGGTGTTAATGTGTTCTTGTGGGCTCGCGCTCGATTTTGAAGTCTTTTCGTGAGGGACTTTGGGTGTGTACGTTGGTGGGTTGGTAAGTCGATAACGGTGGTTTGCCAGGGTTCGTCGAGGCGTCAATGTGTGTCCATTCACCACGGAAGATACTGTACCTTTTGCATATGGCTACTTGTAATTATATTTCTACGTGCGCGTTAGCGTGACTCCGATCAAATAGCTGCACCTATGCGTTGCTTACCTGTATCATGCTCGACTGTTCGATCTCCGTTGCATCTCTCCTCCAAAAGGGAGCAGGTTCACCTGCGCATCGATAGGGACTGGATCTTCGGACATCTCGTAGCACAATACAGCGCGGGTAAGGCGCTCATGCCTCGTGATGACAGTCGTTGACTTCGCGGGAAGTTGCTGAGACGTGGCTATCGTTTTGGGTGGTTGTGGGTGTTGCTTGAGGTTCAGGTGAGTGCAACAGCGTCCAGGTGGTCTGATCTCGAACGGGAATAGCAGATCAGCACTGTCGTTTTCCCCGGCCGCTCCTTACTTAATCTGGAGGGGTAACTACATCTGCTCACTCATCACAGGCCGAAGCACGTCTCTCAACTGATAGACTTTCATTTACAGTGGCAGTAAAATGATAAAAGAATGTGTTGTATCTACCACCAGACTCACACACAACCCCAGATGCTCCAAACCAATCGTTACACATTTGTGTATCATACCCGGGTATCATTGCCACTCAAAGACTGCACACACTACTACTAGGGCATGTTCCAAACAGACACGGTGAGAGACATGCCTGTCTTTTTTCTAACTCATACCAACATGATCCTCAAAAGGACAGATGTGATGTAAAACCTTACAACAGCACGTACCCTCTACCTAGCCTGCACGGCCGGAAAATAGCGGGGTCCGGAGTACCCGTAGAACTGGACGCTCTCAATGTCGATGTTGCCATCATGTTTCGGGCTCCAGAACTTGAGTAGGACGTGTCTTCCCGAACTGGAGAATGCGTTAGTAAACCGATGGCTCCCTAGGGTGACCGGACCGAACTTACATTGCAGGGTGAAATTTGATTGTGATCTTATTCTTGTTCTTCGCAATGAAGAAGCGCGCATGTGGGGGTATGAGTGGCTCGTCATGGGTTCGTTCGGAAGGTTCTATGCGGCTGGGCGCAGCTACACGAGACGCTCGGATGGGCTCCAGATAGCGCTCTCTCCGCTCCCGCCATTCGCTGTATGTGCTGTAGTCGAGGGCCGGCGCGCGACGCAGCGGACCCAGGCGGGGAATGACTTCATCGTCATCGTCATCGCTGTCTGGACGCCAACGGCTTTCTCTTCGAAGGCGGTCGGCCATGATGGCAGCACTGGGTACTTCTTCGTTGGAGTCCGAGTCCTCATCCTCGCTGGCAGCAGTAGTAACTGTAAAAGGCGGTGGGGTAGGTGCAGAAATGCCAGCGGGACCGCTGTAAGAGTCATCCGCTGCGTGATCACAATTGTCACCCTCTGCTTCGTCTTCGTGTTCTACCATCTGGCGCATTATCCGCCGACGTTCAGAGTCTGAGCGCAAAGACGATATCCAGTTCGCAGATTCGGCATTCAGCCTTTCACTGCGGAGACGAAGATTCTCGATGCGCTCCTCCATGTCCTCGCGAGGGCCCTGATTTGAGTATTGCCACACCGAAGGATCTTCAAGAGCCTCTCGCAACGACATGTGTTCGTTGGCCTCGTTTGGGGAACTAGGGGTCGGAGACATCAGTGGCGATGGTGTGTCGTAGCGGAGATTGTAGGCTGAGGTGCCGGACAGGAGTTCATCTGCAGACATGGATACGAATACAAGACCTTCTTGAACGCTGGTGTCAGGTTAGCAATGATCAAAGACGAAGCGGAGACACATACGGAGCCGTAAATCCACGGTCCGGTGCTCGAATGACGATCTTCTCCAAGGCGAAGGGGGCTTCTCCGATGTGTTTCAAGAGAAGATTGCACTGGGAGCTCTCGCTGCAGTATACACTTTTGTCGTTCCTCAAGACATTCTGAACCCTGTATAGCCCAGGTGGATTGTCTCTGCGGTGCTCACCGCCGTCACAGCTTATGATCTCCATACGCAGACGCCCGGGCACTACCTGACCCCTGTGGCCGTACTTGAAGCACATGTACTCCGTAGCAGCGCTACTGTCATGTTCCAACTTCCTCCGCTTATGTCGGCGCTCGCTGTTGAGTTGTACGATGGGGCTACGAGAGCGGGGCTGTGTATTCGAGATAGTAAAGGGATTGCTTGTCGGTAGGTCACTCAGTGAGTCAAGAACATCGTTGGTGGCGTCCATATCGGCCAAGCGCTGTTCTCTCGTGCGGGCCTGAGAGCGGCGGAGGTAGCTTTCGCTCGGTACGGCGCGAGGTCGGTTGGGGTTTGCAGTGGGCGGCCTTCGGGCCAGATTGTCCGCAGCGTCGCTGTCACGTGGGGGACCAAATAGGCGGTGCAGCGGGCCTCTTCTGGTTGACGTGCGAGTGCGCACGCGGCGGGCAGGGTCTCTGGGGGATGACGTCGCATCGTAAGCGGCGGGCGTGGGCTCGGCTAGGGAGCGCAGCGCATTTCTGGACGCGCTCGTAGAGGCAGAGCGAGAGACGGTCGGCGGCGAGGTCGAGGCATGGGGAAAGTCAAAGCTGCCCGTCGTGAAGGCCAGTGGGAAGGGCGCAGGCGGTGGGGACGGAGAGGAGGGTGGTCTGGGCATGGGTGACGTCGGCGCTCGCTCCCATTGAGGAGACGAGGTATGGCGAGTAGTTAGGCTCACACGCAGAGGAGAGACTAGTAGTTTACGGTGGGAGGGTAGGAGACGGCACTTGTCGAGGCTGAGGCGACGAACAAGCAACGCATCTTCTAGTCGGTCCCGTGTGGTTGGCACGCGGGGTGCGCACGGGCCACCGCAGAGCCGCACAGGCAGGCTACGAGGGTGCGAGGTAATGCCGTCACCGCTAGCTGCCTTTACTCGGCCCTCTGCAAGACGCCCGTCCAGCTTGAATTAGCCCATACGCAGCCAGCGTCTTGCGCCGGTCCACCAACTATCTGACTGCCCTGCGTGATCGCGCAATCAACATCTCGCATACGCGTCTCTTAACCTCCATATACATACCCGCGCGACGACAAACACCATGGCTGATCTCACCGAGCCGTCCCCGGTACCTCCGGTGACCAATGGCGCGTTGCCTGCTGCATTGCCTGCCGAGGACGCAGCTGGCGAGACAGTCGCCGCCATCGCTGAGGCCGACAAGATATCTGCAGGTAAGCGCGACGCAATGGCAGTCGCAGCAGGGCTAACTTCCGCGCCCAGATGAAATCGCCCTCTACGACCGCCAGATCCGCCTATGGGGCGTCGCGGCGCAAGAGAAGATCCGCACTGCCAACATCCTGCTCGTCTCCATCAAAGCCCTCGCCAACGAGGTCGCCAAGAACCTTGTCCTCGCCGGCATAGGCTCCATCACCCTCGCAGACCACGAAGTCGTGACCGAAGATGATCTGGGTGCGCAATTCTTGATCAGCGACGCCGATGTAGGCAAGAACCGCGCAGAGGCAGCATTGCCCCAGGTGCAGAAGCTCAACCCGCGCGTCACCGTCAAGACCCTCACCACCGACATCCGCAACGAGCAAGATCCCAACTTCTACGCCGCCTACGACATCATCATATGCACCGACATGGACTTCCTCTCCACCTCCGCCCTCAATGCCGGTGCGCGCATAGCACGGAAACCCTTCTACGCGGGCGCATCGCACGGCATGTACGGCTACATTTTCGCTGACCTGGTCGAGCACAACTTCGTTATCGAGCGCGAGAAGAGCAATCGCGACACGCAGGTTGGCGCTGAGAGCACAACGAGGAGCATCAAGAGCGTACAGGTCAAGAAGGAGAACGGGAAGGTGGTTGAGCTGGTCAACAAGCAGGAGCTCTACAGCCCGTTGATGCTGGTCAAGGACAGTCCACTCCCTGCGGATATTGCAAACAATGCCAGGAGGCTGAAGAGAGTCCATCCCCTACTCACCTGTGTACGCGCATTGTGGGAGTACCAGCGCATGGGCCATGGCATCTACCCTTCGCATACACCAACAGATCTTCAGACCTACACCACCATTGCGAACCTCAAGCACAAGGAGCTGCTTCTTCCTGCCGAGTCTCTCAAAGCCGAAGTCCTCCGCAGCTTCCTTCAGAATCTGGGTAGCGAACTGGCACCCGTCACGGCTTTCCTGGGTGGCCAGCTGGCTCAGGATGTCATCAACGTGCTGGGACAACGTGAACAGCCCATCCAGAACCTTATGCTATTCGACGGCGAGGACAGTTCAGGACCTGTCTATGCGCTGCATCCTATCTTCCCTGGAACACCGTTACCCATCATGTCGAGCATGCCTGTCAACGCGCCGATTACGATAGTCTGAACTTTGGAAATGGAGATATGAAGCACGATTTACCAGATATTGCATTCCGCGATTGGATAGCAGCGGTATGGGACACGGAAGAAAAGTAGCGTGGAAGCATGTGGAGGGCAAAGCACTTGATTGAAAGATACCCAAATGAAATCGCTGAGTTGACAGCGAAAAGCAATAAGATCTAATACTCTCATCACCCACCAACACCCCATCTTACCATTGACCCATCTACTGCGTCTTCTTCTCATCCTTGACATCCCCCTTCCCAATGTTCCTAAACAACATCCAGCATAGCCCCACAAACGCGAACAAAACCACACCAACCGTCCCTCCCTCAACCCACCCAGCCATCCTCGTATCAAGCACTGGCACATTGATCCACTCCACCAACTCACCAGAGTCGGTCTGATTCCAAGCCTTAGGCTCCACATGCATAAACCTAGTCTTGGGTCCAAACAAGCCCTCATATCCCAAATGCAAGCGATCAAACGGATTGGTAGTATGCTGTGCGCCCGAATCCGCACGACAAGCCCAAAAGACAACAGGCCAAGGAACAGGCAACCTGGCATGAGACGCCGCCTGCGCAGGCATATACCGCAGATGCAACGGTATGCTGACATTCCAGTCCCCATCCGGCACCTCACGATGCGTCGGCAAGTCCTCCCACACGCTCTCCTCCCCATCCCCCAGACTGACCTTAGGATATTCAATCTTCTCTGGCGTGGGTGTAGCGAGTTCAAAGAGCGCTGCTGAGCCCCAAGCCGGCACAACCCAGTCTGGGGCTTCGAGATCGGTAGCACCGGCTAGACTGCGGAGGCGCTTTAGGTTCTTGTCTGCGAGGAACAGGGCGTCGGAGAATTGGTACTTGTCGATGAAGAGGTAGGAGGGGAGGGTTAGGTGGGTGTGTAGTTTGCAGGAGCGGTCTGGTGGGGTGAGGTGGTGTGCTGGGAAGGTTAGGGTGAGGGTTGGGTGGAGGCCGGTTGGTTGGTTGAAGGAGGTGCTGTAGGTTAGAGGATGGAGTTTGGGTGGGGCGGTTGGGTTCTTGGAGGCTTGGAGGAGAGGGTAGTGTCGGGTTGGGGTTTGGAAGCGCGTGGGCTCTGTGTGGTATTAGTATTTGGACATTCTATCGTGCTAGGAATGGTATGATAGGAGGAGTATACGTACTCGGTTTATCGTCTTGTCCTAGCACTGTCAAGAAACCTCCAAACTGCACATCTTCGGGATCGGCGTTTCCCTCCAGGCTCAAAACTCCAATTTCCACTGTCGCTTCTTTACTCGGTAGCCTTATTGTCTCAGTCCAGCCTTCGTTGGTGGATCCTGCATTGGAAGATTCGGCTGTCAGAACAACGCTTCTCGAGATAGTATCGTAGTCCACATCGATATAATCTGATCGAGCAAAGCCATCGATCGTATCCAAACAATAGCTTTTTCCATCTTTGCTGCAAAACTTCTGCTGAAAGAAACTCCTAACTCTATCGATGTCATCCAGGTAGCTGTAGTACTGCGAGGTGGCCGACATTGAGAAGCGCTCTGAGAGGACTGGCATCTTTGTGGAGCTGGATGATGTCGACGAACACTTCAGGTCCGGGGATATGAGGGAGTGGAGGCTTGAGCATAGTGCGTCGTCAGGCGTATCGGATAGAGGCGTGAAGAAGACGTGCAGACCAGGTGATACACGTGATGTGAACGGCGGAGTAGATGCGTAAGACCTTGGAGATGTCCAACGTAGATGTAACTCGTGCCATTGTTGAAAGACTTTACTTATCTACGTTCCGTTAGGATGAGTTCGCTCTTTTGGCGGACTTAAGAGTGGCAGCAGTACATACTTCTTCAGGTAGCTCATTCAGGCCGAGAGTGATACGGTGTTCCTTCGCAGCATGGACATTATCCAAAGCAAAGTATGGACCATATTTGTCTTCGCCGACATCAAGTTGGTCGGGAGTAAACTCCTCTGGGTTCGTCACCACATAAGTTATTCGCTGTTTCATGATTGTTGTGATGGAGGTTTCGTTCGAGGTCTGTCCACGCGTGATGCTCGCGATGGCATGTGAGTAAAGCGAGCTAGTGCGGAAGCGGCTCTAGCGTATGTACATCCCTGGACAGGCCTCGGCGGTGCGTCATCGGCATTCACTGGCGCCGCCAGCTTCTAGATTCACAGCCCCAAAGCACAAGGCATCTCCACCGTGTCCTTTCACATGCTTTTGCCACACGGGTGGTACATGAGTTGTCTTAACCATCCCTATTGAGCACACTTCTAATCCACGACCTTGCGACAATATGCATCTCCTCAGCTTCCTCTACCCTGCGCTGCTGGCAGCGAGTGGCGCAGAAGCCCTCCGCTCAGACAAGATCAAGCTGGCTAAGATTGAAAGCCTCACGCTGCGCAAAGGACAGCAGACCTCCGCGCGACGCGTTGACCCTATCCCCCAGGTACGCATTCATCCTACGCGTCTCCGCCTACCCTTCCGTACAGCCTACTCACACATGATAGCTGAAATGCATCGGCGGTTCCGCCCGCGGCCTCTACGAACCCGAGATAATGCGCTGCAAGAACAGTGGCTCTGACTACGACGAAGACTCCATACAGTGGACCTGCACCGCCTCGCTCCCCGAAGAATTCAAGCTCGGCTCCACAGACGTCATCTGCGAAGGCTACGATTACCCCGAAGACCCATACATCCTGAAAGGAAGCTGCGGAGTAGAGTACCGTCTTGTCCTCACGGAGAAAGGCCAAGAGAAGTACGGCAAGGGAAGAGGAAGATGGCAGGGCGACGACGACGATGACGACCGACGTGACGGACCGAAAACCATGGGTGAGAGGATTGCAGGCGGACTTTTCTGGATGCTCTTCGGTGGTGTCGTGTTGTGGATGATATACTCTGCGCTGAGGAACCGCGCACAAGGTCCGGATGGCGGCGCAGCAGGAGGCAACAGACCTGGCTGGGGAGGTGGCGGCGGCGGCGGTGGATGGGGAGGAGGCTACAACGACGACAACGACGACCCGCCTCCACCATACTACCCGAACAATCCCAGCAACCCCAAGTCAGGCTACGGCGCGACACAACCGGCACAAGGCTGGAGGCCTGGATTCTGGTCTGGCGCGGCAGGTGGCGCTGCTGCTGGATGGGCTGCGGGCCAGTTTGGCAACAGAGGCAACCGGAACAACCAGACGGGCGGCTGGGGCGCTGGAAACGGCAGTGGCAGTCGCTGGAACAACGGCGGAGAGGGTAGCTCAAGGAGTTCGTCTGGTGATAGCTTCTCCAGCACCAGGCATGAGAGCACTGGGTTCGGAGGAACGTCGCGCAGATGATGTGTTGTTGATACTTTCTCTATTGGCCTAAGAATGATACCCCCTTTTACGCGTTATGGACATGATTCTATATGACTCGGATGCTTCTGGACATTGGTGTACACATATGAATAAGATATGCAGTAGGAACAATGAACAAAACTCAAGATCCAAGGTGTGCCGTGCCCTCCATGTCGCGATTCCGCAACGACCACACCTCTGATTGCACCTTGGAGACTTTAGTGGCGCTCTCCAAGACCAAAGAATCGACACCAGTTCTTCAATCAGGTCCCTCCCACCTGACCCAAGGAAAACGGAACACCTACCCCTAGGTAAAGTGAATGACCCAGAAGTCTACATCGCCTTGAGATCTTGCAAACTTTCGGTTTGATACTGATGTAGACAGCAGAGCACCTGTTCAGAGTTTTCTTTGTATGAGGTGCTCCCACTCTCACACGTTCCCTCCCTCCCCAGCCCTCCAAGGAATATCCCCCTTCCCCACCTTTACACAAGTCAGCCACCCCACCTTCTGCCCCTCCACATCAAGCAAAGACTCGTTCTTTGCAAGATCCTCCACGTACGCACTCGCTTCCCTCTTCAAGATCGCCAGATCCTCACTTAGACTGGCAACTGCGGAGGGCATGACCTGTTCGAGCATGCGTCGCATATCCTCGTACGGCATATAACCCTCCCCCTTCCAGATCTTCCGATAGATTGTGCCGCGGCGGAGAGAGCCTTTGGGTTCGTCGTGAAGATTAGTGAATTCTTGAGCGAGGATGGACCGGAATGTCGAGACGATGAACCAAGTGTCGAATTCAGAGTTGACAAGAAGAGACACTGGGTGACTGCTCGCGCCGCGGCCGACGTGAATGGTGAGTAATAGCAGATCGCGCTCTATTTCTGTGCAGCGTTTGTTTAGCTCGAGGCTCTTGGCTGTGATGAGGCAGATAATTTCTTCTGGGAGAGAGGAGCGCGGCGTCGGCCATGGCCAGCTAGGGTGTGCGCCAGACATGTGTATTAGTGCTTCTGTGTAGATTGACTCGTTATGCAGAGAGAGCGAGAGGAGGAGCCAGCGTGCGGGATCGTTTTTGATTGCACGCAAAAGCGCATGTCGATGTTGTAGAAGTGTGGCATTGATCTGTGATCTTAGGTTGGGGAGATTGTCCAAGCAGCCCAGGTCTCCGGCGAGCTTGGTAAGTTGTTCGGAGTGAGTGAGAGAGGCGGCGATGTTTGTAGTCGGAATGTTTATGGGGACGTTATAGAATGTGCTGAAGAGATCGTTGTAGATTTCGATTATGGAAGTGTGGTCTGGAGTGATAGAGAAGGGACTGCCTGGGTTGGAATCCTCGTGCTCCGTCTTGATTGCCACGTCGACATCATGATGACTCCCGGCATTCGAAATGACTGGCTTTTCTTCGGTGGTTTGCTGTTGTACCAATGCAGCCTTACCATCGACCTCTTCAATAGTGTATGAGGCCAACGCCGGCCCTATCGTGGGCACCATAATGCTTGAAAGTGACTTTGAAAACCATGAGGAAAACCGTGTGAGAATACTGCTGTGGAGTTGCCATTGTTTCGGCGGAATGACCAGTTCCGTCTTGATGAAGATATCGCCTGTTGTGAAGATGGGAAATGATTCTGCGGTAGGTTCTAGTATACTGGGTGTATGCGCCACTGTACCATCATGGGATGGTTCACGAAGTGTTTCTGGGGTTGGAGGACCTAGCGTGACCATACCGGCATAAGTGGAGACTTCTGGGGAAGTTCTAATCGGATTGATCTTTGAAGGAGAAATATGTGCCGTGTTTGTTGCTGAATGATGGCCAGGTGAGGGTTGGCTTTTAGCATCGCCAGTTTGCTGCGAGGAAGAGACTGAAACCGCAGAAGACAAATCTGACGAGTCTGCATCTAAACCCGATGGTGGAGTGAGAGGATTTGAGTTCTCGATAGTCTTTTCTGATGTTGTGTCTTGCGAGCTTGTGGAGTTTGTTGTCGAAACTGTCGAAGCATGTCGCTTACGTGCCTGCGCCGGCGATTGCGAACGGTTGCGCTTGTCCATCATGATGTTGTGGGAAGCTGAAATGTAGAAGTTCTTGTTGAATCTACCGTTGTTCGAGGTTCTGATTGATAGAGGTAAGACTAGAGACTAGTTACGTATATACGGTTGTAGAAACCGCTGGGTGAAGGCGTCGAACTGATGGTCATGACAGCAATGAGTCTGTCAGTAGAACGCTACACCCCAGTGTAACGCTTTTGGCCAGCTCTAATAGCAGTCTGAGATGGCGGTCGGTAGGCGAAAGCGTAGATGTTGTCGTGATCATGAGTAGGCTGATCATCACAAGGTGAGAGACGATCCATGTTCCCATAGGTTGTACGCGAACAGCTTTTGAGAAAAGATGTTCCTGCTCCATGAAGTTCCAATTCTCTAGTGCATTGGAAGTACCTTTTAAGCCACTTGTGAGGCTGCGAGACGTTGTAGCACACATCGTGCCAAGGTACTCGCCACAAGTGCGCAGCTTGGTGATCCCGGACACCTTCCGCATACTTGGACGATGATCGTCGCGCTCATAAGAAACATACACCCAAACACTCGGTGTTCATCTCGGTCGTGTTATTCGTCTGACATACTTGATATTTTGGAACAGTCTGCCAGACTGGTAGGTCAGCATCCGAGGGTCCTCATCGCCACATAGGAACCACTGTAACAAGTATGCGCGGACAAACCTTTTCTAACCAACTTTCATGCCAGATAAACCAGTGATCTCTTGAAATAGTGTCAACGACTGTTGTTTGAACATCGGCGGGACAATCCGGTGTAGGGTCAAAAGTACCATGACTTTGGAAAAGTGGGGCTTGCTAGATGCGAAAAACTGGCGTGGATGTGTGTCCTAGGCGAAGACATCAGTGTAGTAGCATCCTGCGACGTGAGATAAGCCTTGTTTGCGTATCGCGAGTGTTTCCAGGGTCGTGATAAACGGATTAGTAGCTCTCAAACGAGGGGCTGAATGTGACGTCACTGTATCGCTCATTCTAGAATTACCTGCCGTTGCCGCGGAAGTGACACGAATCTCACGGCAGGAGCAACCTGATGAATTTGTGATCACAGAAGCCTGGTCTTACCCCGGCTGTTAGCACTCTGATGCAAAACTCGTACGATTCCTTTTCAACACACCACAAGTGTCCACTGCTAGCCTAGTGGAGGCTAGCTCGGTCCTCTCGGAGTTATGTCCGCGCCCATGGGGTCGCTGCCAACATCGCTGTCGCAACTCGTGCTTGATGATCTCCCGACGCCGGCCTCAGGAGCGGACGACGATTACGATCCCAACAGCCTTGCATACGACCTGATCAGGTTCACACCTGCGCCGACTGTGATCTTAGACGCGTTGCTCTATGTGCGCCATGTCTCAGATTCGTTAGTACAGCCTGTGAATAGGATCGTCTAATTCCTGCTATTTGCTGACATCTATCAGTTATGTGACTACCTCAAACGCAAGGGATCGCGTTGATCTTGTAGGCCGACATGCCGATGACATTTTCGACATCTCCTCCACTATTCCTGCTTTTGCTCCAGCCCATGCGCTAGTAAGCGCTGCATGTCGAACTGGCAACCTCCAGCAATCGAGAGCTGTAACAGATACGGGTCTCGCCTGGCACCTGAGAGCAGTCCCAATTCTGCGCCACGGGATATTGCGCTGCATCCAGATGGAATTTCTCGACATCACCGAAGAACATCAGCGACAGCTTGAGTTCAGGGAACGCTCTTATCAGAATGAAACATTCCAATTGCTGGTAGCAACCATCAAGGATTACGCGATCTTTATGCTTGACCCGACAGGGCATGTGGCCACGTGGAATGCAGGAGCCCAGGGTTTTAAGGGATACACTCCAGCCGAGATCATCGGCAAACATTTCTCGGCCTTTTATTCGGAAGAAGACCGTGAGAATGATAAGCCATCTAGGGAATTACGAGATGCCCTCCGCGACGGAAGATGTGAAGACGAAGGCTGGCGTTTTCGCAAAGACGGCTCCAGGTTCTGGGCGAACGTTGTCATCACGCCGGTGTATAGTAAGTTTCTCCTCACGCACTATCCATGAGACATGCACTGACTTCATCTATCCTTATTTAGAGGACAACATCCTCCTCGGCTTCTCTAAAATCACCAGAGATTTGACCGAAAGACGGAAAGCCGAGAAAAGTCTTATCGCCGCCTATGAGGAAGCATCGAAACTCAAATCGGAGTTCTTAGCAAACATGAGCCACGAGATCCGCACGCCTATGCACGGCATGCTGTCCGCTTTAACGCTACTACTAGACACCAAGCTGGACAACAACCAACAAGAGCTAGCGAATATCATCAAAGAGTCTGGGGACGTGCTTCTTCAGCTAATTGACGACTTTCTCGATTTCAGCAAGCTCGCTTCGGGTAGCTTTTCTATCAGTAACGATATTATAAGCGTAAAGGATATCATTCAATCTGTCTTTCGGGCACATCAGACGTGCCAGAGACCCGAAGTCAAGCTCGAGATCGATATGGACGACAACCTACCTAGTTCCGCTGAAGGAGACTCTCTACGTTATCGACAAGTTGTACAGAATCTCCTATCTAATGCGACAAAGTTCACCGAGCAAGGCTATGTACGAATAGTTGCGCGACTGCAAAAGGAAGACCAAGAGTACTTCACGATTCTGACTGAAGTGATAGACTCGGGCATTGGAGTGCCAGCAAGTGGCTCACATACCCTATTTACGCCTTTCACTCAGATCGACAACTCCGCGACAAAGAGATACAAGGGTACAGGATTGGGCTTGAGTATCTGCAAGTCACTGGCTGAGCGCATGGGTGGAAGCATTGGCTTTCACCCTAATCCAGAAGGTCCAGGTAGTGTTTTCTGGTTTACCGCCAAGCTCAAAAGATGCAAGCAGCTCAAAGCTTTGGAGGTTCTACAAGAGGGTCTGGCTGGATTGAGCATCCCATCTCCCGTGGTGGCCGACCCGATGGAAACTCTCAAAATCGTCGCTCCTGACAAACGTTTGCTACTTGCGGAAGACAATGTCATTAATCGAAAGGTCATGACACGCATGCTTGCTGGCATGGGGTTCAACAATGTGGATACGGCACCGGATGGTAAGGAAGCGGTCTCCAAGGCCTCTATCAACGAATATGACCTGATCCTGATGGACGTCAACATGCCTGTTCAAGACGGGCTCAGCGCTACCCAAGAGATTAGAGCAAATGGACTCCACGTTCCCATCGTGGCCATGACAGCAAATGCTCTCAAAGGCCAGGCGGAGTCGTACATTGCAAAAGGGATGACGGGGTACATCGCCAAACCTGTAGACAGAAGTTTGCTTGTCAAACTCTTGCTCGGATGTCTACAGCAAAATTCCACCAGCTGACACAGCACGTTAACGGTAGAGATGATCTCTCAAGGGAGGAAACAAATACAATACGTATCAATCCATGCAACACGACTTGCAGCAGCATCGTTGGGCATCACTGGGGGTCGACGCCGCAATGAGACAGTTGACACGAACATTCGGAAGGCAACCACTCCCAACCTAGGAAAAACATGAACACCCCAGAGCCTACACCGACGTTAGGCCACCTATCTTGCATGTTTCCGTGTTAATGTGGTCTGCAAACACGTTCAGCCTTTTTCTTGTATAAAGTGGACGTAGGATCATGCCCTCGCCATTTCCGGATAGTTCACCGGCAGAGGTCTTGGTACACAGAAACTACTACCGCACGGTCGGCAGTCTTGACCTGGCCAATGGCTTCGCGGGTACGTTACCCGACATCTGCCTCCCTTGGAAGCGGACCCACCTGCACACATCAGCACCAAATCCATGTTTGTTCGAGTCGCTGGGAATTCCTCGAAAACTGGGCAAGGTCTTCGCATTGCTTTCGCACTGATGCGAGCAGGTGCCTTATCCGCATGCACGGCGCTGTTGGGATGAATGGGGACCCCTCTTTTGGGCTTCGGCTAGACCATCTTCACCGGCTCCAAGAGAAGAAGCTCTGTCACACGAGATACGTTTGCGAAAAGGTACTGGTCAAATTGGTATCTATCACTCTCTCTGGGGTCAAGACAGGGCAATGTCATCTTTTCGGATGTCCTTCCTCCCAATCAACAGTCCCAATCCTCTCACGTTGCTCCAAGGAACTTCACGACTGGACGACCACCATGCCCCCAGAATTCGCAGCTGATATCACCTGATACTCCGCCTCTTTGCAATATATTTTGTGCTCCAATTCAGTGTCCATGTTACTCACTCCTGGTATTTTGGTGGTGGCTGAGCGTAATCGCTAACCCTTGCCGCAGCTAGCCCCACCGTTCACCTCCTACACACTGTCACAATCTTCTTCCAAACAGGGTCCACGATTATCAGAGGGCTATGTATGAGGTTCTGATTATAATAAACCGCCAAGAAAGAAAATGCAACCTTCTCACGTTCAATACACACCAGCGTAAGGACCTAACCCCGATAAGCGGCACAGAATAAAGCTTGGCCATCGTAACACTCGTCTCGGTATTGCGCACAGCCTGTAGCGAACAACTAGTTCGCAATCTTGCACGCGTTCTATATGCCTACTCCTAGAGACAGGCATATGCAGGCACACACCCGCTCGCAAAAATGTAGCTCAGCCTTGCTACCACTTCCTCGACATACATCAGCCTAAACCGATGTTACCCTAATGGAGCGGCCCCCAACGTGCTGCTTAAGAATCAATTGAGGGTCGGTCGTTCTTTTTGGTGCCACTCCTGCTATTTGTGTCGTCTCATTCTGTGCGACGCTTTCCTTGCAGCTCAGTGAAGCAGACATCTGCTTCGTCTCTCATGAATTCGGATACTACTTAACCCAGCATCTTTCACTGTGCCGCAGAGGCTCTTATACACTGCTGCTATGGAAATACCCAAGTTGATGAAGACCGCTTTGATCGAAACGCGAGAGGTCATGGATGATAGTCGCTCGACGCGGTCTAATGCGCATCTGCTACCGAAAGTACCGCCATCTCCAGCAATCAGACCGATAGCAGAACGTCAAGACTCTCGAACCTTTCCTGGTTGGAAAGGACGTCGCATTCACACATGGAAATCTCCACTACTCATGGTTCTCTTCCTTCTTCTTGGCCTGGCGATGAGTGTTGCGCATTGCGTCTTTTATCCGAAACTCAAGGGCCAGATAGTGGGAAAAGCTGATCAGCAAGAGGAGAAGATTAGGTAATGCACTCCGGTAGAGATAGACGTCCTGAAAATTACTGACTGAACCAGGTTTGGTACTGCGTTTGCCTTCCTCGCTCAGATCTGCCTCGGCGCCAGTGTCTGGACTGCATATACTCAGTGGCTTTGGAGGACTTTGATGAAGAAAGATATGACGTTCAAGGTATTGAACTCAGCTTTCGGAGCTGATACATCAGTACTGTCTTTGCTTAACATGGAGATGTGGAAGCGGTTGAAGGTAGGATCGGTAATGGCTTGTCTGGCATGGTGAGTAGTAGACCTTGGCAAACGACCAGTTACTAATGTATCTCAAGGGGCTTGTTAATTCCACCTTTCTTCACGCCTGCGACTTTGTTCATAGTCGAGGGCACCAACGTCGAGAACATCATCGCAGCCATGCCACATCCATCCATCGCAAATGCCAGCGAAGCGCATCGATATACCTACTCGCCGCCCAGTCGGCCCGGTACGACACAGTACTTTGATGACAAGAACCGGATATTTACTGGACCAAGGACCGTTATGAATCTCTTGGCTACTGCTACTTCATCCCTTGGTGAGATACTACCGCTGGATCTGCCGTTCAACAATTCCGCTTACGCCGTCGGTTTCTATGCTCCGGTAATCAGATGCAGCCAGGCCAATGAGACGGAAGAGCATGCTATCGACGCTTTCCTGCAAGAGGAAATGGCAACAGTGGATGGTACACTCATAGAGACGGATAATGCGTACTTCAGCTTCGTGCCAACTTATGATAGCACTGGAGGCCTCACAGCAGTTTCACACCCTCGTCAACACGTACCTTCGAAACCGATGAATGAGCTTTGGATGACGTTTCTGCGGCCTATTATCAACGACCAAGGCGAGCGGGTCAAATTCCGCCAGTACCAGATCTGTCGACCACACAACGCCTCCTACAGTTTGGAGATCTCGCAGTATCATGGGCTGCAGAACGTATCCGGCAAATACGAGGTCGGTGAAACGATCTCGTTTCCAGACGAGGGACCTGATGAGATCTCCAACATGACTCAACATGCGTATACAGCATTCATGTGGGTTATGTGCGACCAACTGGTAGGCAAACTAGCATGGCTGAACGACACGAGTGTTTCGGACAAGCAAGCAGCAGCTCAGTACGGTGTCATTGACTCGCCGATACAGCGTACTAGTCTGTTGGGCTCTGCCGATCTGGATGCGTACTTTGAGTTCGACGAAGAGAAGGTGTTGTACAAAGGGCAGAATATGTCAACGGCGTTCAAGCTCAGTGATCAGAGGCTACAGGACAAAGCGATGGCAAGAAACCGAACACTGGACGTTCTCATCGAAGAACTGAGCTTCAATTTGACGGTCAGCATGATGCATAACCGGCTCCTAACGTAAGTAAATGAGCGCTTCTCGATCGAATCGTGAGCTAATCGGTACAGCAACATGGCCAACACAACTGTCCAACTGACCACCGACGTAAATCGCTACGACTATAAAGCCTGTGGGCTTTTCATCCCATATGCCCTCGCCAACGCATTCGCCATCATCTGCGTCATCCTTGGCTTAACATCGTACGTTCGCGATGGCGCCATGCCTGGCAAGAAGATGCAGGACCTCGTGCACGCTGCACGCAATCCCAAGTTCCACAATAGCCCCTCTCTAGGCTCTAGAACAACTAGCTTGGGTGCGAGCGTCGGCCCAGACGGAGTGGAGATGAGAATAGCAAGCGAGGATTCGGGAGAAGGAGGGAGCGATGGGAGAACTAGATCATGGGGAAGTGTAAGGTGGGGGAATGATGCGGGAAGAGATGAGAATCGAGAACTTGTATGAGGCGTACGACGCGTCACTTCATCAATTGGCATCCTCGTCTTCATCTTTCCCAGTCCAGACATTCAGTTCCGTGCCATTTCATGCGCAGAGTTCAACTACTTGGTAATATTGTGCCAAAGCGCACTTGCATCAAGACCTCAGCCGACGCTGCGATCCAATCGCAAGAGATGGGCAACAAGTTTAGTAAGCCTCTGGCGACCGAGCTTCCTGCCAACCTTAAGTCTGGCAAATCACAGCGTGGTCTAGATTGAGAGCGGAAGGTCGCGGCAAGTACACATCCCGTGTCGCGTCAGCGCGATGGGCCGTCGCGTCTGCATGCATGTTGCTTAAGCGACTGCGGCTTGCGTCCTTAAAGCCTTTCTCCCCTATGCATTTGATCCAATTAGTGTCGTAATCTGGTTGCCATACCATCCACTCTAAATTCAAGAAAGCGTTGATAGTGTTGAGGGTTCGAAGACTTTTTGGCACGGTGGATCGCAGTCGATGTAGATGTGGCGACAGCAGTTGTGTTGACCTACTACTTGTGGACTTGGTGAGCAGCCACGTGCACGGGCGAGTGCGCTATGCCAATGATCTCCGCTGTGTGGACGTCAGCTTATACATAGCCCAAGAGCGTGACAGGAAATTGCTAATCGGAACTGGTGGCTTTAATATCAACACTGCACCTATATGTGGCGTAGAAGTAGAAGTCGTGTTGACGGTGCGAATGCAATACACGCATAGACTGGGCCAGACGAAAGATGAGAGAGGAGCTTACGTTACTCCATCATCGCGTTTGAATGCGGGTTCCTGGAGTTTGAGGAGGCATGGAAAGGCTAGGATCGGAATGGAAGTTTCCTGTATAGATTGTTGATTCAGAGTAGTCCGTCAGCTTCTGGTCAGATGCGCAAGTGACCTCCCACTACCTCCTCCACCAACACGTGTACACGAGCCAAGATGAGGTCGTGGGGAGCATTTCCGTTGGTGATGTGAACAATCCAACCAATCCGGTCCTCGGACATGCGACAATGCAGGCGAATGCAAGATCAGATCTCGTATCAAATCGTAGAATCCTCCATCTTCTGACCCAGGATACGGGCGGCGAGGCATACGCAGAAGGCTCGTGGATTCTCCAAACACATCGTTAAGTAATGTGTGGCGGCTTGGAAGCGTATGACCTCCACACCATCAGTTGGTGGCGGTGTTGACCGACTGTTGAGAAGCTTGAAGAGGAGTTAGGTCTTACCACCAAGAGCATCATCAACGTACTGTCAGTACAGATGTTCAAGGGAGACAGGCAGCGAAGAAGTATAAGAGACAGGCTCTTCATACCATTATCTTCTCATCATCCAGCTTTCGTCTTCCAATACAGCATCCAGCAACATCCAAAATGCAGCTCATCAACCTCATCGCCCTTGTCACCGCTCTCGCGGCCACGAGCGTCAACGCTCGTCCCAACCCCTCTACCGTCGTCGAGCGTCAGGCTCCCGGTGACGGTGTCGCTATCATCCGCTTCTACGCCGGCATGGGCTGCGAAGAGCCATGGCTCGAGGACAACGTTTTCTTCCAGAATTCTACGTGCACGGAAAACTCGTACAAGGCGCCATACGGTAGCTTCAGGGTCTATATCAATGACTTCACCAGAACCAGTATGTGACAGAAACTGGAGGGAACCAGAACCAGGCTAACGTGAGATTGCAGCTCGCTTCTACGTGAACACGGGCTGTGGAGCTGGTAACTTTGTGGATGTCCAGCCTGGAGTAGAGCAATGCTTCTCTGGCAGGGTTGAATCGTACAAGTCCTTGTAGTCGGGATATCGAGTGGGAGTAGCTCGTGGCGAATGATGGGAGGGTGTTTAATACGGTAGAGGAGAGGTTCGTAGACGGATCCGTTGAGTCTGATGGATTAGGTGTTGGTTCTCCTGTCGCTCATTAACAATAAAACCAGTTCTCCAAGCTTGCCTTCAACATTGTGAAATTTGATGTCTGATGCTTTGCCATGCAACAGAGACGATCATCATGTTCCGCTGGTAGTAGGTGTGTCTATAAATAACGTGGTATTGCCTGTATCCTGTTTGGGTATCTACTCCTTCTCCTGTAAGAAATCCACAACCGCTGGAACGTGTTAGCTAGATCAAATTTGACTCAGGCCATGTCTGCGTACCTTTGATGAACTCCTCGGGCTTCTCACTAATGACCCAATGGCCACAGTCTACGTCCACCAATTCAAACCTTGGGAAGAATCGACCAATTATCGGCAATGTCTCGTCGCTTACGTAGTGACTCTTGGTGCCTCGGATGAAGAGAGCTCTCTTGCTGAACGAGGCCTCATCGGGGTTGGTGAAGGGGAAGTCGGCCATGTTGTCGAGCGCCTTGGTGAGGATGCTCACAGGTATGCGAAACTTGAGCGGCGCGCCTGGCTCACCCCTCATTAGGTTCGTCAATAGAAATTGGCGAACTGGTAGGTCCTTCGCGTAGGGCTCCATAAGTTTGTCTGCCTCCTTTTGGCTCTTGGGCTGTGACCTCTCGACGTGCTGCATGCCTTCTGCGTACTTTGGGAAGTCGCTTGATAGCGCCGCATCCACTGGTGCATTGTCCACTGGTATAATGTTTGCGCAGCAGTCTGGGTTCCTCAGCGCCATAGTCATGACTGTCTTCGCGCCCATCGAGTGACCTATGAGGGTCGCATTCTTCAGCTCGTGCTTCTGGAGGAAGGCCTCTACGTCTTCGGCGAGGGCGGTGTAGTTGTGGACTTTATCGTGGGGGGATTCGCCGTGGTTTCGCGTGTCGATAGCGTATACGGGGCGCTTGAGGACGCGTGCGAGTGCGCTAGGATAACATGTCAGTCACAATCCAGCTATGACAGCTCGGGAAGATCCCTACTTTCCAACACCCTGGTTGTTCCTCTTGCTCCCAAACAAGCCATGTACAATCACAATCGGATCTCCGTTGGCCTTGCCCGAGTCATCATGGAGCCGATACGCGAGGTCGACAACTCTCAAATTCGCCGACGCGTGGAATGAGCGCGTCCATGACGGCAAGGGAGTCGCATTCGATAGTCGTATGCGGTTGGCGTGTTTCGGGGGAGAGAAAGCCGCGGAGAGAGGTTGTATACTTCTCGTCAAGGCGCGCATGTTGAAAGTTTGACGCTCGTGATTTTCGGAAAGCTTCCGAACTTTTTGCTCCGCCAAGCCGAACGTCATGCCGCATCTTGCCGGTCCCTAGCAATTAGCATCTTCTCTTCGCTGCCTTCATCTAATGCTATTTGTCTTCCGCCGCCTTATATCAGATGCTATCTGACCATCTCACGTCGAGCGTATATTCGCAAGAGGATTCAACTCCCGACACACAGCCGTCCGATAACCGAACACTGGAACCCCGACAGCTGCTGTGTCGAAAATAAACTCAAGAGATGGGCGCTACATCAAAAAGATGGGAGAATCACATCAGAATGACTTGTGAGAAGGAAGCTGACTTTATTGATCATTCTCATCATAGCCTCTTCTCGTAGTCTCATGCCAACATCAATCTCGTCACAAAGCGAACGTGCATTCCCATTCCCTCAGGCCAATCAATTCCCAACTTATCGCAGCTTACGAGCTTCTCCTATTTTTTCCCTTCTACTGGAGACCACCTTCTCGAACTAGCAAGTCGGAAGCCCACCTGTTCGCGTCAGTACATCCACGCGTCTCAACAAAGCACATTTCAGCGAAACGATCGCACTTACGCTCGCAGTTTTGCTGAGTCCAGCCACTCCAGATGTAACAGTTCCAGCCCGGAACGTAATCCCATTTACAGTTCCCGTTGATGCACTTGCCGGTCTTGGTGCAACGCACGCCGAAGCGGTCGCCGCCTGTCACACCTCGGCGGCGCGTGCCGCTAGTAGGACTGGTGTCGCAACCTTGAGGATCGTTTTTGAGAGCATCGGAATTGAGGTAGCAAACAGTATCGGCTCGGGGCGCAAGGTTGGCGATAGACTCTTCGGATGGATTGGGGGATGTAATCGGCGTTGCGATAACGGCCAGCGGAAGGAGGGCGATGAGAGAGGCGGCGAGCTTCATAGTGGTGGATATTTGTAATTTGCGGAAGTAGATTTGAAGTACTTGCGTCTTGTTGTCGAAATTTCTTTTGGGCCCGACTTTGGTGTGCTTTTATATTCTTCATCTCTCGACGTCTCGCATCCGCAAACCGAGATACGATTGAACTTCTGCGTTTTCCTCTGGGAATTTCCCTGCATTATCTTTATTGAGATCTTACTTGCATCAATCTGATATTCTTGATATTGGGTTTCGTCGATTTCGTCGGTTTCTTCGCATTGCGCACCACAGCGAGGAGGTTTGTACTACATATAAGCTCCCACAGCTCAGCTGCCAAGTCGGGTATATTAAAACCGTCTGTTTACACTACGCCAGCAAGTGGGGAAATCTATTGCGGGTTACACGTTCTATCCAGAACTCAGCCGAGTGCCTCAACAGTTGCGGAGAATGCAGACGTAGGCTTGGAGTAGCTGAGACGGGATGTCAGATGCCAACTGGGGGTCGGGACTAGCAACTCATCGGCGATGTGAAGCCATGACAGTATGACAGTATGACAGTAACTAGAGATAACAGAGCTTAATTTTATTAAAATTATAAAAGTATTAAATTTATCTACTTTGTTACTACGCCCTTAGAATAATAATATTTATTTTCTATTACTAATTAAGGTACCTAAACTAAATATAACTAATTACTTAATACTTATAACTAAATTTTTTAACTTATTTTACTACTTTATAAAAAACTCTTTATAACTTTAAAAACTAGAATTATAAGCTATATACTAAACTTTTTCTTTATATTAGCTATAAATACTTAATCTTTTTTATATAAATTTTTTACTATACTTTAGTAATTTTTTAGTATTTAAAGCTAGCTAGTTTATAATAAAGTACTAAGCTTATACTTTTTAAAAACTATATATATATAAAAATAAATATAAAACTTCTTTATTATATTAATAGTAATGTAATTTTTAGTTATTTTTTTACTTTATTTTTTAAATTTATTAATAACTACTTTTATAAAAGTATATAGTTTTAAAAGTCTTTTATAAGTATTTTTAAGCTACTATAAAAATAATTTATTACTTAAAAAGTACTTAAGTATTTTATTTATACTAAAGTTATTACTAACTAATATAAGCTTTACTATAAAAGTTTACTAGTATTCTAAATTTTTACTTATAATATAAAAAATTTAGGCGCTTTTAGTATTAGTCTTTATAAAGAATATTATAAAAAGTTTAAGTTAAAGACTAAGCTTAATAAAAAAGTATTAGTTAATAAAAAAAAAAAAAAAAAATAGAAGAAAAAAGAGAGAAAAGCTATATAAGTAAATATTCTTATAAAAGAATTTATATTATTTTAAAATTATAATACTTAGTTACTTTATTATAATAGTAAGCTATAGTTATTTATTATAAGTTTTATAGTTATATATAAAGTATTATTATTACTTAATTACTATAAAAAAAGCTATTTTACTAAGTAATTCTTAAGTACTAAGCTATAAAGCTTAGCTTAAGCTTCTCTATACTACTAAAGATATATTATATACTTTTATATTATAACTTTTTTAAAACTAGTAGAGAGCTATACTAGACTTAGATACCTTTTTAATAATACCTACTAGCTTATATATTTATCTTAATAAAAGTGTTATTAGTAGAAAGAAGATCTAAAAGTACAAATCGCTGGAATGGAATCTAGAATGATACATCCCCAGTTGCCTCAATCGTCCTTCACATGCACAACAACCTTACCCTTTGCCCTTCCAGTCTTCAGCCTCTCGTACGCCTTCGGCACCTCCGAGAATTCCCATGTAGAGTCAATAACTGCGCGAAGTTTGCCTTGTTCCATCCACGTCGCGAGCTGCTCGAACACAGCGGTACTCGCATTCGCGGCAACGAAGATGTACTCTCTCTTTCCCCATCCCAACAAGCTACTCAATTTGTTGCCGAAGAATTGAATTGCGGCGCTCAGGTTCATGCCAATGCCAACCTGAACAAATTTCCCTTCTGGTCGCAGAAACGCGCTCGAAGCACGGTATAGGTTCGCCGGTGCTCCCACGTTGTCTAAGATGAGATCGAACATGGCGCCGGTGTCTTTCAGTTGTTCGATGATTGGTGTTGTTGTGTAGTCCAGTATTGTATCCGCTCCTAGACTCTTGACTAACTCGATGTTCGCCGCTGAACATGACACTGTAACATGATAGCCGAGTATCTTGGCGATCTGGATAGCGGGGACACCAGTTCCTCCAGAGCCACCGTTGATGAAGACTTTGTTGCCGGGTTTAGCATACGGTTTCAGTCCAGCGTATACTGTCATGCCCGTACTCGCCATAGACGCCATGTCGTCTCCCTTCAGGCCTTGTGGTACTTTCGCCAGCAGATTCTGCGATACAGGCACGTATTCCGCTAGAGCGCCATGTTTGCCTCCCGGAACAAGACCACCGTATACGATATCGCCCTCCTGGAAGCTTGTGACGTTACTGCCAACTTTCGCGACGCGGCCATATACATCCAAGCCAGGTGTCAACCCAGAAAAGATCAGGCGCGTGATGAGACCGAGTTCGAGGATCTTGTGGTCGATAGGGTTGAGCGCTGTCGCGTGGCTCTCGACGAGCACTTCGTCTTTGTTGATGGTGGGTATCGGGAGGCCTGGGGAAGGAATGGAGAGGTTCTTTTCCATGGGTCCGGATGCCGACTTGAACTGCCATCCGCGCATCGTAGCTGCCATTTCAAAGGCTCGAGGTTATAGTTGTGGATGCAATGAAAAGTGGAGCTTGTGAAGTGGAATTTGATAGACAATCAATAGTCGAGTTGAGTGTTGAGTGCGTTTGAAAATGCGTTGATAATGTTTCTGTCCATGGCCTACCTTTGCTGCATATATACCATCTTACGACACCACATGCTTACTCGCATACCATTCACATCGGAGCATGACAGCATCGCGCCGATGGCCAGGAGCGAGCAGACCGAGCTTGGTCAGCCCCACATTTGAGAGATGATGGCCGAGTAAGGGCGACATGAGATTGCAATGACTGTGCCTCAGCCTTGTCAGATCGCAGCTCGGGTGTTCGCAAGAGCGAGCGGAGGCTCACGTAAGGCCTTTGGTGAGTAATCGTGGCCGCTAGCCGAGATAGGTTAGAAGGGGTCAAATGCGGGGCTTATCTTCGTCCGAGAAAGTACCAAGTCAAGAACAACTAAAGGTGTTTGGTTATCTTCTTGTATACATTGTGCGGCAATGTGAATAGATGCGCGGTATCACTTCATTAACTGAGGAGTGATAGGTGCTGCTGTTAGTAGAGATGAGTATATGGCGTCCAATCGCTACGACGCCTGACAACCGTCTGCGCAAACATTCAAGACCGGTCAGGCCACGTCATGGGAGTTGTCCAGCCTTCTCCGCACAAGGTCTTTTCTTTTCAGTCTTGGGACGCCATCATGCAAGACGATAGGACTTTGTCCTTCCAGCACATTCAGGGAAGCAATGATGCGCTCCTTGCCGCAGCCAAAGAGATCGAGCGTACTGCACTAGTGGAGAGCGACAATGTGGGCCCGATTCGCCTTCGCTTTTTGGAACCCTACCCCCAAGACGGAACAAGCCATCCGCATGACTATATCCTCACTCCAGCCCGCGATTTTCAAACAGTCGACCTCGACGCCCATGAATATATCACGGTATCTTACGTGTGGACTCACACACAATCTATCGACGGAACACGAATCCCTCATTACCGGATCTGGGATGGTGCCGACTTACAAAAGCCTCCTAGACCCCTTCGATGTCCGCCGATCGTCTTTCACCGCATCGTGAAGTGCGCGAAGATTGGTCAGCTTACGCGAATCTGGATTGATCAAGAGTGCATCGATCAAAACGATCCGGATGATGTCGAGAGACATCTGCAAGACATGCATCGGATTTTTCGGTTCAGTCAAGTGACCTTTGCCGTGTTTTCCAAGGTTTCAAAATATTGGAAGGTATTGCAAAGTAGCTTGTACCATGCCGAAGAATGTTCAGAAATTGCAGACAGACTGTTGGGATGGATGGTTGAGGACCCATGGTTTACGCGATCCTGGTGAGTACACTTTCGATGCTGCCATTACCTATCTAGAACTGACAGTATGTTCTTTACCAGGACGTTCCACGAGCAACAATGCGCCGGGAACTTGATCTACCTTCTGCCTACACCGTTGCAGCTTGTGGAACCAACGCAAGCTGACAACTCCGCAAGCTCTAATTGGGGTCTCAACAACGATGTCTCTGTGCACCAATTTACACTAAGGTCGTATTTCGACTTATGTGCAAAGATGCACAGAGATACCTCAGCACTAATGTCATATTTCGTGGGACATGGTAACGCCCGTTTGGTTTCGACTAATATCGCCGGTGCTATCGAGACTGTTCAAGAGAAGATGGAGAGCCGCGAGAACCGAGTCTTTTCCGACCGCATCCAGATCATAGCAAATGCATGCAGACTAGGCTTGAAGCTGAGAACAACGCTACTCAATACTCCGAGCCACAGCTACAGCACTTGTTTGTTGGTACTGACAATGGCAAACACGTGGCCAGACGGTGTTGAGCGTGCGCGTCAATACGAAGCATGGGGAGACACTTTTATGGGTGGAGACATTAAAGCCGCTCTGAGAGAATTGAGCAGTTCGCAACCTAGTCATCTTTCGCCTACATATGGCCTCCGCCCGACTTCCAGTAACAGTACGACCCCACCTAGCCACAGCGAGAAGGGTCTCAAAGGAAAATAATGACCAAGATAAAATGATTTCTTGTCAAGATACCACTCGTAGTGATTGCAGATATGCGCGCTTACTCGCACAACGCACTCAACGCCTAAGAACTGTAGAAAGAATGACACCATAACACCACACCATCGCATTAACCGGTGCCCCTTTCAAGCTGTCAGGACTTCTTTCCAATTACTCCAGCTAGCGCGCCTTCGGCGGCTTTCTTGAGCAGCTCCCGATCTTCATCGCTCATGTGATCCACCTTCTCGACAAGCAACTTCTTCAGAAACATGTTCTCTTTCTTCAGCCCATCGTTTTCGGCTTCGAGCTTCTTAGTCCGGTCTTGCATCTTTTGACTCGTCTCCATGAGCTGCTGCTCGCGCTGCTTCTTCTTCTGCCGGAAGCGTGCGGAAGCAGCTTGATTGCGTTTTCGCTTGTCTTCTTCTGCTTCTACAACAACCGGATCGGTGAGGAGACTTGCATTGGTGCGTTCGGGCGATGTGGCTGATGATGTGGATGTTGCGATGCTGTCGGGGTATGGCGTGCGATAAGCGTTGATGTTGAAGCTTTGTGTAACGGGAGAGAATCCCTGGAGATCATCGAAGCCGATCTGAAGCGCACTGTCGTGCTCGTAGTGTTGCGGGATTTGTCCTGTCATGGTCGGCATTGCAGGCGCCTCGGAGGTGTACGGTAGGCCTTAGAATGACGTTAGTGACCATTGTCTGAGGCGAACAAAAAACAGCCCAGAAGATGCGGTGAACGCTGGGTATTTCATCGATCGAACGATTGACGCAACAACATGCGTCTGTGCACAGCTTGCATACACACCTCCCTAGGCAGGTATGCAATTGTTGCAAGTCCCGTCGCCGCGTTCGATCACGTGCAGCTAGCGAGAGCACGCCATCCCATCCCGAACAAACGTCATCCAGGCCTGGCAACTCAGAGGCACAGGAACGACATCCATACGCAGGCAAAGCGCCTAATGGGAAGGACAAAGAGTTCGTTGGGGATGATGTACATGAAGTTGATGGGATGGAGATAAATAGAGGGGTTGCGCTTACCTGGTGCCGACACACCACTGCTGTGCAATGCATACGCAAATTGCTGGGTCTGCGCGATGACATCCTGAGACTGTATGTGCAGTGAATGCAGGTGTTGTCCGCTGGGGTCATATTCGTGGTTGTGATGAAGATTGGCGGCGTCGAGGATATCGAAGAGATCACGTCCAGAGGAATTCCCATTCGCATGTACGTCGGTGAAGGTCGGCTGCCCAAAAGCTTGCTGAAGATAAGTTTCCGACATTACTCTCCATCGGCAACATGCGTTCTCGCGCAATCGCGTCTGTTCCTTTTGTCGTTCGTTTTCTGATCGTCGGCCTCAGGGTCGGGGGAATGTTGTTGAGCTTCGCGCTGGCCTTTTGAGGGGGTTGAGGGTTGACGTTCGCTCCCTGCAGGCGCGATGGTGTGCCACCCTATGAGAATCACACAAATGCCCACCGGCATGCGCTTATGGGCAGCGCACCCCACTGCCACAATTGCCTTTTTGGCAGCCATGGGAAATGGCGATCGCGTCGGATTGCGCCATATTTCTCATACGATTGTCAACGTCCTCCACGCTTTTACCTAAATTGCGCCGCCGAACAGCGTCGCAATACCAGCGCGCAGTGTTCCCGTGTCTTACTCGCATGTTCGTAATCGCGAAGACCCGTGCTTGGGTGGGGCGGTATCTGCATGAGGCGTCCATGGGTCGCAGTGAGCTCGCGGCAATGCTGAGCCGGAGGCACTGGGCAAAGTCCATTTTCCCAAAACCCATTTCGTGCTGTCTCGTCCATGCATCGTGACCGATTGTTTTGTGAACGCAACCTTTACTCCTCTTCAAATAACTCTTGTCTTGCTGTATGTCTGAGACATGTAATGGGCGTGTCAGTAGTGATCGTAACGTTGTGTAGAGTGAGTCGTCGATACACAATGTCTACACACTCCGCGGAGTAGGGATATAAATCAGTACTTCCAGGTACACGGCATGGACACCGGACGCCTATACCAATAGAATATACTGGGAGAACAATCCCGATATGAAGACTCGAACACACTATGCAACACTTGGGCTGGCCCCGAACGCAACACCGGAAGTCATACGTGCAGCGTACAAAGCCCTGGTGCTGAAGTACTTTGATGAGCTCCCGGAGATGATCGGTGCTGAGGGCGTTGCGCGTGCTGCTGCGCTTGAGAAAATTCATGAGGCGGTTGATGTCTTAGACGACCAGAGCCAGAAAGCTGTCTACGACGCTGAGCTTGCAGGGAAGGATGACGAGGTCATTGACGAAGCCTCTGCCTTTCACCATTCTCCTCGCTCTACACTGGAAGACTGCACAACAGCGCTTACGATAGAGGAGCAGAAGAACTCGATGCGCGCTCGGGTACGTGGGCAAGTCAAATACTGGCGAGTGCTGCGCGAGAAACGTCGTGAGGCCGAGGCGCGTCTGAGTGTAGACGAGCTCAAGAGCCTGGTGGAGATCTGGAAAGAAGCCGAGCTCGAGAACGCAGCCGATCCTGTGATGAAGGCTCGATGTGCCACCGTCACTTACGAATACGTGGATGAGCTGAACTCTCGTGAGCGAGAGCTTGGGGAGCGGCCAGCAAAGGCTTCAACACCGACACGCACAACAGAGATGCCCACAACGCCAGTCGCGAAGAAACATCGTCCGAAGACACCATGTGCGCCAACAAAGTCAATTGCTCCTGCACGCATATCGTCATCGATTAAAGCAGATGTTGCTGCCCAAAAACCCCGTTTTGATGCGTCGCCGACACCTGCATCATCCTCTCGTGTAGGCGCGCGCGCCGCCGAGCTTGAACGGGCCGAAGAAAAGCGGGTCGAAGCAGCCAAGGGTGGGGCCGAAGCCCGCAAGGAACGGAAGGCCCAGATTGAGGCGGCCAAGCAAGCCGCACTTGAGAAAAAGGCGGTCGCTGCTCGTGCCTTCAAAGCGGACCTGAAAGCGGCAGCTGGCGAGCGGGATCGTGCGAAGGCTGAGCACATCGCAAAAGCTCGAGCCAAGGTCCGCGGAGGACCAGTTGACATCAATGATGCTACTGGTGGTTTTGTCGCTTCTGGAGAACAAGAGGGTATGTTGTCGCATGGGGTTGATGCCTCCGATGAGGGTATGTCGGAAGACGTCAAGCTACAAGCGGACAAACGTTTCGATGCATGTGGCATCGAACACAGTGACCTCTGTTACTGAGGAGATTACAGTACGCGGGTAGTTGCGTAGATGAAGATGCATCAAAGCACACTCTATGGGCGTGTTTGGTACTGGCTATACGGTGTAGCGCGTGGTGACACGTATGCCATGGACGTGATTTTCCCATCCTCTTCTCTGATTTATATTAGTCAATGCAAATAACACTGAAGCAAACCCGCTCACCTTCGCTCTTGCCCATACGCATATCCAATCGCCATCTTGTAGAGAGTCAATGAAGTTCTCGCCACGTCCAGAGCCTTCGTTGCCTTCCCATGTTGGATTTTCTCTACATCCCCAGACAACACGATATCTTCGAATGAAGTCGCCATCGAAGACAGATGTGGCTCTTGCGACTTCGTTGCCTTGCAGATACCAAGCGTGTTGACCTTTAATACCCATCGGGCGTGACGGGTCATCATGTAGAAACGTCATAGCCCGCATCTCGTCGCAGTGTAACCTCTGTGGCTCCGTAGTCGATGGCGAGCGTGGTACATTGCTGAAGCCCAGGTCACCGCATATGCTGTCTATGACGCTGTGGATGTTGCTTTGGGGGTACATGTTGTCCTCGAAGTTTTCAGCGACGGTTTCATCGTCCATATCGCTGGTCGGAAACTGCGGGCGCACGATAGAGACCTCAAACCATGAAGAGGTGTTGTATGTGCCACTTGTACCCTCTGTTGTCCAGCCCTGGTCGTGACTGACAATCAGAAACTCCATCTCTTTGAGTCTGGGCGTTTCGTGATGCGTGGTTTCGGGCTTGTCAAAGATTATCCTCATTAATGGAGACGCGGCGGAGAAGTTGTCGGAGAACTCTTCGTCCAGAATCACAAGAGTCCTGTCATTTTCATGGACGTGCTCGACCCAGTAACGAGCCTTGTCCAGAATGTCGAGGACGAGTTCGTTGGGAAGTCCTAGGCGGTGATGGAGGAGGGCACGGGTGCGATGAACATCACGGCGACGGGGCACGAACGGTCTCATAGAGCTGCTTTAGTATTTGGCGCTTTCGGTCGGTCGCAGTGCAGAAGAATCAGGGTTGAGAGGTTAAAGAGGGTCGCTGTGGCATGTGTGCGAAGTCACCCAATGGCAGGTGGGCTAGTGGAGAAACAGGCTTAGTGTCGCCCGCACCATCCCCCCGACGAGCCGAGAGTTACCACGGATCGGCACGCATGACAACTGGCGCATTCGGCCCTGCTGCCCATGTTTAGCTGGATCCTTATTCTAACCTCAGTGGAAATGCGAGAGACTGCAGTATTGTATGGCATTGCCGCTGTTGGTGTGGCAGGCATGCAGCGTCTAGCAGAGCTACGGTGACTCACCGCAGGAAGCTCCTCGACAACCATCCCGGAATATTCGTCCACACTTCAGAGCATGTGCACGCGTTCTTCTACGTCAATTTCTCGAAATGTCTTGCATCAAATCCTCCGTTCATGTCAAAATGTCATACTGTTATCGGCGCGACAATATGGTAGGTTGGGGGATAAGTCAGTCTGTTCCTTTCACTTGCAGATCATCTTAGTAGACTGTGCTCACTCGACTTATTGCGCAAAGCACGCTCAACGCACCACCATCAGTTCAGGAGTTTCTACTCCGTCGTGCTTGCGTTATGGAACGTCTCTTATACCGCGAAGCATCCGCTCAAGACCTCGCTAATACAACCGCAACTTTCAGTGTCACAAGTAGGTGCCTTCGCGCAGTGACTAACATTCCAGCGCTTGTGAACAGTGAAAGGTTCAGACGAATTCGACTGGACTAGGTTCTCAATCTTTCATTGCTCCTCGATTAGCTTCTAGAAAGAGAAAGCACCGCCCTCCAATCGATTCAACTTGTTGCTCACAAGCATCGCTGGAACGACCACAAGTCATTCAAGGGTATTTTTGCCAGGTCAAATCTCGTACGATTACATTACTGATCATCCTATAGTCCCTCGACCTCACTACCTACTCCACCGCCAAGTCGACGAAAATTCACCGCGATGTCCTCAACCAATACCGAAGAACGCCTCCGCAAACTCTGGCAAGACAAGCAGCGCCAAGAACACGCGAAGATGCGTCTCTGCGACGACCTTCAGCGCGAGGCCGTGACCTACAACAACAAGGCCCTCCACTATCGGCAAGAGCGAGATTTCTTCCAATCAGTTCGAAATGGCATCCGTAGGCAGGAGGCTCAAGTTTCGCTTGTATGTACTTTGAGCAACAAGACGCATTCTTCCCTCTCAGGCACCCGTTGTCCCGAATCAGCAATTCGCTAATGAGCTATTGCAGGAGAAATGGTCAGCGCATGCGGTCGGCAAACACTACGACCTAGGGAAGCAGATCCAAAAGCTCGTCGTCATCACCGCGGCCCGCAAGAAGCTTCAAGAACAGCTCGGTATGCCTGCTACCGAGGATGGCTATGTCGACTGCGGTAAGCATGCTGGAATCGGGTCAGTCACGCACTCAGACTACAATCAAAGTTCTTCGCTAACTTTTGAGCAGTATGTTCTATCTCCATCGACATTTCACAGCAACGTATATTGGAAGTCAATAACAGCGCGCAACAGTCTCCAGCAGCTTAGACGACGCACTCGACAGCTTCCTGTTTTTGCTGACGTCTTGATAGGCAACCGATACCTGCTACTCAATCACGAGCTAGATTCGACGACTAGCGTTCGACACTACATGGACGAGAACATGGGCGGGTCTTCGCTTTTCGCGGACGAGGAGTGGCGGTCGTAGACACCATTGGGCTATACTGCTAGGCAACTTTGGTTGACTGTAGCTTCGTCTTGTGTGAGCTGGTCGAGGGGTTACAGGCGCCATATCCAGAGATAAAGGGTGACGACCGGAGGGAGGAGTGAGCTACTTTAGTAGTTGTAGTGATGGGTATCAAAGTTGTAGGACGAGATTGTAATGAGCATTGTGGATATGGAATGAGTAACAGTGCAACGAGTGTTGTGTTAGAAAAAGAGTAGATAGCTAAATAGATGAACTCATTACAACCAGCATCACCTTCACATGTTTACATAGGCTTCGAAGCAGTGACGATAGTTCTGTAGTTGTTCAAATCTACAAGATGTCAAACGGCCATTTATATCCTCATTCCTGTCGCCCGTGGCCCCTGGAAACATTAACATCATACCACCTATACATTGTAACAAAAGCTCTGTAGGCCTGTTTGCCCATGTATGCTCGCCAGCATTCAGTACTTCTCGTCCACGAGACGCCTTTCCCCAACCACGCGAGAAGATGCGAAAAGGGACGAGAAAGTGGTCGGCTTGGGAAGGAAGGCGACGTGGAAGATCGAACAAAGAAGGGAAACGAAGAGAACATGATGAGAAGATGAAGAGTCGTAGCCGGGCGTAAATCATGATTTCGTGATGTGAGGCTGTCGTTGCCAAAACAGAAGCGGCTTCAGGCGCATAGCTGTAGGTTCAGTCACAAAAGAGATACGTGATCGATGCAGGGGTTCATTTGCGCCTCGTCCGGAGGTGAACGGACGTCTGAAGTCCAATAGTAGCTGTGCAGGGTGTACTGACCTACAAATTGGAAAGAGACTTTCGCACGCCCTTTACATCTTCTCCTCGTCGTGCGACCCGTCGCAGATACAAAATACCTCTGTAACGGGTGTGTAAGAGTTTGACGAGTACAGTCGAAACGTCATAGCGTCGGGTCGTGTTGACGAAGCCTCTATCAAGACGCAACTCCCTCTCGCTACCCCGCCACACACCCGCACCACCACGTTCCGATTTGACCAAGACTTTGGTATCTTGTTGAGGATCTCACCCCAAACTCCATAGTAAGTCTTTTTGCGCAAGCGAGAGCGTGCTTTTCGACCCGCGACTGACAGTTTTTGCTGCCCTACAGACCACCGTCCCCACAAGCATCCCGCGACCAAAGACAACGCCGATACTCGTACTTACGAGCTAGGCATGCCCGCGCCAGAGATAAAGAGGTCGGCGGAGGCGACAAGGAGGTACTTGGCCGATACGCGCAGAAAGGAGGCGGAGAAGATGGTCATTTGCGAAGGTATACAGCGCGAGGTCGTAGCTCTCGACAGCAAGGCCAAGTACTGGGGAGAGCGCGCCGCCCACTACCAGGCCTGGGGAGATCGGCGAAGACAGAGGCTTCATGCTCGGACTGCCTTGAATCTTCAAGTAAGTCGGGACTCGAAGGCACATCCGCCCAGCCTAGAAAATCGTGGCTAACCAATCCTCTGCAACAGGAAGTTTTCGACAAGAGCGCCGCGGACCGTGACGAGATTCTCGAACTCGAGATCAACGTGCTCCTATGTGTGACCCGCCTCCGTAAGCTAATTCAACGAAAGCTCCGCATGGCGCCAACGCGGGTCGACTACCTCTACAACGGCAACACCTCAAACCGGGGCGAGCGCTTCGTACTCCTCGACCCGGAGGTGGACTCCGCTACAAGTGTCCAGAACTACATGGACACTCGCATGGCCGGATCATCGTTGTTCGCGAACGAGCTGTAGCTCCCATTGGCCTTGGCTTGATGTAGGGGCGGAAGACTCAAGGGGGATTGAAGCGACAGCCCATACTGGCACCATTTGCAGTACCCTCGCGCCCGATAGCTCGCCCCATACTAGACCTGGGCATAGACGGGGTGATACACGGCGTAATGGATAGCTCTTAGCACCTAGACAACGGCGTCGCGGCGCAGAACCGTATCGGACATGGATAGATGAGGCAGGAAAGATACATGAATAGAAAAGAAACCCATACCTACCTTTGCAGCGACGCTGCAGTATCCACACCATTGGAGTCTGAGGCATGCCAGCAGCATGCTGGATCGTGAGGCCTACGTGATGTCTATATTTTTGTGCTGCGCATGCCGTCAGGTATCCTCGAGGCCCTCAAGGCGAATGTTGCAGCGGCCAGGCGCGGTTTGGCGCTTCTGAAGTCGACCAAGCGGTACGTATCGCTGCCATCTCGCGTGATACGTCATAGATCGTGGCCATAGAATTGCAGTATTACTTTCCGAATTTCCGAATGCGAGCATATAGCAATTATGCCAATGCTGCACTTGGAGGAGATTAACCCGCTGTCGCATCCTGGCCTACGCCATCCGCGCTCGAGCCCTTCAGCTGACATGTCATGTCCACGCCGACAAGCGCAGACTTGCTGTCAAAGCAGCTTACCTCGAAGCTGCGTCTCTCCTAAGTCTCATCTCTAGACATAAAAGGGCAAAGTCCAAGTAGACGTCCTTCGCAAACGAAGTTGCTGCTACTGCTGCTGTTGCTGCTGTTGCTGCTGCAGAAGCGAAGACTCGGAAGAGCGGGCGTGTTGAACCAACCCGCCTCGCCTCTCGAGGAAAGCATATAAGAAGAGCTCTACACAAGCACAAAAGGTTGCACCTGCCTCTAGATAGACATCACATCTTACCTTAGCAGTAGAATAGTAATTAGAGAAAAGACAGGGCTGCACCAGCCTCTAGTCGCAGTACGCCCTGCTCAAGCTTTCGCGGTGTAAAAAAGATAACAAAAAAGAGCAAAAATTACGGACTTTCAACCGCGGGAACTCCACCACCTATTTTCGAACCTGGTGATACACAAGTTAGTAACTTGTTTTCTGTCAAGGCCTCATCGGCCAGGGTACGACGTTGGGTCACCATCCCAACGCCGTACGAGATATTGGCAAGATTAGAGCAATTATATAGCCAAAGGACTTCGAGGTTGCTATGGTGGCCTTTGTTGATTTTCGAGGCGCGAAGGGGCGCGTGCTTGTGCGGGGATTACGCGGGGCGGGGCAGCGGCGGCGAGCGCAGAGACTGCTTCACATCGTCCACGGCGGCGAGGAGGCAGGGGTCTGCCAGTGAGACGAAGCTCCGCTTAGGCGTGAGCTGCTGCTCGTCGCGTTGAGCTCGCTCCTGTAGCCTGAGTTGCACGTTCCGGAGCGTGTGTGACATCTCAGGCTATGTACACAACCAGCCATGACATGTACGTCAAGCCTGGTAAGATCAGGGTAGCCTCGATGGCGCACATCTCCTGAAGCATTGAAGGCTCTTCTAGATCGTGGTGTTTGCGCTGCATGCCGGTCCGGTCTGACGTCGCTCATATGTGGCAGCGGATGTCCGCGCATCCACGTCTGCACCCATGCCTGCATCCACGGCATGCATTCGTTCAGCATTGCGCATCGGGATGGAAAGACGCAATTGCCATCGTGAAGTGCAAATACGCTCAACACTCGTGAATGCATTTGATGTGCGTTTTTGGTGGTACCCGGAACAAGTTGAGACGGGGGTGAAGCTGGTCACACGCAGCGGCATCTCCTTGTCGCTCACCTCGCCTCGAGTCCGTGATGTCGCGCATTAATTGCTGGGTGTATGTGATACCGTCGTTGATAGTCTTTGACTCTTGAGCGTGACTTCGATAATGCCTCAGCTTATGTCCGCGGTCGCAAGTTTCGAAATCTTGATACGTGATGAGCTATGCCTTCTCTTACCGGTACATCTTTGTAGCGGCAGACTGATAGCCAAATTCCACGCATCGAGTCGTGAATTTCGGAAGTGTATAGCATAAACGCATAAACCCATCTTGCATACATGGTCAGGTAAGACCTGAAGCACAGGTGTTGGAGTCGTGTTTCCGGGCGAGTCAGGCTTGGCTACCTCCAAGCATAAGACGACAGAGTAAGGGTGGGATCGAGGTGAGTTCTGGTGTATTCAACAAAATGCCGATCGCAGCAGCAGGGTTCTGTTAAAGGTTGATCTCTTTCTGGGGTGAGACAGATACGATATGTGGTCCTCCAAGGTGAGAGACTCTCTCACCCCTGAATATAGCGAAGGTCAATCCAACGGGGGAGCGAAGATGACCCGTCGAAGAGCTTTCGAGACGATTTGGATGAAGCACATACTTGTGGAGTTATGTATGCGAAGGCAAATAGCCGAAGGGCGTTGATCTGAAGCACAGGCAGCCATACTTCGTGACGCTGTTCCGTGATAGTGGCGGATCAATGGCGGACTTAGAAGAGACGCCCCATGATCCGTATTCCGTCAAACCAGCTTCATGAGGGCTTCTTATCGAGTCAGCCCTTGAAGTAGCTGATCCTCACACGTTCCGCTGGGGGAGGCTGTTACGCAACGGACATCCTCTTCATGGAAATATGATACGATGCAAAGAAGGCCAATAAGGGGTCTCCGTGTCGAAGAGCGTAAGGTGGAGTGCGTGTCGATGCGCGTGCCACTCGATACCAATGTATCAAAGCCGCAGATTGTTCAGCAGCCCATATGTTCGCTGCTCAAATGCCGAAGGTTTGCTGACGTCATTGGCCATCTCCTTACATCGTTCGATGGCGAATTGTACGCTATGCCCCTCATTGCAGTTCCGGAGATGAGTGCCACTCGACGAACAGCAGGTTTGCGCTACCTTCAGGTAACCCCTGACAAGCCCGCATCATGTGGCAAATTCATAACCCCCAAAGTTCGCGTCGAGACCGATGCCTTGGTATCAAGATCATGTCCAATTGCAGCCGTGCAGTGTTGCGGCGTTGCGATCAGACAAGGTTGGTCCTTCGAGCTCCTCCAATAGGTATGATCATGTTTGCGCAGTCAAAAAATCTGAAAGAAAATAGACATGCTGCCGCTCGCTTATAGATGCTGACTCCAGTCTGGAACTTGAGGCTCTTTCAAGGGGCCCGCGATGATGTCTCATATGCGGAGATGCCCGGAAGTCCGCTGTCGACCAGCCATGTAACATCTACAACAGATGCCGGCTTCTCTAACTTCGCTTCCCTCTAGAATGGCGGACAAGCAAGCATGCGCATCAAATGTGGCTTCAAGACCAGTATGCGTTATGATAAGCTGAAAGATAGCGCATACATGTCACCTGCTAGACCACCTGTATGCTCGTTTACCAATTCATACCCTATAAAGCATGCTTGGAAATGCAAAAAGAGGTGTGCAAGCATCTGATCTTGCGCTGTGGACAGCTGACCAGAAATGGTTTGACGAGATGATGTATGGTGCAATGGCGGAGGCAAAAAAAAGCCAGGAATTACATGCTACTCAATGGTAACAAGACACGGCGGTGAATCGAACCTGGGTGATGTTAGCCAACCATTCATTCAAGTGATGAACAGTGGTCCGATCCTCTAACCAATGCAAGGCGCCTGGTAGCCACTACTACCAGGAACCCGACACCTGGGACCTTTTGATGGAAATATCCAGAAATTTTTTGTATATATAACGACAACAACTTACTTTCGGTATGTTTGGTGAAGGAGATTGGCGGGATCGTCTGATTGGCATCGCGGGGGTGTGGGGCAGGCACGGCGGCGACAGGGTCACCATCCAGGCACTTTGCGTGACCAATGGAGAGGCCGTCGTCGAGTAGCTCCTTCTTCTCCACCATCTCATGCCTGTCTTGCTTCTGTACGTCCATCGTCCTATGTTGGGTCGTTTATAGGGCTGGCCATGGACATGCCCTAATTAGGCGGCCTTCACGTCTTGCAATTCGATATGCGTTCCGCCCACAACAAGTCTCAAGGCATCTCCGTCTTGAGTTTGAGCTGTCCACCTGAGCTGCAGCTTGATGCAAATATAAGGGAAGCGTGTCATGCAGGGAGCTGCACCGACTTGTCGCGATCAGAAATCTCTAAAGTTTGTTCCGCAGCGAGACACCAGTACACTCTGTGCCTATGTCTGAGGAGCACTTTGCAAGTATGACACTCCATCTCATCACGCTGATTGGGGTGTGTAGACGCAGCCTCATGTTTGCATGCGCAGCGCAGGTGCACGGCCAGCGCACAAACTGTAAGAGTGGTCTTGAAGCCCCTGCATCGCCATCCTTGTGACGTCCCGTTAAGAGACACGATACGATGGAGGCTCTACGTGCGGCTTTTGTTGTTGCGCCGCTCGCATGATGGTTCTCACGTCTGCAAAGTGCGAGTCTTGTTGACTCCCGTGGTGTCCGCACTCCATCACCTCCGCCACCCCGACACCTCCCACCGCGACAACGCGATAGCAGTGTCGTCAAGGTAGAGTCGTCTGATACAGAAGACGTGACGATGAGAGGAAGGCGAGTCGTTTCCTGTCGGGCTGACTTGATCGCAGATCTTGTGCGATGTCCAAAACTCCCAACGCCCTGTCCACGAAGTCTTCAACACCGCTGCGATCGGCTCCGCCGCAGCAACAGTCGTTCTCGAGTTGCTCGTCCTTGGAACATTCGATCACCAGCGCTACTTCGGCGCCCTGCTTTACCACGCCGATACGGAGGCACGGAAGCAGCACCGACAGGCTGCATCGCCCCGCCAGGCGCACGAAGAACGCATCCCAGATCCATGCAGCACCACGAGACATACGACAGAAAGCGATCTCCAGGCAGAGCATCACGGCACCGGAGCCACCAGACTGCTTGCAGTGGTTCTGGAGCCCACCGGAAGCCGCCGTGGCACTCGATCCTTCTTCATCACCGGACAAGCTCAAGGGCGGGGGTGAAGCCCTGCACACGCGAAGATCGGGCGGTCCCTCTACCATCGGATAGATACATCCCACAAGCCGGCAATGTCGTACACCAAACGCGCGCCACGATGCAAGACAGCTTTGTCGCAATTGATTGAGGCCCGCGAGTCGCCGCGACCAACGATGCGAACACCGCACAAACATAACGTAGTGAGGCAGGCGGAAGTCTCCTGACTATGGCTCTCCGGCGGCGTGAACCTCTCAGCCACCAGGAATATCGGCGCTGAGAAGCCTGCGCGAGCAGCTTCAACAAACGATATCTCTCGCGACACGAGTGCTCAGCTACTCAGCGGATGCACTGGGAAACAAAATTGTCGGTCCTGGAGCTTGACATACCGGCCCTGGACGTGGCAACCACCGTATCAATGCCATGACTAGTGGCGCCGAATGAAGACCTGGACGGATATCTCGCTGGCGAATCTGACTTCGGCTGGACGACTCTTCTGTGGTTGGACGCCGTAACGATGGTTTACGGAGTCGAACATTGGAACCATGACCATAAGAGCTTGGAACAAGAGCTCAGACTGTCGATACATGGAGCCATCAGTCTTGCTCGGACGTCTTACTCTTTGACATCTTCTCAAAGTACGAGGTCGCAGGTAACTTGTTTGACATGCCACCATGACAAACTTGCCGATGTACCCAGGGGAACGGTGTATCAAGCACGCACTCGCGACGGAAACATAGCGTCTTGAGGGCAGATAGGTCGTTGCGGTCGCTAGACTCATGCATCTGCGCCTTTGAACCTAATACTGATTGGATGAATTGTCGGCATTGCCAAAGCATTGGTGAGTGTAAAACCCAAGGAAGTTTACCGACGGCTGGAGGACCTTGCCAGCCCAAAACCAGAGGGGCCACGCAGGTGGAGGAGCCTGATACCGTCGACCGACGGTTCAAGACGCGTGATTTCAGCACCTCTTTGCCGACTACGTCAGATACCGTGGTCTGGTCGACTGAAGTTGAAGAACTGGCCTGCACTTGTCGACCCGACAAGCACTATGCAAGGCTCGGCATGACTTCGTCGATGGGCCCCGTGGGAGAGTACGGGACGATACATTCAGGTACAAGCTGTCGCAACGATCGTGAACGCGCTCGTGTATCCAGTCCAGACACGATCAAGGCCGACGGGATGTTGCGAAGTTGCTGATGCTCTAATCCGCAGTAGTGGCTTCAGCTAGGAGATGATACGCTCGCTAAAGTTCAGACTGTAGTGCATCCACGTCGTACCTAAGGTGAGACACCCCATAAGGCCAAATCGTTTTGCAACAGTCTGTAGCATCAGACGCAGGCCTTGCATTGTTGCCGACTTGTAGTGATACATCGGAAAGCCAGCCTACTCCATGCAAGTGTGAGCGAGGTGACGCTCTGAACGCCAAAGATTGCGCAGCTTTCGATTTGCAGCAAGACTGGATATGTCCTCGTGTGCCTCGAGCATGCGCAGGAGCCGTTGTTGTTGCAGCGATTAAGCTGTTCGATGCGAGTTTCGCATCGTCTGCCCGTCCGCTCCTGCTTTCTTCTGTCGACTGGTTCTGCGGTACAACGCGCAAGGCTCTTGCGGTCTGTGTCCCTACGCCTGATGCAGGGCTCGGTATCAGCATGGCGACGCATCATAGCTGTTGCATGACGAAGACTGTAGCTGTGGAGACCATGCCAGCGAGCTTCCGCCGAACGAACAACAACGAGATGATGCGAAATTGTGTGTCGATTTGCCGACCGAGCAACCGCTGCAAACTTCCTTTTGTGGCCCACAACCCGCAACGTACCCATTACCTTCTCTTACCAGATCTTCTGCGAGACAGAGACGGACGTTGTGTCGATGCGAAACAGCCGAAGTATGGGATTGTAGTACTCGCGTACTCGATGTCGATAGGCAAGGGAGATCGTAGTTCGTGAACCTTCGGCCGTAGGACACTTGTGCAGACAAGGAAGAGGACTCGATTGGCATTTCTTGGAGGTTTGGCGATGCCAGCATGGCTCCGGCCAACGCGCTTGTGGTGAGCGACGGAGAGAGGTCTCGCTCGAATGTTACCTAGAATTTTGGTAAAGGTTACAGTGCGAAGTCGAACTCCGAAGGGTCAGCATAGTCGGAGTTATACCACCGCTTCGCCAACGGAGGTTGGTGGATAGCTGCAGCCAAAGGTGAAAGCCGACAACGCTGCCCGAGTACTCAAGTACCCTGTGGCTGGTAGTTGTTTGGCCTGCATGTCTCTCCCTGAAGGCGTTGTAGCTTCCTACGTCGAGGGAGATGTTCATTCGGAGCTTGGCCAAGCGAGTGGTCTCTTCCGCGGATGTCTCAAATCCGGAACAGCAAGAGTACCGAGCGGACGGAGTGGCCGCAGGTATAGAGGCAGTCGAGGTGGGATCGCGAGCGTTCGAGGGGTAGGTGGGTGATCCGACGCGAGCTGTATGCAAGGTGGGCGCCGCTTGGAGACACCCCCGAAGCTTGTTCGAGGTTCGATGTCCATGGAGCTGTAAACCTGGCAACAGAAGTGAAGTGCGCAAGCAAGCCAGTGTTACTTTGCCTTTACCAAGCTCCCTAGAGAAGTTGTCTCGAGGCATGTTGGGCATGGGAGAACGACGCGGACTGCCGGGTGAGGGGGAGCGTCGCGTTGAAGCACACCAGCTCGATCCAAAGCATCTCTTCCTGGTATCATATCGCCATGTGCCTTCCTGAAGGTGCCACTATAGGCGAGCGGCAAGCTGCGAGCTGCGAGTCGCGGTCGAGGTCGTCGTCAAGGGTGTACGGCGGGTGGGACGATGTCTTGCTGAGGGGCCATCTCGGCGGCTGAGGCGCTGGGCGGACTCGGAAGACATGTGCATCTCAGAGGCTCGAGTCTTCATTTCTATATCGTATAGCGAACGCGTCGTAGCGATGTGGAGCCGATTTCGTGGAGCTGGTGGTTGGTGGCGAGTTGGTGTGTGGGCTGAGGCGAGAAATTCAGGAGGGAGGCGCGATGGTGATCCAGGTCCATGCGGACATGGCGAAGTTCAAGAGCAAGGACAGCCGCACCGTGCACACAGCAGCTGGCAAGTAACGACTCCGTCGTCGACGTGTATTGCACAGAGCTACGGCATCGATGCGAGTTCGTACGTCAGAGCAGAGGGAGTCGGGCCGAATCATTCGCGCATGAGTTAGCGAGGCCAGCCCCGCGGAGACGCCACGCCGTGGAGCGACTGCAAGACAACAGCACTGAAGGGATGCACTTAATCAGAAAGGTCCGGAGGAGCAGCTTCCGAATCGTGGCAAGAGCTACTGGATGTACCGCATCTGGAATCGGGCTCAGGAGGAAATGCATACCATGTAGGATAGATGCAGGCAAGTCAACCCTACCTCAACCCTACCTCAACCCTACTACGATGCAGACAGATGCTAACACTCAAACAGATAGTTTCTTAGATACAGTACTATATTCGTAGACCCAAAATATACCATCTGTTGACCTTCCAATGTTGTGCACCTGCCTGCCTTATGGACGAGATTCTGCCAAGGACAGGAACCGATGGGGCATCGTCCCTGCTGAACGCCCTCCTAGCGCCAGAAACTCTAATCGCACCTCTGCCCACTCCCTCCACACCCCTCTTGTTTACTGACCACCCCTGCCTCAACTTCCTCTGCGACTTTCGCCAAGCACGAACCCCCTTCCCATTGCCGCAACTAATGCAGAAGAGCTTCTCGTACGCGTCATTACGGTTCAGATCTCCTGGATATCCTCCTGAGCAACACAGCGCGTCGCCTGCCTCCATCGCCATGCACAGTCATCCCCGGCGCGACGAGCCACTTCCACAACCGCGCCTGAATTTCCTAGCAAGCGCGATGGCAGCTCTAAATGGTAACAGGCTATGCACCTCCGCTTGATCGCCGTCAGGGTATCCTTTGCAGTCTGGCCCTCGATGAGGCCCGTTGTCGTTGCGACATCAAGCACGCAGACAAACATCGCACACTAATGACCTACAGCGCTGCAGCGACCACACCGCTTCGCAGAAACACGATCTGGCCGCCCATCTCTCCTCTGCCGACTCCCAATCCTCACGCTCGAGCTCATACTCTGCCTGCATGATGGCAGTGCAACTTCGATAAAACCATCCGCAGTATGCTTCCGCAATAAGCTATCAACGCTTCCTTGTAGGCTGTATCGACGTCAAACCCGCGCCTACCGTTTGAGCATGACTACACCTTTGACTCTGCACCAATCTTGAAGGCCTTCCTTCCCATTCATAAACCTGTGCTTCGGGGTGGCCATTAACCGCCTAGGAAGTCGAGCAGAGTCTCAGGCAGCTGCACAGCCCCACACAGGCGTTGATCTAGCATGCCAGCGCGAGACGTAGGTATTTCGATCATCAGGTCCAAAGTTTAAGCATTCAGCAGGGCTCATGTAGATCTTCCCTCACAGAGCTCTCGCCTTCCATCTCGGAAACAATACCAGCTGGTAAACCCAGCCGGCAGTATGTAAAAGCTTCTATCGCGCGCACCCATCATCTTTGGACCTTTTTCCGGATGTTCAACAACATCAAACCCTTGGCTACGGAGCCTAGCATCAATACCTATCCTGCCCTTCTCATTAGGCTTGGGCTGATGTCCCCCGTTCAATATCTTGCCATTCGGTTTGCACTTGGTATCTGGATGACCTAGCAGTAGGTTTCCTCTGCTTGCCGAGCGAAAGGTAAGGTTCACTGATGTGAGAGGTTCTCTTACTCTGTCAAGTCTAAGTCCGGGTATGTCATCTTCTTTACATTGTGGGTTCGTTATATTTCCACTTCCACGCGTTCTTCTGTCTACACCTGGGCCTTCGATCCACCAGAAGGTTTTCTACCCCTTCTCTTGAACATATGTCACAAGCCATTGCAACCAGCCATTGCACTCTGGTTCTGTCAACTTGTTCAGGCACCTTGTTCACAACATGATGGAGCTAAACAAGTACATTGCTAGTCAGGCTTTTCTTGCGAACAATACTAAAAGAGATGGGATTTAAAAAAAGCTTCTTTGGGACTCAACATTCTGGAACTACACACCATTAGCACAGGACCCGCAACGTGGGCTCAGTGAATACTGATGGCGCGCAGCCGCCACAATAGGCAACGTATATCCACGGCGAGACAGACAATACAATACGACTTTCTGATTGTAGTCAGCTCATCGACGCCGACTATCGGCCTTTACCGCCAGTTTGCCACCCGGATTCCCACGTCACCAAGGGTTTGAAGCGCGGGGTAGGACATGTACATGAGCTTATGCTCACGTGTTGTCGCTCACCCAGGCTTCGAGACACCACAGTCCGCGCCGTTACCGCTTATATCAAGCGTCGCTGAGACTTGTGGGTATATATATATGCATTCAACTTACCTTGACATAACCTTTCCTCATCCACAAAGGCTCTTGCTTCCACAACATCAGAACTTCAAAAGCAAGACGTCGCTCTCTCACCTGGACATCCTCGCTTATACCGTTCAGCAATACGACTGTATCCCCAACCAACGTTGACAATTGGAAGTCTGCCAGTACTATTCTTATCTTCTCACGCAGTACCTTGCAGTGCCTTTGCAACTTGATCGGAAGCTTGCATAACCGCCCGATATTCCGACACGTCAATTGCTATTCTGAACCCGAACCAAATTGCATCGAACGAATTTTCAACTTCCGACTTACGGATCGAGAAGAACGTGGTGGTGGTCGCTTCAAGACACTGCCATCTCGACTGCGTTGTGTTATCTGTGGTCCCTTAGCGTCCTACCTTGTGGCTCAACTCCCCGCCGTCAGCCACCGCACCCGCGAAACCTTCTCCGTCTCGAACAAACAGGAGGCGGCAAAGAAGACATATAGACTGTTACGGTTAGGAAGTTCAGAGTGAACATCCTCCCGGCGTCTCCCGTGCTTCACGCCGTCTAGTCCTGTTTGCGAAGAAGAAGGGGTGTGTTGCTGTGGTCTTGGCTGAGCATACGTTGAGCACGTCCTCCCTACCAGCCAGTCCGTCGCCTACGTAACTGCGCTGCTCCGGAGCTTGATAACGCTAGCGCCTCGTCTGCCTCCCCTAAGTCCCCTCCCACAGCTGGCCCATCTCTACCCCACCACCTGTGAACACCCTCGCCCGCACATCTCCAAAAGGTACGTACCCCCGACAGCTTAGCTGCTGCTTCCCCTGCACCGCTCCTTCCTTTTGCCTACATCAGCAGCACGCTGGCCGCTTCGTCGCGGCGCTGCAGCTTGTGTTGTTGACCCTCCTCCGCTTTCCGCCCCGCATACAACAACACGCCCACTCTGGTGTACACACTGAGCCTTTGCTTGACCTCTTGCTAATATCAACACAGAGAGCACTTTGGTTCTTGATCCATTGCTACGAATTACACGTAAGCTACTGGATATCATGTCCCGCTTCCACAACAACCAGCTAAACATGGTTAGCCTCTTCAACGAGGAACCGACCACACCGACACACAAGCCCAATCGCAAGCGTAATCGCACTATGCCCGCACCTGAGTGTCACTCCAAGAACCTCCTGCAGCACAACGGACCCATCGAGACCTACCGCGGTCCCGAAGTTGACAATTCCTACGTCAACTACGGTTTCGAGAGCGATATGCACCGTCGCGGTCAGTATCACGGTATGGGCGGCTATGTTGCCCCAGCTCAAGCTCCGATGAACAACGGTGGCTCTGTGAGTTATACCCCCACATATGACAGCGATTACGCCGAGAGCGATCGCGAGGACCACCCCCCATCCAAGATCCCAAAGATCAACAAGGATGGCGCGCCCCGCAAGCCACGCCAGCCTCGTCCCAAGCTGCTCAAATGGAGTGACAACGATTGGAAGAACGTAGTCCTCGGTATCGTCTGGGCCTGTGGTGAGACTGGTGTCCAGATCCCGTTCGACCAGGCTGGCCAGGTTGTCGGCGAGAGCTGTACTGCTGGCGCACTTCAGCAGGCCATCTTGAAGTTGCGCGGCAAACAGATCGCAGAGGGCTACCAAATTCCATCGTTGAGGATGGCGTGGACGCGCAAGAACAAACGTTCGTCTTCTTTGTCGTCCACTGCTAACACCAACTCTCAGACCAACGCTGGTCAGGACCCACTGACTCCTTCCCGTCCGTCCTTGATCGTAAAGCTAAAGGTTCCAGTATCAAAATCTGTCGGCGTCAAGCACTCTCCGGGTTTCAACAAGGCCGGTGCTGATACTGTCCGCGAGGAGTCCAAGGAGAAGGTCCAAGTTCTCAACGAGGCACAAGACCAGAAGCCCGTCGTGGTTGATGACGACGTCTTCAACATTGACTCCCACCGTGCTCACAACAAGGACTCTGATGTAGACTATCTCCAGCCCGACGGTGATGCGTCCAAGGTTGGTCAGGGTTTCGGTGTCAGCGGTCACAAGTCCCCTGTCGCCCAACGCAGGCCTACCCTCTACCGCAACGACGCCCAGACCCACCTTGAGGTCAACAAGTTCGTGGACGATACTCAGATGTATGGCTCCGGTGCAAACTACCACGGTAGAGAGATGGAGTCTGTTGATCTTGACTCTTTCGAGCTTGTCGACGAGGACAACGAGGCTCTTCTTAGGCACCCACGTAGTGCGTTCATCCCCGAGATGTCCCCTCTGTCGGGCCATGCTTACGAGAGTCCTTATAGTTTCCAAGTGGAAGAGGGTCAAGATGTTAGTGGCCACTCGCCTGTGTGGCACGGGTCGGGACAGCGAGGAGCCCAAGGTTTCCTTGGTTTGGCTTGCTCGCCGCAAGATGGGCTACCGCCGCTAGAGGCCGGTCATATCCCTGATTTGTTTCCTCACGACGTTTTCGCGAACTGCGGTTTCACTCAGGGTTCATACGTCGACGTACCCATGGCCGAGGCTTATGATGGCTATGGTTTCAACGCGGGACATTTCAGCTAAAAGCACCTCGCCTCGTCACCCGCCTTCACGCGAGTAACGGTTAGGTTCACACGACTGTAAGAACAACTACCATCTCTCAAGACCGCTTTGCTAACCGTTGTTACCAGTATGATGGACGGCTTTCTTATGATAGCACGATATTCACGGTTCACGGATTTTTCATTTTGGCTGCTGGTTTTGCAGTCTGGATATGGTATGATACGACACGATTACATGAACACACTGGGTGTTTATCTTCTTCATGGGTCGATGTGACTACTTGGCTTGAGACATCTACGTCGGCCTTGATAGCACTTGGCATGGTCTTTGCACTACATGATTGATGGATAGGATACCCGCTTCACGGATGAAAAGTTTAGGTATTTGAGTAATGGAAACTTGAATACCTCTATGATGACCTCAATGATGATGATGCTACTGCTACTGATCGTGATGATGTGAAGGACCGAATGAGTGACATGAAGTCGCTCCAATACCTCACCGTCTACTTGGACAAGCGCAGCAGTACCTTCGTACCCCGAATTCATGGCGCGTTTTGCCAACTACAATAGCCGTCGCTATCCGAAAATCGTGTGACTCAGACGCTGGCTCAGAAGGGAAGGGCACGCGACACACAAGCAAACGCGGGAGGTCACGGTGAACGTGACGCGTCAATAACGATAACAATAACAACGGGTGACGGTGGCTGGGGATATAGGCAACCGCGAAAAGGCTTCTCCACGTTGACGAGGAGTGACGCTTCAGGCAGGCATGTAGTGTTTGCATACTTTGATATGTCTTCCGAGTGAGAAGTGACGTCCAGGTGTGGCAAGTTGTTCGCCATGTGTGAATAAAATGTTTTCTGATATCGCAACGAAGAATTCCGTCATTGACGCAAGTCGCCGTCTCAACCAGTGAAGACCGTTTCTTTTCTTCTTTGCTTCACATCCCGGATTTGCAGATCTACGCACCTGCTAGTTGACATTCTCATGATCGTCGTACGACATCACAGCAGAACCATGGACCTCGTCGACACCGTGCTCTATTAACCTCAACACCGAGCCGACTGTCTCGCTGATCGACGCAGACTACCAACTTCTGTCGTAACGTTCAACTCAATAGTCCTCGCATTCTAACGACATTGTCTTCCAAAGTTCCCAAAGGAGATAGCATGGACCCGAGGTTTTGGCCGGGAGCAATGGGCGGGGAAATGGGGGCTGGCATGGGGCGAGGCATGGGCGTGCCCGGCATGGGCATACCAAACATGCAACACCCATTCTATCCACCGCAAGGGTTTCAACATCCGCTCCAACAGCAGTACTATCAACAAGCCCAAGCTCAAGCCCAAGCCCAAGCCCAAGCATACGCACAAGCACAAGCACAAGCACAAAATCAGCAACAGCAGCAGCAACAGCAATCTTCCCCACCTCCATTCGCAACCCCACCGCCACCCAAAGACTCCAGATACCCCCGCTTTATCAACCCCTTCCAGGACGAGAAGCCGCTGGGGTCTTACGGTAAGCGCGAGTACGTACCGGGACAGGAGGCGATACGGATTCCAATTGGGCATCGGGGTGACGATCCGTGGACTAATTGGCATATGATGCAGGCAAGAAGAAAGTTGCAAGAGATGAGGAGGATTTGGTGAGGTAGGAGGGGTTGGTGAGGTAGGAGGGGGAGGATGATGAGGTTGGGTAAGCAGGTTAAGTCGTGTTGTCAAAGTAATGCAATAGCGAACAATTCATTCTTCGCCATTACCACGCTGAAAGCATCAACTTTGGTGCAATATTACATCCTCCGCTCCTCCCTATTTATAATGCTTTCGCATGTGCCATCTCATCCACCCATACACCCTCCTTCCCTTATTCCCAGTCATGTCCACGCCCTCTCGTACTTCCCTCACCCCAAGCCTAGGTCTCAATCTTGGGCACTGCGACAGCCTCATCGTGCTGCACACTCCTCTTCCTCTCCTGGTTCTGCGCCACCTCGCCCAGATTTATGTCGTGTCCACCCTTGGGATCGATTTCGGCGAATTGGACAGCTGGGCGGAACTCCTGCGACTTCCACGCTTTGCTGACGATGCCGTAGAGTTCGTCGACTTGTTCGAGACTGAGACCCTTGGTTTCGTAGATCATGAACCAGCTGTGGGGAAAGAGGTGTCAGCGTTTGTCACGTAGATGCTGGGGGTTGGGTAGGATGGTGTAGAGAGAAAAAGGACTTACACAAAGGCGATGCAGACGAAACAGAATGAACCCCACACGAAGAAGACCTTAGATGCCAGGTTTGCGTGGTCTTCGTCGACCATGTACGGGGTTGAGTAGGCAATTGCCCAGTTGAGCAACCTGAAATGTGGCGTTAGTCTTTTTCGATACCATGATCATTGTCTGTGAACATACCAGTTGGATGCTGTAGTCATGGAAAGGCACTTGGCGCGTGCCTTCAACGGGTACAGCTCGCCGGTTACGACCCACGCGACTGGACCCCAGGAGCTGGCGAAGAAGAAAATGTAGATGCACACAAAGGCAATGGCAGCGCGTTGAGCTGCGAGATCGGATGTACCGGCTACCGTTCCTGTAATGGCGACGATATACTGACACACGCACATGCCTATCGCTCCGAGGAGAAGAAGGTTGCGTCGACCGAGGCGTTCAACCATGTAGAGACCCGCTGAAGATCCGAAAGTCAGTACTGTTTTCGTTTGGCTGGAACAGGGGTGGCTTACGGAATGTAGACGCAACGTTGACGCAATTGGTGATGACCTGGATGATGAAGGGGTCTTGGAATCCGGCGTTCTGGAAGTATTGGGTACCGTAATCTGGGCATGTTAGAGGGAGCCGCAAACATGCGTGGTTGAGAGAACATACAGAAGATGAAGTTTACACCAGTGAGCTGTTGTAGCGACTGCAGCAAGCATCCAGTCACGAGACGCTTGCCCAGAGTTCCCTTGAAGCAGTCGGCGTATGTAGACTTTCCCAACGACATCTCGTAAAGATGGTTGGCCTGGACCTCGTTCAGTTCCTCGACGATGGCCGGGTGATCGACTGGTAGACGGCGTAGCTTGCCGAGACTGTCGGCAGCCTTCTCGTATCGGTCCATCTTGATGAGATATCTCGGTGTCTCTGGCAAGAAGAATAGTCTAGCGGAAGGTTAGCAGCTGTCATCATCTAGTTGAGATCAATGCACTTGCCCGCCAACAAGAACGATAGACCATAGGAATTGAACCGCGATTGGAATGCGGTACGATCCGGAGTCATTGCGGTCCTTGGTCGAATTGTTTACAATGGCCGCGAGCAGCAATCCAATCGTGATAGCAAGCTGGTAGGCTCCTACAATCGTTCCGCGAATCCATTTCGGCGCAGTCTCACTCTGGTACATGGGAACTGTCGTCTTGTTAGCTTTGCTGCAAGCGAGCCAGATGCCCCGCAGAGCCTCATCGATGCGGGGCGAGGGGCGTCAGCCACCATTGACGATCAACCCCACGATGCCGGGAAGCGAAGAACAACGAGAAAAGAGCTGGCTTACTCAGAGCTGAGATGAGACCAACGCCATAACCGGCGAAGAAACGACCGGCAATGAACAATGGTTGCGCTGTCGCAGCCGTCTGCAGAATGACACCGAGGTTGAAGACGACACCGGCAGAAACCATCAAACCGAGGCGGCGGCCAAGTAGATCACCAAATGGTGCAGCCGTCAAAGCACCGAAGAAGGTACCAGCTGAGAGAATGGAGACGATCAGAGAGTCCTGAGCTGCTGTGATACTGAGATCTGGTTCGGTGGAGAATTCCTTCTTCCAGTAGTCCATGGCAATAATGCCAGAAATGGTACCTGTGTCATATCTAGGGAGATCAGAACCTGCGCGTGATACGACAACGACGTGTAGGCTCACCCGAAGAGGACACCACCAAAGGCGACGAAGAGACCGATTACAATGGCAGGCCTTAGAAAGTGTTAGTGGTGTACCTGGTATGAAAGGCCAGGAAAGCTTACCATGCCTTGCCAGCTGTGTCTGGCGGGGGCTTGAGCATGAAACCCATGATGGCAAAGTTCGATTTGACTTCTTAGAGATGGTAATTGGCGATGTCGCGAAACTCGAGACGCGTAGTCAGGCCGTTTAACGGAGCGCGCAGTCACTCTTTATCTCAGGATGCAAGCTCCGAGCATCTCTCCATCCAGCTCGCGATCCCGACAAACCCTTGTCCCATGCCGCTGCACCTCAGTGCCATATCACAAGTTGCTAATCCCAGTCAGTTTCCCAAGCCAACCATTCTTGCATGGTATGCCCCGCATCATAACATGGAGCGTACCGCAGTTGGTTATTACCCCGTACTCGGCAGGCTGACCTCCCTCACACCACTAACACTTACGTCGGAGGCTGGTGACAAGACAGCGATCATGGAAGCCAGTCACGATCGCCCAGCGGCTGTTCGTCACGGGAGCGAACAAATACTGTCGAACTGGTGGCTCAATCAGACCATGTTCACGGGCAAAGCATCATGCCAATTCTCCCTTTCCGCCACGAGCGCGTGCCATGGCAAAACCATCACGCAGGAAATGCCGCACATTCTGCAAGCAAGGCGACGCGTTCTTCCAGAAGTTTGCCGCTGTTACTGATCGCGTCAACCGTTCGGCATGTCAGAAAAAGGATGGGCCGATTGTCTCCTTGCATCCCCAGGAACTCCAGAGTGGAGACTCGTCGGTATGATTCTCGGAGCGCTGGGCATTGGCAAAGAAATGTTTTCCCCGCGCAACACCATGATGACCGCAGCGACAATGAAAATGCAGGGAGTCGGATCCTACGGCATGTTGTCTTGTCGTCCTTTCAGAAGGAGCCCTGGAAAATGTGCTCGTGAAGGTTGTTGTTCTCCTGTGTAGATGCTGTCGCGCCATCCCTTGAGCCAATAAGCCTTCGCTTCCTTTCGCTTCCCTTCGATGTTCAGTGCTCGGCATTGCTTGGACCGACGCGATGACTCGAGGACATGTGCTTACGGCGCAGCATCTGCATCGCAATGTCGACGATGAGTGGTCGACGGAGCGGTCATGCCTGACATGTGCCGTGCCGTCACCTCGGTCTTACTGCGACGACGAACGTCTCTCTTCCAGGCTGATTTTCGGGACGTGGAAGGATGGTTGAGGTTGATGAAATGTGGAGGTACTCCGGGGTAGCTGCGGAGTCTAACGGGCGCATTGGCGGCGCTGTACGTCAGAGGCATCGACGCATCGCTAGAAGCCACGAAGACGTTTTCCGTGCATCGAAGCTCGATCGCGCAGGTACAAAGTTTGCAATCGAGGCTGCAGAGGGTTTCAGAACCAGGTCCTGGGATTGGGGTCTCAGTGGGCAACCTCATCTTACCAGATCCTGGGAAGGAGCCCGCTCGTGTGTTTGGCAAGATTGGTTGGGCATCTCCGCCAGGGTGCGACGATCGTGACGATCTGCTGAAAACAGTGGTGACATGTCCACCTAACAAGCTTCTTTGGCAGTAGCCAATTTCGAGTCAGGCATCACGAGTAATGGCAGACAGCTACTTGAAATATAGCGATGCAAACTTTTCCTGGTGTGACAGGCAGAAGCTGCCACGCACGTGGATTTGTTGTCAAGGTCTTGAGACGGAAGTCGCGACCAGCGCGAAATCTTTTGCCGAGAGTAAACGCAAGAGCGATCCAGCCTCATTCACTAAATGTCAAACCACCAAGCATCAACGCGACAGCTAGTTCAGCGACAAATCTCTTTCGAGAATGCATTGGTATCTAGCAAAAGGAGCCCATACTCCTGCTTTTTGTGATTCCCGCCTTCCAAACCAAGAACACACTACGCCTTGTTCTTATCACCACTCTTTCTCCGCGCCTTCTTAGACTCAACCTTGGTCTCCTTCGCGCTGACGCCGTTGGGAGTAGATGCGACTTCGATACCGCCACCCTTCTTCTCTTTCCTACCTGCCTTCTCCTTCGCACTCACGTCGCCATTCTTGACCTTTGCTGTCTCCTTGGGCGACTCCTTGGTTGCCTCCTTAACAGTCTTCTTGGGTGACTCCTTAGCGGCCTTCTTGGGCGACTCCTTAGCAGTCTCCTTTGCTGCTTCCTTGGCAGTGCCATTTGCAGCCTTCTCGCCCTTTGGAACCACAGCCCTAGGGTCCTTGCCCTTCCTGCGCATAGTCTTAACCTTGGCCTTCTCCATGTACTTCTCGTCCTCATCCTCGTCGAAGCCACCAAAGTCTGATTCATCGTCGCTGTCCGCTTCGATGGGCCGACGATCGACGATCTCAAGTTCGGTGGCTGGGGCGTTGGAGTTGGCGGTATTCTTGGCCTTTGCAACTGAGGATTCGTTGACGCCGACAGCGTTGGGCGGGGTAGGCGCGATCTTCTTGAACTTGGCGACGAAGAACCCGTCGACGTTGTATGTGTGAGGGTAGTATCTCCTTGTCATCTTCATCGAGGGGTGGAAGGCCTTGCCGCCGATGTTGGTGAATCCCTCCTTACCGAAGGTGAGGCCGGTCTCTACGAGCTTGACGTTCGGTCGCTTGTTCAATGCGTACTGAACGACTTGCTCGTTCTCCTCGAGGGTTACCGAACAGGTACTGTAGACGATGTATCCTCCGGTCTTCGAGTGGTGGTTGACGGAGTCGATAGCGGCGAGCAACAACTGCTTCTGGAGATGGGGAAGCTTCATGAAGTCTGCTTCCGTCTTGTTGGTCTTGACACTGGCATCCTTGGCGATGACACCGGTACCAGAGCATGGAGCGTCGAGGAGTACACGGTCGAAACCACCCATGACCCTAGGGAACTCAAGGGCCGAGTAGTGGGAGACGATGACGTTTCTCGCGCCTAGACGGTGGATGTTGCCTATCAGACCCTTAGCACGATCCTTGTTGGCATCGTTGGCAAAGATGCATCCTGTGTTCTTCATCAAAGCCGCCAAATGTGTTGTTTTTCCACCAGGAGCAGCGGCCATATCTAGTACGCGCTCGTTTTCTTGGGGTGCCAGTGCCATAACGGGCAAGAACGAGGAAGCGGCCTGGAGAATGTAGTGTCCAGCGAGGTATTCCTAGAAAGAATTAGTGATGGTTCGAATTATTCATTACATGCCAGGCTTACAGGTGTGGCTCCGAGCGGCACTTGCGCATCGAAAATCTGCAGACCGACTTTAGACCACTTTCCAACGGGCTCAAGTTGTACACCGCGGTTGATCAAGCTTTGCGCAAGTTCTCTTCGGTGTGTTCGGAGGGTGTTTGTTCGGATAACGACTGGTCTTGGGGTTTCGTTGGCTTCGAAGAAGGCTTGCGCTTCGCGGGGTGGGAAGAGGTTCAATAGCTTGTCAGCTAGGAATTCGGAGTAGCCTATCAATAGTATTAGTATGCGCAAATATAGGGATCCCATGCATCATAAACGTACCGTAGTAAGCACAGATGTCCTTCAAAAGCGACGCTCTGTATTCCGCCCTACTTCGACCCTCCTCAGCCAAGTTCTTGAAGTCGTCCAATACACGGATTGTGTCCGTAAGTCTTGTGCGCAATAGTTGGATGTCCTGGTTGACGAGATTCGTGATCGGCCTGCCATCCTCGTCCTCGTCCTCTAGGATCTTGGGTCTCTCCGCGACGATGTTGGTTTGCATGTTGCTCTCCTCCAACTCGGCTTGCGCCTCCGCATCCTCAATCGCCTTCTGCATGTCCAATCGCGTAGACAGACCAGCAATATTGGCGGCTGTGAGCTTCTCTTCGGCGTCCTCCTCGTCATCGTCGTCTGACCACATGGCCGCGCCTCGCCTGATATCGTCATCCGAATCTACAACGTCGGAGCCGAAGTCGTCGTCGTCCATGTCTTCGTCGTCTTCGCCTTCGGATGCGCTACCGAGCGCATCAAGTCCGGTAACGTTGATGTTCTCCAAATCGGAGTCTTCAATGTCGGACATGTCGTCCTCATCGTCCGAAGGTGGTAGAGGCGCCGACTTCTTTGCCTTTGCTTTCGCTCCGTTCACGACAGCCGCAGCCGTCTTCAGAGGCTGCTTCACAGGCTTGACGGGCTTTCCAGCTACCCTCGTCTTGGGTACCAATTTGGCCTTGGCCTCCTTAGCTTCCCTTGCAGCTGTCCTGCTCCTCTTCTTGCGCTCCGGGTTTACAGCGTCGGGCGCATCTTTTCGCTTCCTCGTAACTAGCGATTCGTCGAGGACATCGGGCATGCCCTGCTTCTTCATACGGCGACCTTGACCCATGGCGACAGATTTATCCCGCAGTTGTTTAGTGGGCGGTAAAACAAAAAGGTCGAATTACTGAGAGATGGCAGCGTGAACCAGCAGCGCGAACACCGAACTTTCGCTAGCACTTTGGAACTTTTTCCACGCTAGCGGACTTCCTTTGGGCTTAGCGCGTTCTTTGCCCTGGTCGAGCTGCTGCGGTCCACTGTCCCGCAACACCAACAGCGTCATCGCACGGGAGCTATACACATCTTCGACCCGCGCGCAACCCCACGATACCGATACACTACCCAAATCCGCATTCAGCAAGCCTCCAGACATCCATCATGTCAGAACTCGCATTCTGCAAATCGTTCCTCAGCGCCCTAGACGCCCGCCCACCCAAGCTGTCCAGCGATCACATTGCAGACGCACGCCAATATCCCGCACAAGGCGCAGTAAGTCCTCGCCGCCCATCCTCTACATATTCCATATCCATACGCGCAATTATTAGAAACTGACTACCCCACCAGTACACCCTCCCCCGCCTCCCACACCCACCCCACCCGCAACGACCGAACCCCAAACCCACCACCAGCGACGATGCCTCCACACCCTCTTCCTCGTCAATCTCGGTGACGCTCAAACCCATGAAGCCAACCACACCCACCATCCCACTCAGCTCAATCGACCCATCGAAAACCTCCGTCTACGACCTCAAACAACAGTACGCGACGCAAGCCTCGTTATCAGCAGCCAAGATAAAGATTCTGTATAAGAAGAAGCCTGTCACAGATTCAAAGACACTATTGGAAGTTATAGGCACGGATGCGGGTAGTGAAGTTGAGTTTGGGGTTATGGTCATGGCTGGGGCTGCTCTGGGTGGGGCTGCAAGTCTGGCGTCGGCAGGGACACCGGTGACGAGTCCGCCTGCTGTCGCGCCGCCGACGGAGAGCGAGAAGGGACTTGCTAGCGCTGGGGAGACAGCTGCGGGTACAGCGACTGGTGCTGCAGATGCGCCACTTGGGCACGGGAAGGAAGTCGTTGCGACAGACGAGTTCTGGGGCGATCTTAAGAACTTTGTTCTCCAGAGGACCAAGGACGCGGACGAGAGCGAAAGGTTACTGGGCGTATTCAGAGGAGCGTGGGAACAGAACAAGTAGTGATCTGGCATAGCTGCTGGGGTCAAACAATTGCACTCGCAGATACCCGGAAATAATACCACAAGAATCAACGCACAGGTCACATCATGCAGGCTTCCAACACAGAGAGCTGTCCATCGACGACAATTTGACCAGTTTAGCCTATCAAAAGCATACCAAGCCTGATAATGCAAGTTACACCCAGCACTATCACTGCCCACATATCGCATGTTTCGTCTGTAATCATCATGCGCAAAAGCTCGCTATGCCATGACCGCTGCCAATCAACCGCTCGAATCGTTTTCATTTCATATCATTACCAACCGCAGTCGTTTCTTCCTCCATACTAACAGGTGCGCGAAATCGACAGGTCGGAAGGGAAGGTGGGGGAGGAGGCGCTTAGCGGCCCTTGGAGACACGGCTCTTGATGCTCTCGAACTCGATGTCGTCGGCATCGTTGGCTTGGATATCGGCGGCGAGACCGTTGAGGGCGCGCTTGATGGCTTCCTTGGAGGATGAGTACATCATGCGGGGCTGTCACTCGTTAGTCAATCTTTCCCAAACAATCCTCTTCCCGCTGTTGTGACGTACGTATTGCGCCGCATCATCTGGCGTCCAGCTGATAAAAGTGATCTTGCTCCTGGAGCCCTCTCCGCTTTCGAGCTCGTACTCGACGTCGAACACGGCGTAGCGACCGCCAATGCCCTCCTTGCCCTTGCGGTCCTTGCTCTTGGCGTTGAGCAGCTTCTCGCGGAAGACGTCAAAGTTGGCCTCCTTGGAAGTCTCCTCGACGACAATCTCTTTCCAGTCGTCGCTGATCTTGTAGATAATCCATTTGATGTCCTTGCCAAGCTTGAGCTCGTTGAAGGTGCTGATGCACTCGGGCGAGACGGAGACACTGCGTCGTGGTTAGTACGTGCGGGGGCGATAGAAGGGTGCGCGAGACGGGTGTCGAGGTGGTGGTGGAGGCAGGGGGAGCTATGCGGGCGCGGTCGTCGGGCAGCGACAGCTGTTGATGCCCTGTTGTTTGTTTTGCAGTACGTACCCGGATTGAGCCTGTATCCGTGGTTAGTTCGAGTCCCCTAATAACGCATCTCAAAGATTCTCACCATAATGTCGGATGTGTAAAGTAGAGGATGCTAGAGGGGGGTCGAGGCGCCAGGTAGCTTTATCAGTACTGTGGTTGCCTGTCAGCGTCGTCGTCATCGTTGCGATTGCCGCGTGCGAAGATGCAGCAGTGAAGGAATGGCAGCCTGTTCGGCCATGGAGCGGTGGCAGCTTACGTCAATAGAGAAAACTGATCTGGGTGGATAGTTGATGTGTTTGCGGGAGAAAAGGCGGAGGAGGAGAGTGTGATTGCTGAGGCTGAGCGAGTAGTGGCAGGTGGGGTGGGGTTTTCTCGATGCACGTACCCTAGTGGGGTTCTTTCAAGCCCTGGAGCACGGCACGATACCAGACACGTTACAAGGTTTAGTTTGGCTCTGCCGCCACAGCAACGCCCTGTCAGTCGTCACAGCATCCCACCTCATACAAGGAACAGGCTGAACAGGTATTCTGCTGTGTATGTTAGTATAAGGGTTAGCGTTCACATATTCTTCAAGGTAACGCAGACTTCTAGGAGGCAGGTGTTCAGTTTTTCCCATGTAAGAGGTGATCCACCAATCCTATTCCTTGCAGCATTCATAACTCAAGCATATGTTGTGCATCTCAAAAACTCGTTTGAACTTGTTCATATTTCCTTCGTCACTTTATACATCTTGTCCTTCCCAGGAGATCCTTACACAATATTGTACAATAAAAACCAAATATCCAACAATGCTGCGCTTTTGAGAAATCATGAGTGAAGAGCGGAGACCAACCCAATATCGTGTACATAAATCATCGCTGGGAAAGGCATAAGACTAAAGTCATTATAACGGAATGGGGGTATAAGAAGAAGAAAACAGACGGCTAGACTTCACTTGTTTAGAAGCCCATTCCGCCCATGCCTCCCATACCACCCATACCGCCAGGCATGCCGCCTGGAGGTCCAGACTTCTCCTCGGGTGCCTCGACAATAGCGACCTCGGTAGTTCCGAGAAGCGAGGCAACACCGCTAGCGTCAACGAGAGCAGTGCGGACAACCTTGAAGGGGTCAAGGATACCGGCAGCGATCATGTCGACGTACTCGCCCTTGGCGCTGTTGAAACCCTTGTTGAAGTCACCCTTGTACTCGTCGATGAGCTTGCCAACGATGACGGAGCCCTCGGCGCCAGCGTTCTCGACGATCTTGCGGGCGGGGTGGGTGATGGCGTTCTTGACAATGGTGATACCGAGCTGCTGGTCGAAGTTGGCAGCCTTGACGTTACCGAGGGCGTTGGCGGAGGCCTTGAGGAGACCAGTACCACCACCGGGCAGGATACCCTCCTCAACGGCGGCACGGGTAGCGTTCAAAGCATCGACGATGCGGTCCTTCTTCTCACCGACCTCAACCTCGGAGGAGCCACCGACCTTGATGACGGCAACACCACCAGAGAGCTTGGCCAGACGCTCCTGGAGCTTCTCCTTCTCGTACTCGGAAGTGGTAGCGTCGTTGATGACGCCACGGATCTGCTCACAGCGCTGGGAGACCTGGTCCTTGCTGCCCTCGCCGTTAAGGATGACGGTGTCCTCCTTGGTGATGGTGATGGATCCGGTAGAACCGAGCATGTCGGGAGTGGCCTTCTCGAGCTTGATGTCGAGGTCGTCGGTGAAGACAGTACCGTTTGTCAGGACAGCGAGATCGCCAAGGATGGACTTGCGGTTGTCACCGAAGCCGGGAGCCTTGACGGCAGCAACCTGGAGCTGACCACGGAGCTTGTTGAGAATGCAGACGGCAAGCGCCTCGCCGTCAATGTCCTCAGCAATGATGACAAGCGGACGGCGGAGCTGCTGAGAGGCCTCGAGAGCGGGGACGATATCCTGGACGGCGGAGATCTTCTTCTCAGAGAGGAGGATGAGAGGCTTCTCGAACTCGACCTTGGCGGTCTTGGTGTCGGTGATGAAGTAGGGGGAGATGTATCCGCGGTCGAACTTCATACCCTCGGTAACCTCAAGCTCGTCCTCGGTGGTCTTGCCCTCCTTGACGGTGATGACACCCTCCTTTCCGACCTTCTCCATGGCGTTGGACAGGAGCTTGCCAATGTGTGTGTCGCCGTTGGCAGAGATGGTGGCAACCTGCGCAATCTCCTCGCTGGTGGTGATGTCCCGCTTGTTCGCCCTGAGGTACTCGACGACGGCCTCGACAGCGGCCTGAGTACCCCGCCTCAGGTCCATGGGGTTGCATCCGGCGGCAACGTTCTTAACGGTCTCGGAGAAGATGGCGCGGGCAAGGACAGTGGCAGTGGTGGTACCGTCACCGGCAGCCTCGTTGGTCTTGGAGGCGACGTCCTGGAGCAGGCGGGCTCCGAGGTTCTCGAACTTGTCTTGGAGGGAAATAGCCTTTGCGACTGTTACACCATCTGGAATGATGTCAGCGGGCAATGTTAGAGACGGCGGCGGAACTCGTGCATACCCTTGGTAATCTTGGGGGAGCCGTAGCTCGACTCAATCAATACATTGCGACCCTTGGGACCCAGTGTTGTTGATACGGCCTTTGCAAGTGTGTCGACACCCTTCAGCAGTCCTGCTCGTGCCTCGACGCCGAACTTCAGTTCCTACCAATCGTTAGTTTTGCGTGTTTTTTACGACGTAAATATATGATTGCCGTACCTTGTGCGCAAACCTCTGCTGCTGGAGGTTGTAGCTGGTGGACCGGAGCTTAGAGCTCGAGTTGAGGGCCGAAGTCCGCGCCCGCGATGCGAAAGCTCTTTGCATTGTGACGGAATTGGGATGTGTAGGTAGAGGAAAAGGAATCTCAAATGTTGCTCCTAGACTCCAGCTTTATGCAAGATAACCAGGAATAGTGTGGATGTAGAGGAGGATGCGGAGAAGAGTGGTCGCAGATGTTCGATGCCTCTAAAAATTTGGGTCGCTCGACGATTGGAATCATCGAGAAGGCGCTATGACCACATCCGCGAGCTAGCCTCGGCTTTCGATCCATAACTCCATCGCCAGCCTCACGTTTCACGTTTGTCAGCGCCTGAGATTTCTGCTGGAGCGCAGATACACGAAGGTTTTGCGTGGAACTCAATTATCGGGGATGAGCGTTGTGTGCATTGACCCTACTACAACCGATCCCTCTGGGTTAGCTAGGTGCCTACGCCTTCTGGCTGACCATCAACATATCACCATCGATGCGCTTGAGGCCAACACCGAACATCGAAAATATTTCCCGCCGCTCGGCACTAAGGCTCACCGCCCCATGCACCTTCTGGACCACCTCGATACATCGCCAAACGTGCAGGTGCTCTTCGTCAAGCTGCCAGAGTGTTCCCCTCGGTCCACTGCTCAACTCTTTCAGCATCTTCGTATCCCTAGCCTGCTCAATTTCCGTCTTCGCTCTCGGCGCTTCATCTTCAAGCGCTCTCTCTTTTGCAGCCTTCACCTCTTTTTTGCTCTTCCCTATCTTCGATATTGGTAAAGTAAGGCCTTTTTCCGCGTAGGCGGCCGTGGCTTGGGCCTTCACCGGGCCCTTCCAGAACTCGACTTGAGGGCTGTTGTTTTCGTGTATCAAGTGGTAGTATATTGGCTCCTCACTCTCGTCGCTCAACAAGTGTAGAGGCTTGGATATCGATATATTAGCAGGAGGCCAGCGTGTGTCGCCGTATGGGCACTGGTTCTTCTGTTCTGCCGTCAAGGTCTTCTGACTTGCAATATCGCCGTTGCCCCCTCCGCCAGTACCAAATACTGGAGGCGCAAGTCGAGTTGGATCCATATGTTGTGGGGCTTGCGCAGGTGTAGGTGTGAACGCTGGCTTAGGCGCAGGTAATTATCGTCTTCGTAAACGGTCCTCGCGAAGTGTTGTGTTTTGCGGCCTGGTAGCTGAATACTTTGCGTTCGCTGTTACACATGCTGTCTTCACAGCTGCACGACCGTCACGCCGGCGCGTGTGCTACAAGGAGGAATGGCATTTCACAGATGTGAATTGCCCTACCATGTAGGAACGTAGACCGAGGCGTCTTCGAGCAGCGCGCTGCTGATCACACGATGCGGCTCTGCCCGAGCATTGAGATCTCGAACTATCATTTGCGAAGCATCACATTCGAGGGAAAAGCTCAACACCGCGAAGCCTGTCTCGACGCTAGGTCTTCTTGTTTGCTTAATTTTGTTCTAGTTTAGGCTGCAGGCCTATTCAGTTTCATCATTATATAAAGTGGAAGAGCACGTATGCAGCATGACGCACATGCATATATAGTGGCTGAAGCCGCTAGCCAATGATATACTCGTGCGACACATACAAAGGAAGCAAAAGCAAGCGAGCTGTGCTGCTCGACCCGAAAATTTCGGGTGTGTAGCTGCCTAGCCGTATTGCATCTCGTAGATAAATCTACATACATCTGCTTTTGAGCGAACTCGGCCTTTTGAATTCATTTGGGTATACCCTAGGAACTGCGGGGTCGTCACACCGAATTGGGCATCAAGATAGGTCTTGCATTCCAGCTGCGGTTCTTGACAAGTCGGCAAATCGTAGGGCTTTACGTGTCGACAGCCTCCTGCGCCTGATCCTAAATAAGTAGCGCAACAGACCTATCGCGTCAACAGTCAGCCTGCCGTCTAATTTCAGATGATGTGATTCACACTGCGGGAATTGCATCTTCACCGTGCCGGCGTCCATCATACATCATCTGCTGGAATGCCGCGCTACACCCGACCGGCCGACCCAGCACTGGAACGAGCGCGTCAAGCTCAGCGCAGACCGGCTTTTCCATCTGAAAGGCAGAGCAATCGTGTTCAGGACACATATTCTGCATATGACGACTTTCCATGGGCGGAGATTGAAGAGTATTTGAGAGGCAAATGGCCCAGGTGGAATTTCAAGCCATACAGGGTGTGTCACGTTCATTTCTGACGTAATACGATGCTGATTAGGCATGCAGGTCAACGATAAGTGGCTTTTTGAAGTACCCACGAGGCTGACGGAAGTGAGTAACTGGTTTTCTTCCCTTTGTGTGCTCGTGGACGTGGCTGAGGTGATATAGGAAGATCGCAGGGAGCTGAGGAACAGGAGAGATGCGCCTAAGCCCGCGAAGCTCGAGCGGCGTCACTCGATCTCGCCAGAACCAGAGGACGTACAAAACTCAGCCTCATAATTGATACCTAGGTAATAAAAGCGAGGCTATACATGCTAGCTTCGCATCAATCGGTGTCTGATGCTTGGTCCGCGTACCGTATTCTGTTTCCGGTGAGGGCTCCCAGCCCTGGAGTAGAAGAGGGGATCCCTGACGTAAGGCTTCGCACCTACCAAACCACCTGTCAGCCGCGACATATCAGGCACTGTCATCCTTTTGCGGTATTCTTGTTTTCATCTCCAGATCGATAAATGTATCCTCGTTCCTGCGTTCACCCTTACTAAGCGATACTCTTTCGATCTATGATACCCAGGTAATCTGAAGCTCCGAGATGGCATGTCAGATACCCGTAGAGCTGCAGGTATCTTACCTCAACAGTAACGACTATCCAAAAAACCTCATCCCTAGCGATCTTCTCTCAAACAGCCTAAAGCTTTGCTTCTACAAACAGCATCTTGATCAAGTTGAGAATGACCTTTGTCTCATGGGTCACCAGGTTGACATACTTTTCGAGATTCCGGTGATTGACATCGGCACGGCTGATGGGAAAAGTAAGAAATATTACAGTAAAGCGATACTGGGGCGAGCATTAATTTTCACAGAACGAGAAAAGTTGTACGTCCATACACCAGCTAAACTTAGCAAGTGGCTGGCTGTAGATATCGAGCAAGACGCCACCGACCCCAACGTACAGTATGTTGTCGCTCGAAAGAGAGATCCAAGATGCCGGTTCATGTAAGATACCCCAATCCCTCCATACGTTAATAATGCTAATGGTTCAGTTACCTCCATGGTCAGAATTCGCGAGCCCAGCTGAACACTACCCGAGACAGTCTTTGTCGCATCCTGTCCTATCATCAGATCATGCCCTCCTACCTGGACTTTATGTTGGGTTTCGGCGGACGAAGCGATTCAAAAGACCCTCACTCCAGTGGTTTTCGTGAGCAAATACATCTCAAAGATTCTGCGAACGGACATTCAGCACCTGAGTTGGGCCGAAGCGGCAAGCATTTTCAACTCTGCTACAATATGAGGGGTGTACAACGGAAAAGCCAGAGTTGCATAGACATTAAGCTTGATGAATGGTCGATTCAAGACGCTGCAGTTTACCACCGGTTTGACGTCGAGTATGGAACGACCCTGTGGGTTGTGACTAAGGGCGGTAAGGACTTGCGCGATCATTACGAAGAACTCACCAGACCAGCTGGTCGGCCACACAATAAGATGTATGGCGACACGATCTCCTGTTTTCATGCAACGCTGTTGACGCATCTTCTTTACTGTCAGTGGTCCACAGAGGATTGGAGGTGGTACATCATCTGGCTCGAGAAAGTAGTCGAGCAAGAAGTAAGTGCGCTCGTTCATTTATATGTTAACGCTAATTTGGGGTGCTACAGTATCGAATAGCTGTTGATGGAATTCACAAGCCAGGTCATGCATACAGACGATACGATTCCTGGACTATCCAAGACCTACACTATTGGCAAGACAAAGTGAGCGAAGCAGCAATGGTACTGGAAGGTAATTCGAAGAACCTGAGAAACCTACGCAAATTTTACTTGAACGTGGTCGCTCTCAAGGACTTCCCTTTCTCGTTGAGAAGGTCGTGCGAGGATCAATTGTCTGCCTTCATCTCGCAGCTCGATGATATTACTATGGAGTTTGAGATACAATTTGCTCGAGCCAAGTCTCTGGTGGACAGCATCAGCGACAGAAAGCAGCTAGTATCGCAGCATATCCAAATCCAGTTCTCGGACAGAACGGAACAGATGAACATGAATCTCCAAAGAGATACGGTCGTCATGCGTATCATCACGATCTTGACTCTGATCTACCTTCCGGCTACATTTGTCTCAGTAAGTTCGGAATCCTTGTCATGACTGCTGTCTCTTATCAACATTAGACCTTCTTCAGCACCGACATAGTGAAGTATCAGGACCAGAACCAAAATTCGTTCAATTTCGAAAACGGCTCGTTCTCTAACCTCGCCATGAAGCGGTGGCTTCAGGTCACGATACCACTCACTGCTCTGACACTATCTGGAGCATGGTTGGCATTTCACCTTTACGGCGCATCGGAAAGAGAGGTGACACTTATTGAGCGCATGAAGCGCGCAATGTTGTGTACGGCTCCCCCATCCTCAGAAGCAGATCCCTATGTGCAAATGTCACCAAACGATAGCCCTGATACAGCAAACGTGACCATTGAGGGCCCAGCAAAGGGACTGAAAGCATCGATATCCCGCTTTGCAATGAATGTACCGGGATTCGGAAAACGCCGAACTACCCTTCCTCGATATGCAGGCGATGAACGCAAGCCTGGTTGACGGGTGTCCGTGCGAGGCTCGAGGTAAGATCGCCATGAGGACTTTCAATATTCCAGTATGTGGCGGCCCTCGACGCAAGCCTACGATTTATGAACGTGGGCCATTCATCATAGTTTGGCGCGTAATGTGTCAGGTTGCAGTGTCAGGAGCTGACACTCAGTTGCGGCGGGTAGCCGCCTTCGAGGTACACACCTACGGAAAGTGGGTCGGTGGGGCTTAGCGAACTGCCCAGGTGGCGTTTGTCACTCTGTAGACTTCCTTTCAACACCAAGATTTTTCATTCTCGATCTCGCATACATACTATCGGGACTTTTCCAAGCCATCGCGTATCGCAATGTGACCCTCGATATGTACCGCTCATTAGTCGATGCATGGCCAATGCAATGATGGGCGAGCAGCTGAGCTCGAATTCAGCCTTGTGCTGCGGCCACATTTGTTCTCCATGCATCTATTGGTGCGACCTCAGCATAGCCCCTGTCCCAGGCTGCACAAGGTTGAAAATCACTAATCATGGTTAATATGTGCCCGCTCGCGCTACTGAGGCTCTGCCACCCCAACTTGCTGCTTGTTTTCTCGTCTCGTCATTCCCCTTCTTGACTTCAATGTGCGCATGCCTTGCTCGATCTACCTTAGCTCCACTTCAAATATCTTTGGACACGAAAACGATACCATCTGCCGCTGGTTTGGCCCTTCTACCATGCTTATTTTGTCGTAAGGTCTTCAAAGCCTGATGCTCACGTCACAATGTCAGGCGCATACCAGCAAGAGCCTTGGTCCCTACCTTTTAGAGATGAATTTGAGGTTCTGTTGGAGTCACAATGGACGCGTCGCGTCGCGTGTCAGAACGAATGCGGCTCTAATGAGTCTTGCAGCTGCAAGCGCAAGATTGTGCACGTTCACGCCCTGCAAGCATGGTGGAACAGGAAAGCCTCCGAAGGCCGCAGCCTTACGAAGTTGGAATGTTTTTTGCGCGAAATGCCACCCGTCGTCAGCCCTGCTTCAGCAAAGTCCGAATCCGAGTCTGGTACCGTTGTAGACACAAGTGCACAACAAGACTTCTGTGCACCACCTTCCCACACCTGGTCTTGTTTCATTCGATCGTCACGCATTCTTCTGCCTCATGGACGCTTACCGTTCAAGCCTACCAGGATATCCGAAGTCGGACAATCTTGCCTTCAGATACTCAGCCTGCTCCTCAAACGAAGGCACGATCACCCCATCGACCGTTTCTACGAAGCGGACATCTCTGATGACGCCACTACGTATAGCGAAAACGATCAGACCCTTCTCAAACAGATGGCCACCATGAAAAGTCACGACAAAACCAACATGTCTGATGACGTCCCTTTACATAGCAAAGACGATCAGGCCCTTCGCGAACGGCTGGCTACCGTTGTAGGTAGTGACGAAGTAAAGACTATCATCAGGGCTTTCCACGAGGAGAAGTGGGCGTATTGTCCATTGTCTTTGACACTGGACATGGACATGGATTTATCCGGCACGAAAATCATCCCTCCCTATTGTTGGAAGACAAGGCTTCTCGAGAAGGGGGGGACTGCGTCGATATACTGGGTGGCTGTGCAAAAGGATCTTGTTTCGGATGAGGCGCTTACAATTGCACTACAAGACTCATGTTACATGGACGAGCATTTTGGAGAGGTAAAACTTATGAAAACATGCTCTTAGATTGATCTGACCTTCTCAAGTGTTACCAAATGGCGCTCAAGTCCTACCATGGTAACAAAAGACAGTGTTTCGAGACCGAAAAGAAGGCATTCTCTATGTTAAGCACGAGCGATAAAGTGCCCATACTGAAGTGTCTAGGTTCATATACTCACGACTATCATGATGGAAAAGAGCGGGAGGGTACTTACAATCTCTTGTTGGAATATGGCGAGAGAGACTTGTACCAAGCATGGGCGGACGAGACCAACGTTCCACCAGTACAAGCACAGGAGATACTACGAAACTGGAAATCACTCTTCGAAGTTGCTGAAGCCATCCGCCATGTTCATTACCTTGAACCCGGAATTCGGGGGTTTGTATCCCTGACACCCTACGAACTTCAGTACTGACCTGGAAAAGGTTACACGCAGATATCAAGCCCGACAACATTCTCAGCGTTCGTGGACGGCTGAAGCTGGCAGATTTCGGCTTTTCCAGTTTTGAGACTGGTATCGAAGGGCATGACGGCTCTGAAACGACAACCTCAATAAGGGGGTGTACTGACACGTATGGTAAGTCTTCGTGATGCCAAAAGACTTCAGAATGTTGCTAACTCTCCGTGGGTGCACCTGAAGTGTCTCGAATGAAACAGCCAGACGGCACCTCGACCGGAGTTTCGCAGTCTATTGACGCCTGGTCATTTGGTTGTGTACTGTCAGTCGCCGCGACATGGACAGTCCTGGGGTTTCAGGGTATACGTCAATATGAACGGCTTCGACAGCTATCCCCAACTAACAGCCAAGACGGCCTGAATTTAGATCGGTTCCACGACGGCTTTCATGTTCTACCAGAGGTAGGAAAATGGCACGACTATCTTCGTGGACATCTCCGTCATTCAGATACGACGACGGAGCTCGTTCTGACTTTGATCGAGGATAAGCTGCTACGCGCAGAGCCGGCAGCAAGAAGCAACCTAGAGGAGCTCTGCGGGAAGCTGCAAGATTTGAGCGAGTTTGCAGAACGAAAGATCCAAAGCCTCGAGAAATTTTCCAGGGATGTGGATCCTGTACTCATGGCGGCCTTATCGAGCATTGAAGAAGAAGCTCAAATCCAGAGATCGACAGGATCAAAGCTTAATCTCTCACAACAATCATGGTATCAGCTCAACCCTCGGGCACAACTCTCCATGCGGATGAACAAGGAAGAGATGATCCAAAATCAATCGTTTGGTCAAACGGCCCATCGAAAGCAAATTCTGGAGGAGAAGCTTAAAGACTTTTACGACAAACAGGTAAACAACGGGCCGCAGACCGTACAAGCTGTGCATAACAGCGCTGTCACACAGAGTTTGGTTGATTAGACAATTCCAAAAGGACTACACTTTGGTCGCTGCGACGTCAAGCAAAGAGTCCGTAGCTTCAAGCCAATGATCAAAGACAACTAGACACAGATACTCACCCACCGAACGGCGCACGTCCACCTTTGGAAAGGAATCATCCTACAACACCACCATCATCGTCCAAGCGCCGTAAAGAAAAGTCTCGGGCAGTAGTACTACACTTCACGACGATGAAGCCTTGAAAATACAGCCACATGGCAATTCATTCGGGATCGTCTCGCCTGGTAGCGTCATTAGAGGGTCGTTTGAACACACATGATACAATACCTTTTCCGCCTGTTTTGGTGCGCGTCCGTTTTTTTCTAGATGAGAGACATAACCAAACTTCTTCGTCTGTCGGCGTGATGAGAATGGGTTCGTGTGTAAGATCGATTGTCCGACCAGCCACCGAGGAGACTCCGTGTCGACTTAGTGCCGGCTCATGACGAGATGGTGCACAAGCAAGAAAGGAAGTGCTTGAAAGTGTGCCGTCGAACTTATGTATCTACACAATGATCATACATACAAAGGATACAATACCGCCAACATCGAGCGAAGACCTCAACGATGCACATATCTAAAGCCGATCCTCTTCCTCAGCGCCGCACGCTCCGACAGCTGCTCCGCAACAAAGCGCACACTAGGCTTCTCGATCTTCCTAGCGCCCTCCCTCAGGTATCTGCTGTGTCTCGAAGCCGTGCGAACAGGGTCTGGGGTATACGGTGTCGCATCGAACCTGCGAACCAGCAGTATAGGCTTGACGTGAATCTCCTTCGGGGCACGCCGACGAGCGCGTCGTATGATCTCCCTTGAACGTATCGATATCGTCGGTTTTACTGGCTTGTACGAGTCGACGACGCGAGCAGACGGTGCTTTGCTGGGAGGGAGGGAAATGAAGTTGTAGGCCGTGGTGTTGGAGGCGCGCTTGCGACGGGGCGCTCGGCTTGTTGTTTGTGCGGCTGTGGGGGTTACTTCTCTAGATGATGGTTGAGAGGTAGTTTCACTGGGAGTAGATTTGTTTGGAGTCTCACCTTGGGGTTGAGATACAGGCTCAGAACCCGTCGAGGACTCAGGAGTCGTGGTAGGCTCTTGCGCTTTTGGCGTCTTCTTGGCGGTAGCATTGAGTGCTGTAATGTCTGGCCTCCTAGAGCCGGGTCCCAGCGGTTTCGGCTTAGTATTCTTTACTGTGGTGTAAACAGTGCCCTTGACAGCAACACCTCCAGTCGGCCCCTCAATCCATACATCGTATATACTGCCATATTGCAATTTCTTCTTCTCCAAGCCGCATATGCGCATCTCCTCGTCGCAGTACAGCGGCGCTAGATTGCGATATTCGATCGACTCCAGATCATGCTTTCCCCCGGTTTGTGCATACACATGATGGCTTATGGTTTTCAACATGAGGAGCAGGGAAAGAGGACCGTGAACTAGCAGGTTGCGGTGGCCTTCGACGTTACGGGCGTACTCGGGATCGAGGTGTATGCGATGGGCGTTGAAGGTAAGAGCAGAGAAGCGGAAAAGAAGGGCGCGATCGGGTGTGAGGGCGTGGGAGAAGTCTGGCTTCCCAGGCGCTACATAGAGTCAGTAGATAGTCGGGAGGGTTGTCAGAGTACGCACGCTGCAGATACTTCACGGTGGCCATCTGCCCGGCCTTGACTGCCTCCAATTCGGCAGCGGGGCGCTCCTTGAAAAAGACGAGGTTACGCTCCTCCTTCACGATGGCGTCGCCCCAATCGTCGCCGTCTCGCAACTGCTGCTCGAGATAAGTCTTTAGTTTTTTACCTCCATTCTTTCCCAGTTTGCCATGCTTCGCGTTGTACGCTCTCCCTACGATGTCCACCCGTGCAAAACGCCGCTCGATCGTGACAAAGATCTTGGCAGTGTCGCCTTCTCCGTGCAGTCGGACATGCTTTATGTGCTCCGTCCCAGACATTGGAAAGTCGACTCTAAAGCCGCGGTTACGGTCGTAATACTCGTCGGGTCGTATTTGTATCGAGCCGCCAGCCCACATGCGCCGAACCCACGGCCCGCCCGGGCTCTGCGACGCGTCTGTTCCATCTGGGAGTAATTCGTTTGTCAGGACCGCGGGATTGAACCATATCAAGTGATGGCCAAACGGCACCATGCGACTACGCACACCGGGGGCATAGCACCATTCTTGAGGTAGGAAACCCGTGATGCTTTGCGATAGCTTGAATTCGTGCGGAGTGGCGATGAACTCAGGAAGGTGTATGACATCTCGCTGCAACATTTCGGTGCGCAGCTCTTGGAACCATGGCGGATCCACCGAATTGGCTGAAGAATAGCATCGCAGCGGTATTCTTCGCCATTGCGTGCGATTCGCGTTGTCCCAAGCAATCCGACGTGCGCGCGGGGTCCGGAGCAGCATTGGGAAGAAGGTCTGCGGACATCGCAAGACCCGCCGCAGATGCTATCTTTGAAGTCTTGGCGATTTAATGACGTAGGCGACTTGACCGTTTGAATGCCCATCACTTGTACGTAGCTTGACACTTCACCTATTACAACCATTGCTAACCTCCGACATGCGCCAGTCTTCATATACTACGCGCTTGCAAAGCTGTGAAGATGCAACAGCCATGCCAATCCAACCGCCAATGTCATGCCCGGCTGACCGCCTCGCTGCGACCCACTTGTTAGCAACACCCATCATCTTCACACCATAGACGTAGCTTGCATTGAACTCGCATCCTAAGTTCAAGCTTGCAACTGATATCGCGTCACGCGTCTTGGCGTGTTTGTTTGTGTTCCTCATTCGGCTACCCACGAGCGTCGCACCTTCTTCACGTCCACCCCGGCTTCATCTTCACCGCCAACGCCATCGTTTCCTTGCAAACAACGCCTTTACCTCATAAGCGAGTCTCCAGTATGTGTGCAGTCTACCAAACTCGTGGGTTGCTGTTTCGTCTGCGTCTGAACCGCGTTCGTCATGCTAAGCCACGGAAGCCCACAGCGACTGCCACAACATAGTCAGCCGTATACGCACGAGGTGACGGTTTCCATACACGTGAACAACGTGTCACCCCAAATTGTCACTCACCGTACATCCCTGGGACAGGAAAGTGCTGGACGCCTTCACACGCAGGATATCACCTGCACAGCGATGACGAGCAAGATGGAGCTTCTGGAGTGTCCCATGTGTGACTTCACCGTGCTTCAGAAAGATGACTACATTCTGCAACTACACTTTGAGCAAGTGCATACCGAGAACTCTCCTTTCGTGATAGAAGACGACCCAGAACCGTTACCCCCTTCGTTGCCCCTCAGGCCTTCCTCACTCCGCCACGACACTGAGGACACGCCTTCCTCCGACGACTCAGAAGAGGAGGAAAGCACTACAGTGTGCCCTGACCCCAACTGCGGCGAAGTCGTTCCTCTCTCCGACTTCAACGACCATCTCGAATACCACAACGCAGAAACTTTATCATTTGACGAGACTACAGGAAAGTATCATTCTCATCATTCATCCGCTACTATGCAAGGCTCGACCTCATCACGTCGTTCCCATGCAAGTCAGGCAAGGACCACAACATCCGAGCGAAGTTTCAGCACAGACTTGTCAGATGCTTTGAAGAGGACTGATGGTCACGGCCGCAAATCGAAGAAGCACCCACATCGGCATCGGCGCGACACCGATGAGAGCGAGAAGAGTACCATCGGAAGGAGTATTCTAGGCTTTAATCCTTTTGCGAAACCCGATAAGTCCGTCAAGCCACCGATCAAAAGTGCTCGGCTAGGTGTAAGTCAATCTTCCTTTTGGCAGGGCGTAGCTAATCTCCGCAGAAATCCGAACTGGGACCCTACGCTTGGGAAAATCGAATGCCTAGGTGGCTGCACGATCAGCTGGATGCCGGCCCCAAGATCACTGCCGTCAACCGCATCGGCCGAGATGGTCGCCTCATCAAGCATGATCAGGTGCAGAACGAGACGCCAGGCATCATTCCCATCCTCGCCCAACTATCTGCTCTTGATCGGACCGTGAAGGAAGCATATTACTGTCATCCATCGACACTCCACGTCGGTAAAACCCCAAGCGAAGGCGGCTTTTGCGGTTACCGGAACATACAAATGCTGCTGTCCTACATCCAAGGCGCCAAGGCTCAAGGCTACGAAGAATTCCCAGGACGGCTGCCGACTATTCTGAAGATGCAAGATCACATTGAAGATGCTTGGGATAAAGGCATCAACTCAATCGGCCGTGTCCAAACTGGTGGTATACGTGATACCAGAAAGTACATCGGCACACCAGAGGTAACATCTTACTCACCTTCAACTGTTCTCTGCTAATATGTAGCAGGCTCAAGCCTTTTTCCTCAACTCAGAAATCAACTGCGCTGTCGAGCAGTTCAGCGACAATAAAGGTCGCGCCATTGCGGCCCATGAGCTTCTCCTCGCTGCCATGGAACGATATTTTGCGCGAGCGGCTGCCAGCGACGGATCCAATGTCTCCAAGACTCTTCTACCGCCTATCTACCTTCAGCAACCAGGACACTCGATCAGCATTGTCGGTTTTGAGCGCCGCTTTGACGGCTCATGCAATCTGGTCGTCTTCGATCCCATGTATCTCACGAGTCCTGCGATGCATAAGCTGCTTGGTCGGAAAAGCATCAGGACAGCTCGACCCGAGGTTCTGTACGCATATCGTCGCGGAGCTGGGAAGCTTAAGAAATACGCTGCTTACGAGATTCTGATGTATGTTATTAGTCGATAAGCGTTTGTCGCATGCTAACTTTGCTCAGGCTCACTGCATCACCGCCTTTGTTTCCCGCTTGGGATGTATGAGCATCCATCCTCAAGCCTGACTCTTGCATATAATAGCACAGTCCGTTTCTATGACATCTACTGAACGTTGCTCTTCTAGGTACTTCGTCAATTCCCCGAGTGCCGCTTCGTGTACGTCTTCTTCCGTGCACGCACCCTCGGATACGACGTGTATCCAGAAGACTATTTCCTACGAAACTTTCCGTGGCAACAGTACGGCGGACTGTGGTCTTGCGACGATGCTCGGTTCGCCCGAGCGGAGCCGATGAACCCACTCACAGCTCTGGCTCTACGTCGTATCACGGGCGAAGGGTCTTCGAGCTCCAGCAATACCAATAGTCCCACAAGTCCCACAAGCTTCTTCACAAACAGCTGTTTTCAGCACATGCCAGCAGATGAGCATGATCGACTTCCTTCATGGCTGGGCTCGCTCGATGGTTCGGCGAATGGCTTTGTGAGCCCACCCCGATACGGCGACAATAGTCCTGTTTACAACATGGGTACAATGAGCGCTGCTCTGCCTCAGCCTAGGGCAATGAAGCCACAACTGTCACTTCTGACGGATGTTGGAAGAAAGTATCCTGGATTCCCCACGCCCTTGTCCCCTACCCTGCCAGCAAAGGAGGCTTACCCTTCGCCTGCATCTGACGCTGGAAACAGAGCTACAACACCTCGCGCTATGAGCCCTGCAATGCGTACAGTGAGCCCGATGAGCATCGACGGCTCAGCCACGTGCTGGCCTTCCCTTCGTTGCGAGTCTCATGGACATGCTCAGCATGCGTCACAGATGGGTCTCATCGACAATGTACTCTTGGGTCCTCAGCAGATGCGTAATGGATGCCGCACTCCATCAGCATCCTCGCAAGTCATTACCGGTCTCGCGAGTCCTCCTGTCAGTCCATCACGATGTGTATCTCCGCGTACGACCATGCTGAAGAAGTTTGCCGGAAAGCAAGGTTACCAAGACCTATCGCCAAAGTCCATGCAAGATCTAAGGCTTGAACTCGAAGTCCATCCCAGCGCTCGCAATCACAACGCATACCCAGCGTCTCCACCTTTATCTATTCGCTCTTTCTCGTCAGCTTCCCACCGTCAGCCGGCATCGCCTTCTTTTGCTATCGCCAACGGCGTGGAGTCGGAGGCAACGTCGCCCATTGATCCTTCCGGTACCATGCTCTTCTACACATCTAATCGCAGCGTCGAGTCAGGTCTGCTCGGCGTCTGCCCGCTTTCTGAACCCCAGGTCGCTGAGTACAGATTCTGGCGTCCCTGCGGGAGACGCATCTGTGGGTTTGGATGCGGAGGCGCGAATGTAGGCGAGGCGGCTGCTGCGAAGCGGCTATTTCGACAAGCCGAGGAGGTCATCCCTGAGATGGAGGACGAGGTTGATAATGATGATGCAGGAATGGCGCAGAGTGACGAGCACGAGTATGGTCTCGATGGCCAGGCCGACAACAGTACGAGTGATGCAGGTCATGCCAATGGAGACGGCAAGTTCAGCACGAGCACTTGGGCAGGTCGTCGACTGGTGATGGACTGGAACCAGTTCTTGTCAGGCTGCGAGAGGGACGGCATTGCGCAATTCTGATTGAGTGCAGATAGGGTGAGGGGTATTGCTACGTCTCCATGACTTGGCGGCATTGCGACGGAGGTACTCGGGGGTACTCTGAGGTACTATGGGGCTCACTACAGGATCGTGATCGGGGGCCTTTTTGTCTTTTGAGTTTGTCTATAACACTCGTTCATTACTTGATTGCCCAACATGAGGTCGTGCTGTTCGTCGTCGCGGTTTTGCCTTGTCGGGCACATGATGCCGCGTTCAGCTGCCCAAAGACGTAGGCGTGGCTAAATGTGGCGTCGAGATGTCGTAGGGCATAGTTCGCAACACTAAACTGGCGTCTGGATGTCAAAAATCTATTACGGGGCAAGTGACGTGCCTTGAAATCCGAGTCGAGCTAGGCTGGATGACCCAATCGGCGATGATGACCAGCTAATCACCCGGCGTGTGCAGCCAGCGCTGCAGAGATCAAAAACCAGTATGATCTGCCGGCCTAGACCGCGTAGACTCTCGTACTCATATGTCCTGTTCCTCGCCCCCAGCCCTGGATGCCCGTGAGAATTTCGCCGTCCCGGGTCTCAGGTCGCCTCTTGACAGGCACGCGCTCGTGGGGTGTGGTATGACGTCACGCGGATCTTCCTTCTCTCAGCACGCTTCTTCCTACCACCTGCTTTCGCTTTGAGACACGCCGAGCGCGTTCGCCTGCATCTGCGCCATGGAGAACCTTGACAAGTTGTCTGCGACGGGCCTGCCAGTGTTTGATCTGAATGCGGAGAACCTGTGGCGCAAGGACTGGTGAGAAGACGACCAAGATGCATGCGCTCCTGCTGGGCCCGTACTGACACCCGCCCAGGACTAAAACCACCATCGGCTCGCGCGAGTCGTGGCCTGTTGCATTAACATGTCTCGTCCACACGTGCGTGCTGCCCATGCCCCACTGCAGCGCCATCTTCTGGGGCCAGGACCTGATAGTTATACACAACCTCGCCTGGGAAAAGGCACGGGGTGGTCTTGATGGCCAGGCCACCCTCGCGCGCGAAAGCTACGGCCATGAGGCGCTCGGCACGCTACGGACGGTGCTGAGAGGGCGTACGGTCAAGGTGGGTAAGCATCAGCTACGACCATGTTTCCCGCATCTAGCCAACTGACCCTTCTAGCTGCTAGGTATTTCCTCAAGGACTTCGCCGAAGACCATGAGACGCAGCTTCTCCTCAGTACTATCTTAGACGAGAGCGGCACACGACAGGGCGTATTGGCCCAGCTGCTCGAGAACCGGCCTGTAGACCGCTACATGCCCATTGAGGGTATCGATGAATTTTCGCGCCAAAATCCAGGGAGACGAGTCAAGGACAATGAGTCTCAACAGAAAGGCAAGCACAACAGCAAGACCGAGCAGGCAGATTCCATGCAAACCAACATGTTCCAGCGCTTTGCCGAGCTGCTGCCCAATGGCCTGGCCATTCTCGACAAGGACGCCGAAGCCATCTTCGTGAACGACGGCTTCTTCAAGCTGACCACGAACAAGGGCAACAACGAGTTTCGATCGTGGCCGGAGAGCATTCACCCCGATGACTACGAAGACGTCATGGCTGCATATCGCAAGGCATTCGAAAGCCGCACAGAGCTGCAGATAGAGTTTAGATGCGACGTCGCTGAGCCTGAGGAAATGAAGTCCAAGGGAGAGCAGTGGAGACTTTTCTTGCTCAAGCCTCTGAGTGAGGAGGCTGATGCCGGTTTTATTAGCGCCGTTATCGACATCACCGATATCAAACATGCCCAATTAACCCAAGAGAAAGCTGCCAATGATGCCAAAGAGCGCAAGGAGCAACAGGAGAGGTTTATTGACATGGTTTCCCATGAGATTCGAAATCCTCTTTCTGCCGTCCTGCATTTAGCTGAAGAAGTGAGAGAGATTACCAAAGAAATTGGGGCGCAACACGAAGACATCCACGACCAGGTGGCCGATATCTTGGACGCTGCCGACACTATACTGCTTTGCGTCTCACATCAGAACACTCTTGTAGACGACATTCTATCTTTTTCCAAGCTCGACTCTATGATGTTGTCCTTAGTACCCCGACGTGAGTTTCCCCACTAGCATAACGTATGATCATTTCACTAACAGACTATAGCAACAAGACCTAAATGGGAGTTCTCCCAAGCACTTCGAGTGTTCCATTCCGAGTTCAAAGCCAAGAACATCAAGTTCCACTATGCCATGGACGTCTCATATGAGGAACAGAAAGTGGACCATGTTGTCGCCGATCTGAACCGCATGAAGCAAGGTAAATAACTTGTGCTATCTTCCCAAGACACGCTGACGTCTTTAGTACTGGTCAACTTGATAACCAACGCTATCAAGTTTACTTCCAAGAAGAACGGCGACAGAAACATTACTGTATCTATGGGTGCATCCACCAAACGGCCTACGTCTTACCCCCCAAACGTCATTTATTTCAGTGAAGAGAAAGAGGCTTTCCACCTTGATTCCACAATGACATCGGAATGGGGCGCCGGAGCTGCCATGTACTTGATGGTAGCCGTCAAAGATACTGGTATAGGCATTAGCAAAGATGGCCAGGCCAAACTGTTCGAACGATTCAGGTACATTATCTCTCAAACACATCAAAAGTACCAAGCTCACCATATGACAGACAAGCGACACCCAAGACACAGGAGAGATATGGTGGCTCAGGTCTTGGTCTGTTCATTTCACGCAAATGTGAGTTCATGCCCCTGCTTCATACGCCATTAGCTAATATATGCCCAGTGTGCACACTGCACGGTGGAGACATTGGCGTGAGTTCGAAAGAAGGGGAAGGTTCGACATTCGGCTTCTTCTTCAAAGTGCGTCGCGCGGTCGGCGAGAATGGTGAGGGGCGGCCGACACAGTCTCGAAGCAACTCGGAAACCTCAAACTCGTCCTCTCGGCCAGGAGAGTCCGGATCGCGGCCGTCTCGTCCACCCATCAGTCGTGCAAACTCGAATCTCTCAAGCATCAAAGAACGGAAGAATGAGCGTCCTGAAGCGAAGACGCTCGCAAGTCATGGCGGTGTGGATACAGAGGATGTCGATCCTTCACTCAAGCATCCACCAGTAGAGAATCATCCGGAGTCGCATCCGGACTCGAACGAGGATTCGCGCTACAAAGAGACGGAGGAGGCCACCGAAGATATCAGGACACAGAAGCCACATATGGAAAGGAAACTACCCGACCTAAGGAGAGGTGAGACGTCACGCCAGGAGGACGATGCGAAAGAGATTACGAGATCCCAGAGTGACCAGCGCAACGAAGACACACATACCCTTCTCCTCGTGGAAGACAACCTCATCAACCAGAAAGTGCTGCGACGGCAGCTCCAATCCCGTGGTTTCCAAGTGTTTACTGCGAACAACGGACAGGAAGCCATCGACGCAGTCGCCGAGCGCGGACAAATGGCGGACAACGGCCCCAATGATCGCAATTACTTCGACTGCATACTCATGGACCAGGAAATGCCAATCAAAGATGGCAATGCGGCGACGCAAGAGATCAGACAACTACAGGATGAGGGCAAGGCTGGGTATAGCCACATTCTCGGTGTCTCTGCAAACGTACGGGAAGCGCAGACTAACAGCATGCGCGATGCCGGTATGGACGACGTCATCTCCAAGCCATTCAAGGTCGACGATCTGGTCAAGAAAGTTCGTGGGTTGGTGCTCAACGGCGGTGGTGGTTCAAAACATGACAACCGGCCGAACGGTAGCTCAGATACTGGGCAGGAAAACAAGAGCAAGAATCAAGGAAAAAAGAGTGGGAATCGAGAAGATGAGGGCGCCAGCCAGCAAGACAAGGGTGGCCTCCATCCACAAGCCGCCGAACGACAAGATAAGGACGGGCATTCGAATAACGAAAGAGAGAACCTGGATCGAGGTGGCGAAAGGTCAAGATCGCGCTCCAATAGAACCGAAGGATCTCCGAAGAACGAGCCAAAGTCGCACGCCCATGTAACCGAGGGATCCGCGACGAACCAGCAACAGTCAAAATGAGTACTCTAGCGTCCCGGCGGGCCTAGAGTACGTGTATACTCGCATTTGGATTGCATGGTATTGTTCTCTGTAAATTTCGGGGCTCAGGATTGCATTGCACGGTGTTTTGGATTCGACGATCTGGAATGAAAGTTGGAATGATTGGATGAGAAATGAATATACGAGGTTGAATCACATTTATAGAAGGGATTGAGCGTTCCGGGGGATGGCGGATGGGGAGGTGGTGGAGGCTGTTGCTGTAGCTGCCCCGTCTCTGGTCCGCTTTCTTCGAGGTTATGCTAAGGGCTGCGAGGGCTGGTTCTCGTGCATTTATAAGGGACTGAGCGTTCTAGTTTTCTATTGTAGTATCTTCCGAATTTGAATTGCTACACTATTGTCGGGAGAGGTGCACTACTAGTCATGCCCAGTATGAAGGTCTTCTCCGCGTATGAAGCAAAGTCTACTCGCGAGAAGAACCTTCAGATTCGAGCGCGAAACCCAGGGGAAGCCTGGAAGTCGTGCATGAGGTGGAGTCTCCGATAATGCAAGAACCCGTAGGCACGCGAGTCATGCCTATGACATCCCACTTCCAGATGTTACCCCACCCTTTAACCAAACAAACATCACGACCGAACTCATCATCATGCATGCTAGACTTGTTTACATGCGCAGCTGCAGTCTACTACCTACTCTTCATCCGCCGTGAAATCCTAACTAATCTTCCAAACTCCTCCTACCTAACATGACGAAAGAATTCCAAGACAAGGTCGTCCTGATCACAGGCGCAGCGAGCGGTATCGGGTACGTCTCCGTCACATCCTACCACCTCGCCCCATCCAGGCCAGTAAACTCATCATGCTAACCCTCCCCCAGCCGCGCAACAGCCCTCAAACTCTCCTCGCTCGGCGCCTCCCTCGCCCTCTGCGACCTCAACTTCCCCGCCCTCAGCGCCGTAGCCTCCGAATGTAAAACCCCCACCCATCTCCGCAAAGTCGACGTAGCCTCCTCATCCCAAGTCCAAGAATTCGTCGACAGCACGATAAAAGGGCTAGGCCGCCTAGACTACGTTTTCAACTGCGCTGGCGTCAACCCCACGAGCCTGAAGCTCGAAGACACCGACGAGGAATACTGGGATAAACTCGTAAACACGAATCTCAAAGGCGTGTTCCTCGTTACAAAAGCGTGCCTTCCTTATTTGGAACGCGGCTCTGCGATTGTTAATGTAAGCAGTGTATCTGGCATCCGCGGGTCAGCGCTTCAGTCTGTGTACTGCACCACGAAGTTTGGGCTTATTGGCATGACGAAGTCGCATGCGTTGGAGTTTGGGCCGAGGGGCATTAGGGTGAATTGCGTTGCGCCGGGGTATATTGATACGCCGTCGAATGCGGGGATTGTGAAGGGTGGGGAGGCGGTGGAGAGGATGAGGAAGGGGAATGCGCTGGAGAGACTGGGTGAGCCGGAGGAGGTGGCGGATGTTGTGGCGTTTTTGTTTGGAGAGGGCGCGAGGTATGTTAATGGGGCGGTTTTGGAGATTGATGGGGGGATTAAGATGAGTAGTACTACGAGTAAGTGAGGGTGTGGAATGATAAGAGGGATCTGTATGAAATGACCGAATGATGGGTCACTTGCTTGCGAATGAAGGAACATTAATTATCTGGCCCTCGTTGGAGCTGAGCATATAGTTCCGTCTGTCAAAGTCCGATATCGTGGTCACCCAATGGGAACCTGAGGCAGACAAACTCCTTGGTCACGTGCGAGATCGCCAGCTGCGCTAGCGCCTGTCGCATGTCGAAAGTTCCGTCGCGACATCATACTCTCACCACATCACCAACACCACAGCCATGACCGAAGTACAACAACCCGCGCAAACGTCGCTCGCGACCGATACGTCTCTCGAAACCGCTACGTCGACGGAAATCGTGCCGACCACCGAACAGACGATCATCACGACCAATGCCGAGGGCAAAAAAGTTAAGAAGATCATCCGTCGCAAGCGGAGACCGGCGCGTCCACAGGTCGATCCTGCTACGATAAAGCCTCAAGAAGTCGCGCAGACGGGCAACATCTACAACGTCTGGTACAACAAATGGTCTGGCGGCGACAGGGAGGACAAGTACCTCTCCAAGACCGCGGCGCAGGGACGCTGCAACATCGCCAAGGACAGCGGATACACCAAAGCCGACAAGACACCCGGATCCTACTTCTGCCTTTTCTTTGCGCGTGGCATCTGCCCGAAGGGTGTGGACTGCGAGTACCTCCATCGCCTGCCGACCGTCACAGACCTCTTCCCGAGCAACGTCGATTGCTTTGGGCGCGACAAGCATGCAGACTACCGAGACGACATGGGCGGTGTAGGAACCTTCCAACGACAAAACCGAACGCTATACATCGGGCGCATACATCCCACAGACGACATCGAGGAGATCGTGTCGCGACACATGCAAGAATGGGGCGAGATCGAGCGAACGCGTGTCCTGACAGCGCGCGGCGTAGCCTTCGTCACCTACGTCAACGAAGCCAACTCGCAATTCGCCAAAGAAGCAATGGCCCACCAATCCTTTGACAACAACGAAATCCTAAACGTCCGCTGGGCGACCGTTGACCCCAACCCACAAGCCGCAAAGCGCGAAGCCCGTCGCATCGAGGAACAAGCCGCCGAGGCGATTCGAAAAGCCCTCCCTGCAGCCTACGTCGCCGAACTCGAAGGCAGAGACCCCGACAGCAAGAAGCGCAGGAAGGTAGAAGGTAGCTTTGGACTACAGGGCTACGAAGCACCAGATGACGTCTGGTACGCGAAGGAGAAGAGCGAGTGGGATGCAGCCAAGCAGCTCGAATCCGGTGGCATGGGCGAGCGCATGATGATTGAGGGTGGGGAGTCGGCATACCAAGATGACGGCGCCGCCGCACAACAGTACCAACAAGATGAAAGCTCAGCTGCGCAGCAGCAGGCCAATGGCATTCTATCGGGCTCTACACTAGCGGCGCTCAAGGGCTTCAAGGCTACGCCGTCGAATAAACGGCCTGCGCCTGTTGCGGGGCCGTTGGTGGATTACGGGAGTGATAGCGATTAAGTTTGGGATTGGATTGGGCAGCAGACTGAAGATTCTCACTGCGTGGGCAGGAAAGAGAAATGAGGGGAAGGATTGTACGTATAGTTTGCATGATGGAGAAAAGGACTAAGCATCTCATGGCGTACGCATAGGTTAATTGATACCCGTTCTTTTGCGCCTCGTCACATCTTGCTCTGCTGATCGATCCACCTCATACGAGGACAAATCGGAACAGGTCTGCAGCCTGCATCAAGATGAAAGTATGCAAAATAGATGATCTGACGTCAACCTATGCTCTATGGTGTTCAGCTTTTTCTTTCATGAACAACGTGGATCGGCGAGGTTGACATTTACGACGGCGGTTGTACCCTCAGTTTCTTCGGCACTTGCAGCTTCTTTGTTGGCTCGGGATCGCGTTTCGCTACTACATTGGCATATGTAGGCTTCACCGCAGCTGCTTTCTTCGCCTGTTCAATCTTCTCCGAAGCCTCCGCCTTCGGTATAATCTTCGCCTTCTCCGTGACGAGAACCTTCCTCGCAGCCTGCACTTTCCTTACAGCATCCGCCTTCTCCTTGACCGACCTCTTAACCTCCTCCTGCCTCCTCACTTTCTCCGCCTTCTTCTTCAAATCCTCCGTCTGCTTCCTCAACCTCTCCGCCTGCCGCTTGACTTCATACGCCCTCTTCGCCCTCGCCAGAATATCATCTGTCTTAGCATACACGCTCCCTTGCACTGGCTTCCCATTCCCTTTCTCCCTCACCCACGCACTCACCATATCGAACCCAAACCAATCCTGCTCTACATTCACCATATACCCACTCGTCCCCGCTCTATCCAGCGCCCACCCATCCGTACCGCATTTATACTTCAGCCCCGCGCCTTGCTTCTGCATGGAATCGAAATCGCCGACTACAAAACTCTGCGTCCGCGTGTCAACGAAGATGTTCGGCGGCTTGATGTCGCAGTGCACGTACCCCAGTGAATGGATATGCTGGATCCCTTTTCGGATACCTTGGATACACTTTTCTGCGTCGAAGACCCGGGACTCGACTATTAGATCCCACAACGTGGTATCGTAGCGCCGGAATAGCAGTGCGGTGATACCTTGGTCCATGCCGTAGTTCACGCCGATGTAGCGGCAGATATTCGGATGTGGGTTCTTGCGTAGCACTTCACAGTTTGCTATTTCCCGGATCATGATGTCTTTGATCCAGTAAGGGTGCCCGAAGAGTTCTCGATAGTAGCGCAGGTAGTCCATTTGTTTGGCGTAGAGATGGCCTTTTGTTGCGTACTTGGCGGAGGTCATGGCGCCTTTTTTGTAGGTGGGTCGCGCGTTTGAGAGGTTGATTTTGCGTGGGGGGATGTCCCAGGTATATGGGTTGGGGTCGGGCTTGCTGTTGTCGTCTGGGATGGCGGTTTCGGCGTACCATAGTCCTGGGTACTTTTTTGAGCGGAAGAGGGCCCGTTGGGTTGTGCCGGAGATGCGTGATTTTTGGAGGATTAGGTCGTTGCTGCGGGCAGCGGCCTGAGGCGCCATCGTGGGGAAACTCGAAATATCCTTGGAATGGAAGATGTTTGGTAGATTGGTGGAGGGAAAGATGTCTGACCTGTTTGTCTATGTAGTGAAGGGATGCGCTGTGAAGGCTTTGAGACCACGATGGCATGTTCCAGCTGGCACTATGATGCACTGATGCACTCTGTGAGGAGCTGGCACTGCTGCACATTGTAGTCGCTCCAACACAGTTTCCAGTATGCCCAACTGATGCTCACATAGCTGGGCTACATCTTTACAGTGAATGACTGAGCTGTACCTCGTGTTGCGACTCTGTTCTTATACAATACAAGAGTTAATCGACTTTGCTGGAAGATATCTGTTGGTGCTCGCATTCAACCAAATGTTCCTCGATGAACTATCCGGATCAAATACCCTGGCCAGGTCATTATGTTCAAGTATATTGCCGGATTCACGGGCGTCAGCAAAGACGACCTACCTCATCCGTCGATGCAGATCGTAGACCATCGCGTTGTATCCAAGGATTCTTTGTCCGAAACCTGGGTGCTAGCACACAAAGACGGAAAACTTTACCATGCCATCAAGAAGGGCGTCTTATCCGATCGGGAGATCAACCATGTCGACCCTTCAACCTGGATAGACCGTGAGAACACTTTGACCCCTGAGCAAGTCAACCCAGCCAACTTCTACCCACCGTGCAAATCTGAATACACGCGCATTTGGGAAGTCCAAGGCTGCGAAATGAAGGAGCATTACAAGAAGCATCATGCCATTCTGCAAGCGGGCCACCGGCGCATTCGCGATACCCGTTACCCAGACTTTGTGGCTAAGACGACTGCACGCGAGATTGAGATATGCGAGAAACTTCGCGTGATGCCTCATAAGCACATCTGCAGATATCACGGTGTGCAGACTAGTCGCGTGCTTCAGTTTCAGTACCGCGGAGCTCCTGTCGAAGTGCCCATGGAAGAACAGCGCGTTCTAAAATTAGTCTTCGACAAATACGATTGCGACCTTTGGGAAGCAGTTAAGCGGGGTTACGCTATACACGTGCGAGAGTGCCTAGAAGCTATTGCTTCTGCGATACGGCACCTGCACTGTCTGGGCATCGTCCATGGGGACATCAAACCCCAGAATATCTTCCTCAGGTACCCCAAGGGTCATCATGACGCGACTCCAACGCGCTATGTTGTTGGCGATTTTGACAGTGCGCAACCAACTGGTAGCGTAATCGATGGGAAGCACGGTACTCCGTACTGGTCGCGGGAGAAGAAGGTCTGGGTTGATACCGTGGAGGAAGATGATGATTGGTTTTCTTTGGAGAGAATGAGGAGGTGGCTGGTTGAAGTCACGAAGGGTAGGTTGGAAGATTATGAGGGGATGGATTGGGGAGAAAGTGGAGACGTAAATATTATTTGACGGATGCTGGATGGAAAGGTGTTACCGATACACACGGATGGACCTCCTTTACTTTACTGTGAGGGGGGTCAGGACTTGAATCCTACTAATTTGCCAAGGGGATAAAGGATTATCCAAGGTGACCACGTAGAGACGTAATGGACATGTAATCAGCGTCTCATACCTGGACCAGAATGAGACATGTCCGCGTAACGATTGAAATGTTCCAAACAGTCAGATGGCATGATAGCCAAGCGTCGTGACAAACTGTAAGCGGAGCGCAGAGTGCAGGAAGGAATGAATACGCGACGCGCGCAGTCCAGCCTTGTTTCGAGGTGGAGCTAGACAGCGGCACGACCCGACTAACGGCGTGGTTGCCCCATCCGCGGTGTCCGCGGTGTTTCTGTTTCGACTTCCGCCAGTCGCGCCATTGACGCGTCATCCCCTATTTTCTAGATCTCAATCTGCCTGTACATAATACACAAGCGCTATATGTGAAGATCCCCTACCTATAGCCAACCGCCCACCACCCGCCCGCCATGTCCCACTCGAACACGCAAGCAACCAACAAGATGCTCAGCACGCTCCCAGCACCAACGCGCGACCTGACCGAACTGGCCAAAGAGGAAAAGAGCTTTACTTTCAACCACTTTACCTGCGAACATGCTTGGGTCATTGGCAATATCCTCCGAAACGCGCTGAGAACCGCCGAATGCCCCGCGCTTATCCACATCTCGTCTGCGAATCAGACGCTGTTCCACTCGCCCAGCCTGCCTGGCATAATGCCCGATCACGAGAAGTGGACGGAGAGGAAGCGCAACACCGTGTTGAGGTGGGGTCATTCGACTTGGTTCATGAGCTGTCAGTTTGAGGGCGATTACAAGAGGTTCGCGGAGCACAATGCTATGAGCGGGGATGAGTGGTCGAAATATACCATTGAAGGAGGCGGATACCCCGTCTTCGTCAAGGGCGTCGAAGGCGTCGTTGGCGCTATCGTTCTGGTTGGTGTTGGCGTGGACAGTGAGCAGGCGCACGGTGTCGTGGTCAAGGCCGTGGAGGAGTACAAAGACCTCCGAGAAGGGTTCCGCAGCCCAATGAGGAGCATGACGGTCAAATGACTAGATGGCCTGGGTAAAGGAGATGGTCTTGGAATCACACTTGGCATCGATGAGCGGATGGGAAGGAGCAGAGAGAAGAAGAAGACCTGAGCGCACGATGTGAAGTCTGTTGTAAGGCTTGGATTGAGGACTAAAGTACAGAAGAGGCATGATTGCCAGCCGGACGAAACCCGAACCGCCCTCCGACCGCATCGAAAGCTATCGAGTAGCCAAACAACAAGTTCCGCCCAGTGTTCACATAAGGGGGATGTTCTGGCGGTTGTGGAAACACATACGTTGGTTCGATGGCCGCATTTTGGCCAACGACGAAGGAGTAGGAAGTCGCTGGTCGGTCCAGCGACGGAAACCCAATCATGATATTGGTCCCAGGCTTCACACGCTTCAACTTGCTGGCTTGGCCATTTGGGTTGGGGTTGGGGATCCAGACAGTTGGTATCGAAACGCCCTGGTCAGCCCTGATATACATCTGCGATATGCCCGTATCGACTAGTAGAGTGCCACAGTTCCGCCCTTGGCCGTCGATGCTGAAGCACATCTTCGCCATGGCCCAATCTCTCGCATCCTTGTCATGAGTGAGGCCTGGCTCTAGATCAGAGAATGCGAAGCCCTTTGTGTTCTTCGGCGTCAGCCCTATCTGGATACCTTGGGCCGATATGATGTATCCAGATTGCAAGTTGCTCTGTCGTATTGGCTCCCCGTCGACTGCGTTGATATTCAAGAATGGGTTGATATCTGGTGTCGCGTATGGCATACCATCTTTTGGACCGTTTCTTCCAAAGCCTACGCCCATGTAGGTGATTTGCGAAGTGTCTCTCTCTTCGGCCTGCTCTCCATGTGGACCCAGTGGACATTCGAAACGATCTTTACGGGGATCGTACCAAGGGCATCTCCAACTCTTGTCGACGATCAGAACAGGCACGTCTGCAGTCGCATATAAGCCATCCTCGCCGCCGAAGTGTAGCGGAAGCTTGACCAGTCGCCCTACGTAGAGGATTTTGCTGCTTGTAAAGAAGTGGTGTGCCGGCGTACCCTCAGTAGAAGGTATATTCGGAAGTATCGGGGCGCCTATCAAAGTGCCTGTAGAGCCGGTATCCACAGGCATCTTGATGTCAACCCCTTCGACGCCACACATGACTTGTGGAACATGTTTGGGGTTCAGATTGTACATAAATGGAATGAAGATCGAGTCCGTATGTCGTGTTGATTTGGTGTCCATGGGGCGTAACGTAGCTAGTTGGTTGTACATAGCGAAGAGGGCGAGGCTAGCGACCAAAATCAACAAGCGCGAGAAGAGTGTTGAACACTTCCGCTTTGGGTGTGTGAATGTTGAAGATGTTGCGGTTGGCTCGTGAATTCCAGATGGCGATCGCGTTCTATAGACCTCGGTCTTCATGGCTGTAAATAGATGCAGAGACCACCTGCACCATCCGCTGGCAAACGCCTGGCGCACGCTAAGTTCGCGCGTCAATGTCGCGTCCAAGGAGTCAACCGCGTGACACTTGATGGGCAATGTGTACAAAGCGGTGTCGAGTCATTCAAAAAGCACAGTAATAGCGCGCCGACGTCAACGCCGCCCGGGCGCGCTGTGAGTTGGCGTACCTCTGTCCCCGCAATACCCGGATCCCCAGGCACGCACTCCAACCCAGCAATCCTAGACTTCGGCTCTTCTTCTTCCATCACCATCATTCAGTCAGATGTCAACCTTTACGTACTTTCACGAATATATGGATCACGAATCGCGAGATGCCGATCATCACGTGTGCTCATGCACGTCGCAGCCGGGGATGTTCTTAGCTCGAATTAGGCCTGTGGCTGAGTGTGACCATCCACCGCCCTGAAGGCAGTACGACCGCAGACTGAAGAATAGGAGCCCTCTAGTTGAGAATGGCTTTCGACGACCTACCCGATCCCTTCTATCGACCTTGATACGTCCTCCATCTCATCTCCGATCGAACGAATATCCGCCCTCGTACTCCAACCACCGCCTGCGAACGACGAGTCGTCGCAGCCAGAGCATGTAGCCAACATGGGTCGCTCATCATCACGATCCAGCGATGGAGCTGATTCCGCGCAAAACGCGCGCGTCGAACCGCGTCTCCTAAAGGCAATTGAGGACAGTAAACACGAGGATGCGATCGCGATTATCGAGCATGCGAAAGCGAAGTCGCAACCCGTCGACCACCTTCTGCGCATAGGCTTGATGCGCGCAGCCGAACGCGGAAACATCTACATTACCGAATACCTCCTCAAGAGCGGCGCGAAGCCCGACGGCGCCCCAGGTGGTCGAGTCTCGCCTTTGTTCAAAGCGATTGAGAAAGAGCGTGTCGACATTGTACGACTGCTGTTGAAGTTCGGCGGCAACGTGGATGCGCAAGACAAGCAGGGACGGACTGCGCTGATGACGGCTGCATGGAAGAACTACTACCACATCATGCAAGAACTGCTCAGGTACGGTGCCGACGTCAACAAGAAGGACAACACTGGGCGGAACATATTACACAACTTGGCGGCAGACAAGCACTGCAACTGGGGACGCGATGTCATCGCGGAGCTGTTGAAGCAGAATATCGCGATCGACGGACCAGAGGGCCAGGACGACCAGAAGCGCAGCCCGTTGCATTGGGCTGCCAGTACCGGCAAGAAGGAGCTATGCGAGATGCTCTTGCGTCGAACGAGATTGCCGAGAGCGAATGTGAACGCGGTGGAAGTCAGGCAGAAGACGGCACTACATCTGGCAGTCGCACACGGGCGAGACGACATCATTGAGCTGTTACTAGTCAACGGGGCAGACGTAGGCGCGCAGAGTGACGGAAGCTGGACGCCCCTTCACAATGCTTGCGACCAAGGCAGTGTAAAGGTGCTGAAGATACTCCTGGCTGCCGGAGCGGACGTCAACGCGCGAACACTCAATGGGACCACACCTTTACACGTCGCAGCGCAAGCTGGTCACTTTGACGTAGTCAAGTGTCTCTTGGAAAGGGCAGACATCAAGCGAGCGCCAAAGGATACATTTGGTATCACGCCGTTCTTGCGCGCTGCGCAGAGCAAGAAACCTGCGCGCAAAGATATCATCAATGCTCTGGCACCCCACAACCAGGTCGAAGCGCTTAGCGAAGATGCCCTTGGCGCTACAAACGGGTTCCATGCTACGATCGTTGACTTTGGCAACTTCCATAACGAAAACAAGGTCTCAAGAAGGACTGTCTTCGAGCTGCTGTATGGCCGCGATCCCATCAACCCGAGAAAGCCAGCGGTTGCGATTCTACCCAAAGAGTCAAAGGCGACAACCTTCCGATGGATACACCTCCCTGCCAATAACATGGCCTGGGTTGAGGCGCTGCTCACAAAAGCGTTCATCGAGGAGGGTGCCAGCGATGTGGAGGGCTTCAAGGCGCTCGAACGTTCTTTCAGTCATCAGCATCGAGGACAGCAGATTCATTCGCATTTCATGCGACCGCTATGTCAAAGCACACCCCGTGCACCAAAACAGCACGATGACTCTGACCTTTCCGACGGCGCTGATTTCATCCCCCAGATTCTGGTGAATAGCGGTATGGGCTTGGGTATCGATGCGGTAGCTGGTTCACAAGAAATGCCAACGTCGCAATTTCCTCGCACGCCTGTGCGGACCAGTACCGTGGATACAGACTATACGGATGGGACTGCAGGAACAGGCTCCGGACCTACGACTGTTAAGGAAGGAAAGAGCAAGGCGAAGGACAAATCGAAGAAGATGCCGAAGTGGAGCGGATCGAGACAAGCAGGCAAGCGATCAGGTGGGACGGACACACCAACCCGAGGTCCAGAAAACCAGGCGAAACGAACACATACTAGCTCCTCTCTTAACAACAGTGGCTATCTCAGGTCACCCGGCAGCCCAGGTAGAAAAGATCCAACAACCGTAGCGAAGGGCAACATCTTTTCCTTCATGCCATACCTGCATTTCGAAACCGATCGGCGGCGGCAAGAGATGCAGGCCGCGATCTCGAGGACGCAGAAGATGAAAGAGCGGGAGAAGAACGAGGGTGGCACTTCTAAGCCACAGTATTACCGTGCATCAACTTATGACGAGATGCTGTTTAGGGCTCACTTGACATCCTCACAAGTTTCGCTGCACGTGCGACGCACGCTCGACCAGTTCTTCTATCACAATATCGACACGCAATCCCGAGATCGAGACCAGGTCGTCTATCGATATCAATGCAAGTCGAACGAGCCGCAACATGTTGACCCGAAGATCTTCATGGTCGATCAGTTATGGATGTGGACGCTTGGCAAAGACTTGATCGTGACAGCCTTCCCTCAAAGATGGCAGCAGCCTCGCAACGACCCGCTCAACGTCCTGGATGGAGTCATTGAAGACATCAATAGCAAGACAAGAGATCCTGTGCGTAGCGTGTACGATCTTGCCATGATCATCACCGGTCGGTGTAGTGGCGTATTTGACAGACATCGCGTTGGCGACGAAGACTATCAGTTCCTCGATATGTTCGAATCAAGCATCGGTGATGCTACCGAGATGGAAACCATGCTTTTCAAAGAATTCAACACAGCGTCCGCCCAGGCCTCGGCTTGGCTACAACATCACCGGCGGCCGAATCGCTTCTCGCGACATTTGGAGGCCGAGGGAAGGCAAAGAGAGCACCTGAATCGCCGGCACACATCACATCATTCACACTCTCACTCTCACGCGTTGACTGACCCTCCAGTGCCGGAAGAGGCATTTGACTACGGTGACAGCGACCGAACGGCCGCCCATGCCCCGCTCTTTGTCGATAAACTACTGGATATTGGCGCGGAGACGGACCTGCTAGCCGAGACTAAAGACATTCGCGACGAGCTCAATATGATTTCAAAGGTGCTCGAAGATCAAAAAACCATACTACCGGACATGGAGACGAGCATCACGGACATATATCGTGAAGAGCACAAGAGTCAACAGGAACTCAAGAAGCGATTCAAGGATATGACGAAGACAGTAGACACACATATCAAGGATCTCGAGCGCATGGACAAGCAAGCCAAGCGCATCTACGAATCCATCACCGACCTACTCGATCTAAAGCAGAAGCACGCCAACGCCTTCGAGGCGCGCTTCGCCCGCGACCAAGCTGCCGGTACTGCAAGACAAAGCCAGACCATCATGGTGTTTACCATTGTCACCATCATCTTCCTCCCTCTATCCTTCATCGCAGCCATGTTCACAATCAACATCCAGGAATTTCCGCATCGGCCCGGTAGCGACGAGCCTTCGCTTCCTCTCTCATTCGTCAGCAAGTACATGTTCGGCATCGGCTTCGCCATCTCCATCCCGTTCATCGCCATCGCACTGTCATTCGACGCCATCGGCGACTTCTTCCGCGAAGTCAAACGCCGCTTCCGCGAACGCAAAGCTCAAAATCGCCAGAGCCGGCGCGATACCGACGCTTACAGTGGTATCGAGAAGACAGACTTTGAGTACCCCTTCGATACGCGCACTATCGAACAGGCTCTGAGTCGCGGGCGTAGTACGGCATACCGCCCCGACGGTAGGCGCAGCATCGAAAGCTACCTCGGCAGTGCGAGAGCGAATCACTGGGGTGATGGCGGCTCGCTGCTTCCTGTTGCTAGTCGCAGTACGGGAAGGAGTCCCGAGAAGGGTGCTGTGAGGATTACGAATGGCTTGAATGGCACGACTGCGATGGCCAACCGGTTGAGTGTGGATAGGGCTGAGAGGCAGAGTCCGATCGAGAGGATCAGTACCGGGTTTAGGATGAGGGGAAGCGTGGATTTTGAACGCGCGTAGACATCGTGGTATTGCACTTGTGATGTTGGTTAGGTTTGGAAAATGCAGATACCCTAGCGCTTTTGTAAATCAGTTTGCTGATGAATGATTAAAGACACTTTACATTTTACCTATTGTTCGCTGATGTGGTGTCTTTCGTTCAACGCGGTCGGGCTACCATGGTACTGTAATGAGACGTTGACGACGAGCCGCACGCGACTGCCGAAACGCATACCGTACTCGTAGGAAAGAATCATCGAGAGAGAGAGAGAGTAGGGTCGCAGGCTCCAGAAAGCCAGGCTGTTAGTGGTCAGGATGTAGTCAAAATTTCTTTGGGGTAGGTGCGCGTGTCACTCGAGTTTGCGCTGCGCCGTGGTCCGAATTTATTCACTCGGGATTGTCTCCCGGCTCTTCCCGTTTCACTTGAACCCTCTCGGTATACTTTACATCGCACTACCGCGATACTCGGTTATGTCTACAAGCAGCCCTGAGACGACTGGAGCGTATTTTGCTACCAACAATGAGCCTGCGGATACCAAGAAGCGCCAGAATGAGTGAGTGTATGCTCCCAGGGTTGTTAGAACCCATCAGCTAATAAGTTTCAGAGCACATCAAGAAGAACAAGAACCCGCCAAAAAGTATGCACCGTCATACCACCGCCGGCACCGCGAAATCGCTGACCGAACCTAGGCGACGGAATCTGAATGACTCGACGTCAGAACCGTCTGACAAACGGACCATAGCACGGACCCGACGCGATGCAAAGCATGCAGAGGCTGTTGAGGAAGGCCGGATTACATGTCTTCAACTTTGCGCAAAGCTGCACATCACCCTACCCCGAGAACTGCGAGACATGGTGTATAGCGAGATCATCGGCCCATACTACCGCGAGATCGTCAACGGACACAAGGACAAGAGAAAAGACGCCATTCATAGCACAAAATTGGATTTCGTCAACCAGGAGATACGAGGCCTCAAGTCAAGTGGACAGCGCGGTCTGAAATGGTGGCTCGACAGCTACATGGGCCGCGAAGTAGCCACCGAGATAGTCGAAAGCTGGTACGGCAGTCGGACGTTCTGCTTCAGTCACCGTAGACTGAACCTGATACCTGATTTCTTGGACCGCGACGTTTTCTCCAAAGGCCTCAAACCAGGCCTTATAATCCAGCACATGCACGTTCACGTCGGCGAATACCAAACCAAGACTGGTTACTTCGATGAGCTACGAGGCACACTCGGCAAGATCGAGAACAAGGATGTCAACTTGCACATACGTCTTCACCACAAGACTAGCATGTCGGCTCGACGGCTGCAACTAGAGAGGCTGGGTCCTGTCGTTTACCAGCTAAGAAGGGAGGGGCTGAGTCGCGTTACTGTACAGAGTGCGGGTTGTTGCAAGGACTTCACGTCGTTGTTTGATGTGGAAGAAGGGCTGTTCATGGGTTCTCTGGTATGTTGCTGAAAGGTTCGGTTTGATGTCTTCTAATGTTATGGCAGGAAAACTGGGCGTTGACGGCAAATCCCAACATCTGAACAATCGCTGGGCTCGTGTACATTGTGCGCTGCATGTACTCGGAGGGGGTATAAGGGTCTCTACTAGAGAATTGTTAGGCAGGCAGAACATCGAGTAGCCTTATGGAATGAAGCTATGCATGACTTCATAACTCGTACGAGTTGATGTTTGTCTGCTGCAGCCTCGGTTGGCTGATACTCAGGTACGCGTCCGGACTAGCGTCGTGTTCCTTCGCGTCTTATTGCCTGCAAGTTGATGACTCCGCCACAATTATCTTCCCGTCTTTGGGGATAAGACGCGCTTGCGCCCCTACAATTGAAGATGAACATTAATTACATCTTATGCTTACCTAATCCCAATAACTTCGCATGAGACTGACGGTCTGTCTCATTGACTACTGATCCGCAATGAAGATCGGCCATTATGACTCTTCACACGCACTGGAGCGGAAGACGTATGTTATACTGTCCAAGTCTCATGTAAGGTAACAGGCGACTGATTGCATGTAGAAAATATCCACGTCGGAAACCTGATCCCAAACCTGATCCAGTCGAGTACGCTTCACCCACTCCACGTAAGAACATACATTAACCGAACAACGACAGCCCGACCCGCTTACTTGCGCTTCACGAAGAACATCGCCAATCTCAGCTCAATTTCTGTAAAGCTTTCCACGCAGTCCTTCCTCGCGAAGTGAGGGACATGGTCTACGACCATCTCATTCCTCCCCGCAGGCAACATTACGTTGTTGATTGTCGTGAGGTAGATACTGGAATACGCTCAAGTCGAAATTTCACTCACGACCGCGGTGGCCGGTCTTTCTTCGACGCTCAACCGCCTTTACCTGAAGACCCTACGATGCATCGCGATACTTGGAGGTACGCCGAGTACACGGGTGAAGCAGTCGCGAAAGAGATAACAGAGCACTGGTACCGCACTGGCGGCTTCATCATGTACACCCCGGGTGCTTGCTTACTAGGAACCTTCCTCACGCAAGATGTCTGGAAAAGAGGAGTCGTGCCTGCCGATATCATTCGATACATACGCATTGATCTCAGCTGGGATCAGATTTGGGGTGGCTCCGCGCGTGTTGTAGCTGATCTGGAAAACCTTTTTATGGTGACTAACAAAGATGTGAAGATTATCTTCCAGATGGATAACCATGCAGGTGAGGAAGGATATTACCCCGAGCGCCCGCAGTGGCCTGTCCTGCGAAGTTTGTTGAAGGCGTTTGCGCCGAGTATTTATCGCTTGCGCGCTGCTGGGTTTAGTAGGGTTAAGGTGTATCAGGGGGTTATTCGTAGGCTTTATGAGAAGTGGCCGTGGGATAGAAGTCATAGGGATATCACGAATTGGTTTGATCTGGAGGAGGATGAGTTTCGGAAGGTGTTTTTGACGGTAGGTCGTGCTGTGCTGATGAAGTTGAGGATATGTGCTAACGTATGGGCTAGGGGAGTGGAGATGATGAGGAGAGTAAACAGCGTATTGCGGATGTCATATTGAAGGGTAGTGGCTGAAGAATGTCGATAATGCTGGAGACGTAGAAGATTGGGTCGGTCTTATGAAGAAAGAAAAAGAGATGACGAGATGTCTTCAAGACACGTGTTGTAGCTGTAGACTAGCGAAGATTAGGATGATCCTGACCAAACACGTCAACATCCAGTAGTTGGCTCCACTCTCGAGGAAAAGTGCATACCCTAAGCGCTGACATGATCAATCATGTCGTTTGAACGTCTCTCGAGACCTCCAAGCACGCCAAGATAAGAGCGTCTATGTACGGCGCGTCCTGAAGGATTCTTGACTTACAAAGCTGCTTTTCATCTTCCGTTGCATGCTCGTGGAAGTTACAGCGATCTTGTATCTCGTTGCATAGTGCATCCATTCCTTTGCCTTTGCTTGCAAGCTTGTGGTTGATGCGCACAACTTCTACCAAGAAATCTTGGGGCAGCGGTGTAGCCTCGAGTAGCGCTCGATAAGGGCCCCTGTAGTGGCCCCAATTCAGCGCAGCACTCTTGACGAAGTATTGACAGATGGTAGAAGAAGGAGGTAATTCTTCGAACATGAAAGCAATCGTTTCGGGGTCGGGAGCCAATCCATCTTTCGTAAGGTCGCTGAAGGCGCTGATAACATCATTGCGCAATTTGACGCACTCGTATGCATCCGCAAAGCGATAGAGATGGAAGAGGCTGTTCAAAACATCGTTGTTACAGTCGGAGTCAGCATCTGATCTGTTTTGATTTGTCTCTTCCATCCTTGTACGCGTGTGAGCTGAGACATCAGCATTCAAAGATCGGATCATGCGCGCTGCAGGGCTTAATAGGGCTTCCACCTCACTAATACCTGGAGGTGATCGAGTCGTTTGAAGGTAGACCCAAGTCTGAAAAAGGCGAAAAGTCGTCTTAGAGGTCTCGGGAAGATGCAAGACGCCATCTTTGCCTTCTTTGAAGTTGGGTCCGAATGCGCGAGAGAAGTACTCAGACTGCCAGCGGAGGAGTTTCTTGTGAAATGTGAAGGGTATTTTACTGGTGCCCACGGTCACACGTACCATTTCTTTGCCGAGATCCCTAACCTTGTCAGTAACTGTAAAGACATATTGAGGGGTTGCTCTACATGATGCGTGCCTTGAAATTGAGTGGGAGGGTGCTGCGGAATTTAAGCGGTTGGTAGGCAAAGTTGTCAATTTACGAGGTGGAGAAACCGGGAAACTGAGGCAACGGAGATCGAGATCAAATAATCGTGGTGCAAAGGGAAGGCGCAGTAGCAAGAGGGTTCCACGGCCATAGCATCGTGAATGCGCGGTCCTGTCCTGCAGACGTTCAGTAATTCCCATGTACACACCGTATTCACCGTGATCAATCTTGCGCCTGCAAAGTATCAGAGACCTACCTTTCATTGATGGTCTAGAGAAGCGGGGTTGTAGGGGAAGGTCAATCGAGTGCCAAACGCGAACTCACATGACGCGACGCCAACGCCGGCTTATCTCCGCTCCATCGCCGAAGTCCAAGCTCCAAGCTTAGGCGTCACCACCGAGCAGGTGCGCCCACAGCTACAGCCAAAGCCGCAGCAGAGTGAGAAGGAGCACTGAGACAGCGGGTGATCGCACAAACAATGACTACGAGCCCACGATAGCTGAGAGCTACATTCCAAGCCCACCATGGCTTACGACACCTCGAGCGGGTATGCGCCGCCCAGCACAAGCAACATGCAGGAGGACGCCTCGGGCCCCATGTTCAGCATAGAGCGCGTGGCTTTACAGTTCACAGTATCTTCCGACTTTGTAGCGGCTGCAGTAGCGAATAATGTCGTCGTCCTGGCTCTGTCCACCGGGCGCATCTTACGCATCGATTTGGACAGTCCCGCAGATATAGACGGTTCGTATAGCAATGCACACACCACACAAAAGACTTGGACAACCGCTCATATATTATAAGATATCGACCTCCCGAAGAAGCCTTCAGAAGTGGGTGTCATCAGACGCCTCTTTCTCGACCCCTCCGCATCCCACCTCATCATAACCACCACCCTCGCCGAAAACTACTACCTCCATACACAATCCCGGACACCGAAGGCGTTGTCACGGCTGAAGGGCGTTGTCATAGAGAGTATCTCGTGGAATCCCTCGCAACCCACTGCTTCGACGCGCGAGATACTCGTGGGAGCGTCAGACGGCAACGTTTACGAAGTGTATATCGAGCCGTCATCCGAGTTCTACAGGCGGGAGGAGAGGGTAACGTAGCTGCCACTGATAGCTCTTAAAATATCTTGCTAACTTTTTACTAGTATGTATCTCCTATGCTATGCTTTGGCAACGCGGTTCTGAGACATCTTATGATTCGTACTAACAGCTTGGTAGATACTTGAAGAGCGTATACCGGACGAACGATGGCCCTATTACTGGGCTGTGGACAGATACGGTGCCCGGGAGAACGGATCTGCGGCGCATCATCGTCGCGACACCTTCGACTTTCCTACATTTCGCTGGCAAAGTTGGACGTCAGGGATCAGAAGGAAGCGGATCTATATTCTCGAAGCTGTTCGAGAGTGAATCTGCGACCGTACATGAGGTCTCCAATGTGGCCCCCACGGCAGCCTCGCTACTTGCTATCTCCCCGGAGCACAACGACAGCCCAAACCGCGAAGACTCCAACGCCGAGAGGATCTTCGGCTGGCTTACATCACAAGGCGTTTTGCATGGGAAGCTGTATCTATCACAGGATACTTCTGAGCTTGGCGGCAAAGTTCTTGGAGACTCAAAGATGTTGCCTAGATCACAGGTGCCGCCTTCACAAACTGCTAGCGGGCGCACACGACGGACACAAGATCCTGTCAGTTCGATGATATTGAGCCAGTGGCATATTCTTCAGCTAGTCGAAGGCCGAGTCGTAGCTATCAACCGCCTCGACGACACTGTCGTCCATGACCAAGTCGTGCTGGAGCCCGGACAAAGTGCGCTTGGTCTGGTAGCTGACTGGAAGAGGAATACTTACTGGCTTTTCACGAGCCAGGAGATCTTCGAGATCGTTGTCGAAGACGAGAGTCGCGACGTTTGGAAGATCATGCTCCGAGCACAACAATTCGAGGCTGCATCGCAGTACGCCAAAACACCAGCGCAGAAGGATGCAGTGGCGACGGCATCTGGTGACTACCTTGTTGGCAAGAGCCAGTGGATGGAGGCTGCGACTGTTTACGGACGAAGCACGAAGCCGTTTGAGCAAGTCGCACTGACATTCATCGACAATGGTGAGCAGGACGCGCTACGGAAGTACCTGGTGACGAAACTGTCCACATTGAAGAAGTCATCGATAATGCAACGGACTATGGTCGCTACTTGGTTGATTGAACTATACATGGCCAAGCTCAATACTCTCGATGACACCATTACCACGAAAGCAGAACTCTCAGAGAGTATGAACACCGCCGAGACTCATGATCAACTATCAGTCATCCGGAAAGAGTATCAAGACTTTGTAACCAAGTACAAAGCTGATCTTGACCGTAAGACTGTATACGAGATCATCAGCAGTCACGGTCGAGAGGAAGAGCTGCTCTACTTTGCTACTGTGGTCAACGACTACAACTACGTACTCTCGTACTGGGTGCAGCGTGAGCGTTGGCAAGAATCTCTGGACGTCCTCAAGAAGCAGACAGATCCCGAGATCTTCTACAAGTACAGTTCTGTGCTCATGGCCCACGTACCAGTCGAGCTCGTCGATGTGATGATGCGACACTCGAACTTCGACGCGCAGAAGCTCATCCCAGCATTCCTCAACTACAACAACCACACCAAGGCCACGCTGAACCAGAACCAAGCAGTCCGCTACCTTCTCTTCGAGATCAACCAACACAACTCAACCGACGCCGCCATCCACAACACCCTCATCTCCATCTACGCATCCCACCCCACAACCGACGAATCCGCCCTCCTCGCCTACCTCGAAGGCCAATCCCTCGCCCACGAGCAAAACTACGACGCCGACTTCGCCCTCCGCCTCTGCATACAACACAAGCGCGTCCAATCCTGCGTTCACATCTACAGCTCCATGCAACAATACGCGCAAGCCGTCGACCTCGCCCTAAAATACGACGAAATAGACCTCGCCTCAAGCGTCGCTGACCGCTCCAACACCTCCCCTGTTCTCCGCAAAAAACTCTGGCTCGCCATCGCCAAAAAAGTAATCTCGCAATCCAGCGGCATAAAAACCGCCATCGAGTTCCTCCGCCGCGTCGACCTCCTGCGCATCGAAGACCTCATCCCCTTCTTCCCAGACTTCGTCGTCATCGACGATTTCAAAGAGGAAATCTGCGCCGCCCTCGAAGACTACAGCCACAAGATCGATGGCTTGAAGCAGGAGATGGATGACAGTGAGGCAACGGCTACACATATCAAGTCGGATATCAAGGCCCTCGAACAGCGTTATGCGATTGTGGAACCCGGGGAGCGGTGCTATGTGTGTGGGCTGCCGTTGTTGGCAAGGCAGTTCTTTGTGTTTCCGTGCCAGCATGCTTTTCATAGTGATTGTCTTGCGAAGAGGGTGGTGGAGTTGGCGGGGATTGCGAGGGGAAAGAGGATTGCGGAGTTGCAGGCGGAGGTGCAGAGGGGGGTTAAGGTGGGCAAGGGGAGGGAGAGGGCGATTAGGGAGTTGGATGCGTTGGTGGGGAGTAGTTGGTGAGTCTTCCCTTTCTGCTGTCACCTCAATTTCGGGAAAACCTGAATAGTTCCGGAGCCTACATCGACGTTGGGGCACCTACTTTGCAGGTTTTCATGTCGATGTAGGCTGCAGGCCTGTTCAGTTTTTTTCCTTGTATGAGGTGCTGTTTTCTTCTTTGCTGTGCTAACAATGTGTTTTAGTGTACTGTGCGGTGAACTTGCCGTTAAGCTCGTCAACGAACCTTTCATCACCGCAACTGACGACAAGGACGAATGGGCTGTTTGATGGAGAAACTGATTACCCTGGAGGATACGTTGACCCTGGGCCACCTACTTTGCGTGTTTTTATCCTAATGTAGGCTCCAGGGTGTCCCAGATATACCTAGGTTGACGTGCAGCTTAAAGATATCATCATCAGCACGAAATCATAAAAGGAATTCATATTATACATTTCTTTTGAATTGCATCTCTATAAGCCCCGCCCCTGCATGTGATGGTATACAAATTTTAGTAGTGCCGTACAATAAAACGGAGCTGATGATATTGATTCCCCCCGTTGTCTGCCCCCACCCCCGGAGACGCCGTAGCGCTGATGCAAGAACTAAGAAGAAAGGAAGAATAAGAGGCGCCAAAAGAAAAAGGATTAGACAGATAACTCAAACGAACGCCAGATGGTGATACTTTTTCCAAGACTGTTGGCCTTCGCCATGGAACGACATGCGATAGCGCTACTCATCCTCATCGTCGTCCATGGCGGTGTCACCATTAGCTTTCGGGGCGGCAATAGCGTCGTCGTCTTCATCTTCGTCGTCGACGACGCGGGCTTTGCGGGGACGAGGCGCAGCAGCAGCGGCACCTTCGTCGTCGCTGCCCGCCGTGCTCCCAGCCTTGTCTCCGTCTTCAGCGGGCGCAGCACCATCCTCGTCGCTCTCATCGTCGATGAACTCCGCAGACTTGTATTTACCGACTGGTTCGCTCTTGCGGGCGAGCTTCCTCTTCTTCTTCTCGCGGGGCCGCTCTTCGTCGGATAGGTCCTCGGTGCCACTTGCTGTAGTGCGTCTGCGTCTTGAGCGTGGCTCGTCGTCGTCGGAAGGCAGGCCGTCGGTGTCGGAGTCGGCGTCCTTCTTCTTGCGCTTGGGGCCCTTGGGGCCGCGTGCTTTGCGCTCTGCTTTGCGGACTTCCTTGTCTTCGTCTTCTTCCATGCGGCGACGCTCTTCTTCGTTGCGCTTCTCCATGAGTTCGCGGTCGCGCTGGAGGAGCCGCTGTTGCTCTTCTGCGTACTTGCGCTTCTTCTCTAGGGCCTCTGCTTCTGCGCGGGCCTTTTCTTCCTCGCGGCGGCGCACTTCGGCTTCGCGGATGCGGCGCGCTTGGTCGAGCTTGGTCGCGTTTTCGCCTTCGTAGGCGGCTTGCTTTTCGCGGGTACGCTCGAGCTGCTTCACCATGGTGTTGCGACCCATGTTTGCACGAGCGGTAATGTCGGCACGTGGGAAGGGCGGGTTCTCCTCCTTGGTGAGCTTCTCAAGTGTTTCAATCGCCTCGTTGAGACCTGTGACGGCTTGGTCGACGTCTTCGAGCGTGCGCTGTTGTTCGGTGAGCTGGTAGATTCGGGTGGCGATCTGGAACTGGACGAAAGCGACGTTGAACTGAGAGTTGAGGTCTGCAGGAGCGGCCGCGAGCGCTTGCTTGGAGTAGTCGAGAGCAGTTCGGAATCCGGCGATGCTGTTTTCATGCTTGGCTCGGAGATACCAAGTTCGTCCTAAACAAGCCAGGATCTTTGGATCGTTGTGTCTGTTCCGAGATAGGGCTGCTTCGTACTTGGGTGTATTAGCAAGGTCAACAATGTAGGGAGGGGAACGCGCTTACGTTTTCAATTGCTCGCGCATACTGCTTGATCTCGCAATACGTATGTCCCAAGTTGACAAAGACACTGTGATCCTTGAGTGTTTCTCTGACCTTTGAGAAGATCTGCAGGGCTGTGGAGTAGTCCTTCTTGTCTTCTACTAGCGCAATGGCGATACCCTGAGCAGCATACGCATTCTTCGGATCGAGTTGAAGTACCTTGTCGAAGAACTCCACAGCTCGTTCATAGCTCTTCCGACGCTTCTCTTTATCCTGTTCCGAACTTCGTGGCATCTCGCGCGCGATAGCAAGATGGATGTTGCCCATGCCCATTAGCGAGTAGCGATCATGCTTGTCCGACTTCTGCAGAGTGTGTTTGTATAGTCGCTGCTCGTCGTCCGCTGCGAAGTTGGAGGTCTTCTTCTTCGACTTGTTGACATACCACCCGTACAAGGCTCGCACCTCAACATTGTCCTCGTTCTCTTTGAAGAGATCTTTCATCGCTCTGGGGCCCTCATCTTGTGGGTTCTCCCTCAATGCAATGTAGGTAAGGCGAATGCGCGCGTCGACGTAATCGGGGTGTCGCTGGAGCAGACTGTTGTAGACCTTCTTTGCTTCCTCCGCTTGGCCCTCGGCTTCGTAAGTTCGGGCAAGGTTGAAACTGATCGAGGTAACGAGTGCGTCCGTGTCGATTGTGTCGTCGCGGTTTTCGGCGTTTACGCAGGCGTTGAGAGCCACTTGGAAGAGTTCCTGAGCTCGCACGTAGCGCTCGGCCTGGAAGTGGAAGCAGCCCATGTTGTTGAGCAGTTGTGGCGGTAGGAGTTGGCGAAGTGCCGCTGTGAGTTCAGCACCCTCCTCGACGCCATCTGGATAATCCTCCTCTGGGATGGCTTCAATTTCCATTTGCTCCACTTCTTCAAGACACTTCAAGCTCTTTTCGGGGTGATCGGTCTCGTAAAGTCGAGCCAGGTTGAGCAAGACCGACTGGTCAGGGACGACCTTCTTCTTGGGATCCTTCCATGCGCTCTGTACGCTCTCCAGATACTTCAATGCCTTTTTCAACTCGGCGGACTTATCCTCGGTGGACTTGTTGTTCTGAGCGGTAAAAACGTCTTCAGCGAACAGTGTGCCAAGTAATGTCTGGGCTTCAACGTTGGGCGATTGCTGAAGGATCTTCTCGAGGCGGAACTTTGCGCCATCGTAGTTGTTCATCAGGACGTTCATCTGGGCCAGTCCGAATTTGGCTGGTATGAAACCCCGCTCCTCGCCTCCACGGGCCTGATCAGACTTCTGGTAGTACTCGGCGGCAAGTGAAGTGTTGTCCTGTTGATGTGCGACCTTGGCTCGTAGGTACCAACCATCGCTGGCTATGGCGTTGGTGTCGGTGAGTTCGATGGCGCGTTTCGCTACGTCTTCGGTTTTGGCGACATCTCTCCTCAGGGCAAGGTAGCTACCGACTGTGGCACAACTCAGGGGGTACTGGTTGTCGATCTTCAAGGCGGGCTGAATGTATTCACCAGTCGCCTTCTTGATGAGTGCGGCGAACTTGGGGTCGGAGGTAGAAAGGTTGGCGGTCTGCTGGAAGTTATAGATGCCCAGTAGAATCAGGGCGATCTTGGAACTTGGGTTGAGCTCGAGAGATCTCTGCCAGGCGCTGGCAGCCTCGTCCTTGTGGCCAAGTTGCCAGAAACAGCAGCCGATACCGATGCGTGGATCTGGGTCGAGGAGGTCCGGAGAGCTCTCGAGGATATTTTGGTATCCCTTCAAGGCTTCTGCCCACTTGCCCATGGAGTAGTGGACGCGGGCCTTGCCCATCTTAGCCATGAGGTTCCTGCCGCCGGATGCCCTCAGCGCGTCCTCGAAACATTTGGCAGCCTGCTTGAGCGTCTCCATGCGCTCGGGGCTGACAGTGGAGCCGGCCGCCGTCGCCGGGCCCTGGAGTGAGGCCCTGAGAAGGTATAGAACACCGCGAGCGAGGAACAGCGGGGGGTGCGAGGGGCTGATACGGGAGGCATCGTTGAGTACGCCGGTGGCCGACTGAATCCAGTACTCCTTGAGTTTCACGTCTGAATCTGCGTTTTCTGGACGTGTTAGTCATGGTATACATGTAGAGATTCCGATGACATACGAGGCCTGACGCGCGGTGCTTCGCGACACTTGAGCAGGTACAGCCAGCAGAGGCCGTTGAGGATGCTGAGCCTGTCTTCGCCGCGCGCGCGGTTGAAGACTTGGGTGGCCTGTCGCAGCACGTCTATGGCCGTCTCTATCCTCTTGCGCTTCGCATAGGCGACGGCGACCTGGACCCACGTCGACGTCGCGCTCTTCTCGGCCTCTAGAATGTCGCATAGCTCTGTCGGGTCGTCCTGAATCTGCTCGTCTAGGGGAATTTCGACATCGAGCTGGCCTCCCTCCTCATCGGCGACGGAGATGGTGATGGAGCTGGGCACGTCCGAGTAGCGCGGCGGTGGGAACATGCTGCCAGCGCCGTTCACGCCATTCGCGCCATTCGCGTAAACTGCAGCCATGCTGGGAGAGAAGTCGCGATCGGGGAGATGGGATTCGCGATTGGTTCGGGGACGAGACGGGATCAGCGCGACATATCAGGTGGGCAGGGCAGAGAGGTAAAGGCGCGAGGCTGAAGGCTGCCTCCGTTGGTGGTTGGATAAAGAATCGCGAGTGAGAGCTTCCAGGGAGCGCGGAACGGCGAAACGTGCGGAATCAATGTCTTGGCGCGTCTATGAGGCGTGACGGCGCAGACAAGATAACTTGGAACTTTCTTTAAGTTTTTTTTGCATGACTATATATAATATGTTGTTGAGAACCTACAAGGCGCAATATAATTTTACCCCCACAGTATCATGCTTTATGTTCATGTTCGGCCTTGCTTTCATAGTAGGCTCGCGTTGGTGATCCCTGCTGCTACTCCAACACCCCCGAGCTCCCCGCAACAGTACACATGCACCACATGGACACCCAATGACGCGCAATCCTCACTGTTGCGCACCATGCATGCCCGAATAAGCCACGCACGGAACACAACACTGCGCGACGCCTGAGTGCACCATGTCGCGCAATCCGGGCTACTCGCGGGCGGGACCCAATGGAGGCTATGCCAACGCCAACGGCAGCTACAACGGGGGAGGTTATAATGGATACGGCGGCGGCGACGGCAGCTACGACGGCCGACCGAGCGGCGAGCGAGCGCGAAGACCAGGCGGATACGGCGGCATGAGCGCGCAGCAGGACGACTACCCACCCCGACCGAGCAATGAGCGCGAGCGACCCCGACGACCCGGTGGCTACGGTGGCCTTGCCCAAGAAGACGAGATGGAGAGGAGGCCCAGCGGCGACCGAGAGCGCAGGGCGGGTGGCTATGGGGGAGGCGGTTTTGCAGGGCGTGACGAGAGCCCTCGCCAGGTCACACGGCCTACCAGCATCGAGCGCAGCCAGGCGAAACGACGCAGCGGAGAGCGCCAGAATGGGAGCCGCCCCAGGAACGCAAACAACGGACAGGGCAGTCAGGCAATCGAGGAGGTCCTCCAATATATACGGCAGAACTGGGACTTCATGACCAAAGACCAATGCGTTCCCATCGAAGTCGCCTTGAAGCTTATGGACTCAAGTTCGCTCGGTCTGGCGAGTCAAGCTGGCCAGTTTCAGCAGACACACGACCAGCTGCAGAATGCGCTCAAAGGCATCGTCAACGAGCACCACCAGGGTTTCAACAGTTCCATCGGTACCTTCCACCAGATCCAATCCAGCCTGCAAAGCTCCCAACACCGTGTCAGGACCCTCAAAGGCTCGCTTGTCGCGGCCAAATCATCCCTCTCTACAGCCAAGCCAGAGCTCAGGGAGTTTGCGACCACATCCCAGAACTACGATGAGATGCTACAGATGCTCGACACGATTGAAAAACTTCAGCTCGTCCCCGAGCGGCTGGAGGCTCGCATATCGGAGAAGCGTTTCTTGACAGCAGTAGACATACTACAAGATGCGCTACGCATGATACGAAAGACTGAGATGGAGAAGATTGGCGCCCTATCAGACTTGCGTACATACCTCAGCAACCAGGAAGTGTCTCTGACCGACATCTTGATCGAAGAACTCCACAGCCATCTCTACCTCAAATCGCCCTACTGCGAAGACAGGTGGAAGGAGTATGCCCAGAATCAAGTCAAGGGTGACTTGTCTCAGCGTGCCCAGACTGACGCGAGGGGTCGGTTGCTTTACTACTTCCTTGATGGTCTTGACACGTCAGAACCAGTAAGTATGCCCACCCTAATTATGTATACTACTCACATTTCTAGATGACCGATGACTCCACCCACAACCCCGAAACAGACACATTCCAGTACATACGGCTGGTCATGGAAGCATTGAACAAGATGAGCCGCCTAGACATGGCAGTAGACACCATCGAGCAACGCCTACCGGTCGAGCTCTTCAAGGTTGTCGACAAGTCTAACAACGAGGTCGCGCAACGCCACCCGAGCATACTGCGAGCTTACTCCGCCAAGAAGAAGGGCAAGGCAAAGACTGAGGTAGAAAACGAGGATGTTCGAACAACTTTGTTGAACGACTTGATGTGGACCCTTTATGCACGGTTTGAAGCAATTGCGGAAAGCCACCGGGTTGTGCACGATGTTGTGGCCGGCATCGTCCGTCGGGAGAACCGAGGTGCATCAAGTGCGACGTTGACCCGCGGCTTCAAAGAGTTGTGGAAGCTCTATCAAAGCGAGGTTGGTTATCTGCAGTACTGCACATGCTGCTCAGCTGACAGAATCTAGATGCGGTCACTACTTCACGACTATCTTGCTACGGATGGCGAAGCGTCTTACAGAGGCGGCCAAGGCCAGGCATCTACTGGCAGCGCATTCTCTCGCGCTCCTCGGGACCGGAGCAAGCGCATGTTCAAGCTATCCGACGTGGATACAAAAGCGTCTGAGCTTTCCAAAGAGCGAGACGATCTTGAGGTCATCCTGAAGACGTCTGTGCCCGGACTTGTATCTGACTCAAAGAGACCAGAGGATGTCAACACCAGCACGGCTACCAATCTCGATGGCAGTGCGACTGGGCATAAATTGCTCGTTGAGCCTAGTGTGTTCAACATGGGCATACTATTACCGCCATCATTAGACTTCTTGAACCGGTTGAAGGAGGTTGTACCCTCAAACGCTGACATTAGCATGAGTACTTTGACCTCGTTCTTGGACGATTTCCTCGTCAACGTCTTCCATCCACAGCTCGATGAGACCCTTATCGAGTTATGTTCTCAGACCTTCATCGAGGTTGACTCTTTCAATGAGGACACTCAATGGTCGAAACACTCAAAGAAGCCCATTTTCAAGGTACGTTTTCCATTGGTCTTATGCTCCGCATGCTGACTCAACAGGGTACTGCACAATTCTTCACACTCATCACAGCTTTCTGCAAGATGCTGGATAACCTTCCCCATGACCAAGCGTTCTCTCAACTCATCGTCAATCAAATGGACACATACGCTCAGAAGTGCACTGGCTGGTACAAAGCCCTCGTCAGTCGATCACAGGCTACAGCAAGTGGTCGTCTAATGAAGGCTCCTGCCGTCTGGTCAGAGTCCGAAGCAATGGAAGACCTCATCGCCCATCTGGTGCGAATAGACTCGTCTGACCAAGAGAGCTTGAACAAGGCCGTCGAAAGTGAAGTTGCTCTTTTGATCGAAGCAGTCGAAGCCGATGAGCCTCTAGATCAAGCGGACATGATACAGGACAAGAAGAGTATCGTCAGCTTATGTTTGCTGTACACAAGCATGAAGTGGCTGGCTACCAAGACCGCCCAACTTCGACATATCAGTGATCGTGCCTCTGACCCGATCAACGCTGAGTCGAGTGGCCAGAGGCACAATAGACGGTGGACGCAGCTCTCCTCTGCCGATCCCAGGCCACAGAGCGCTCATATCTACCTCCCATTGAGCGCAGATACAGCCGCGTAAGTGTCTCGACATCCATAAAAGCCGTAACCTACTAATCGAGGAGCAGTATCTTCGACGCAGTAGTAGGAACCTACCAAGCCCTCAGCACACGCGTACTTCGCACCCTGCACCTCTCCATACGCTCAACAATCCTGTACTCGCTCAACGCAAGCATCCAGCCCAACATCTACATCGACACACTACTCAGCGACCCCGACCCCGCCATCCTAGCTCTGAACGCCACGCTCGTCTCCTTCGACACCGAAGTATCAACCTACATACCCACCGCCTCATACGTGCACATCACCCGCGGCCTCGCCACCCTAATGGACACCTACCTCCTCAACCTCTGCACCTCCAAAATCACACGCATGAACACCAACGGCTGCGCGCTGATGCAACTCAACATCCTCGTCCTGCAGCAGAACCTCAAGAACATCGAGGACGGCGCCACTCTGCCCTACGCAGCCCTCTTTTTCGATCTCTTCACCGCAGGCCCAGACGCGATTATCGCTCGGGCCAAAGACTACGGCAAGGGCTTCGGCGTCCCACGCAAAGTGTTTGGTGAAGAGGAAGTGAAGAAGTTGTTGCAGATGACGTATGAAGAGAAGTTGAATGCGGAGAATAGGGAGGCTAGTGTGCAGGCGAAGAGGGCGTTGGATGCGCAGTTGTTGGAGATTAGTGAGTTTATGTATTGATATGCGCGGGTTCTCATCTTCTTGGGCCACTCTGTTGCGTGGCGACGTTTCTTTTCAGGAAAGGCTGTTGTAGCTGTAGTAGCTGTAGTATCACCTTAGCTATAGTGGCGAATTTAAACATGACCTTTATCCTTAGCCCCTTACACGACAATAGATCTGACATGTCGAACGTTTTGGGAACGCGCGCAGCAGCATACATAGCCAAGACGGCGTCCGGGGCCGTACCCACTCCAAATCGTTGCAATCAAATCACCAGGAGCACGAATACAAAAAGATGCGCCTGGGGTCATGCAAGCCCGCTGAGTCGCTTAGATCTACGCCCCTGTCATCTTCGGCGACGTTGTACGCGCACGGACGCCGCCTCGTGCGACGTCGCCGAACTGCTCATAAGGCTGGCCCAGTGATGGGGCTTCAGCTACGCCGCGGAACGGCGCGTTTTGCTGACATGATGTGGTATGATGGTTTTGTGGAAGGCTTTCACCGCTTCGTTATCGGGGTGGATGTACAGGCGTTCTGCAAGAGTGTAACGCTGCCTAGGTGCTTGCTGGACCGAATCCATTGTCACAGGAAAGAACTGGAGTAGGTAGGAGTAGGCATGATACTACGCCGCACCGCACTGCAAGGAGACCTTCCAATAAGACCCCGAATCCGGCGTCTAATACTCAAACATACTGCATCCTGCATCCCAATCTTGTACGAGCGAATCACAAACACAACACCCACATACCATCTATCTCGCCTCTGCACGCCACGCTTTCATCACCCACACTCGCTTAGAACCGTTCGATACGGGCGTGCAGATACCCGTTGGAAGACAGCTTCCAGCCACAAGATTATGCTGATCTCACTTGATGATGGTGTAAGGGTGTTTCCTACCTGAGGTGTGCATGCATGTGAGGTGGCAGATCTCAGCGCCGCATATCACAGATTTCAGGCCACCCCTTACGGTGACCTGAATTGATTGTTGTCGCCGATGACAGTTTGTGATATCGGACCGTCGGGGTCTTCGCAGCGGGCTGTGGGTTGTCGGGGTTTGGGGGCGTGAGTGTATCGGGGGTCAGACGCATGTTATATGCTTGCGGGCTGCCCTTTCTTTGTTGGATTGTACTTGGTTAGCTCTTACGGATTTCGTGCGCAATAAGTGTACCTTCACTTAGCTTCACATCCAAGACGAAGACATCACGAAGCATTGATCAGGTTCGCGAGTTCAATCATGTCTTCGGCTAGTACTGCGGAGGACGTTGAGAAGGGTGTTTCAGGCACTGACTATGCGCATCTAACCAACGATGAAGTCAAAAGCTTCAGCTGGGAGAATATCACTGTCACGGTCAAAGATAGGACGTCTAAACAGCCAATTGATCTCCTATCCAACGTGAGCGGCATGATCGAAGCCGGAGAGATGATGGCATTGATGGGTCCAAGGTACGTCCAGAGTATTCCCAGCCTCATATACAGATACCTAACGAAAGCCACACAGTGGCTCCGGTAAAACGACTCTCCTCAACATCCTCGCTCATCGCGCCGCCATACCCAAAGCCACCATCCAACAAACACTTCGAGTCAACGGCGCGCCAACAACCCTATCCTCCTTCCGCAAACTAAGCAGCTACGTCGAGCAAGAAGACGCCCTAATCGGTTCTCTCACTGTCCGCGAAACACTCTACTTCGCCGCTCAGCTCGCCCTCCCAAGGTAATCGACATGGCCCCTCCCTATCCCAAAGCATTCTAACTCACCGCCCCTAGTTCCATATCCGCCTCCTCCCGCAAAACCCTCATAACCTCCCTCCTCACTCACTTCGGCCTAACCCCCCACTCGAACACACTAATCGGCACCCCCATCCGCAAAGGCGTGTCCGGCGGCCAGAAACGGCGTGTCAGCGTCGCCAGCCAACTCATCACGTCCCCTAGAATCCTTTTTCTGGATGAACCGACCAGTGGCCTGGATTCAGCGGCAGCCTACGAAGTCATCAAGTTTGTACGCGATATAGCGAAGAAGTATAGGATTTTGGTGGTGGCGAGTATTCATCAGCCGTCGACGGCGACGTGGAGGTTGTTTGATAAGCTGATGTTGTTGAGTGGGGGGAAGGTGGTTTTTAATGGCGGGGTTGAGGGGGTGAAGGGGTGGTTTGGGGGGTTGGGGTATGAGGTACGTTCTGTCTTTCTTTCCCTTACCGTACAGTGTTGAGAGAGCGGGGGGCTGACAAGACACTTCGTGTGTAGATGCCACTCTACACGAACCCAGCCGAATTCGTCATCGACCTCATCAACACGGATTTCTCACACGACAGCACCATCGCCCAGCAACGCCTCACCCACCTCCACACTTCCTGGGCTGCATCCCCCACCGCAGCCTCCCTGACCGCCAACATCCGTGCCGCCGCCGAAACAGCTTCATCTACCCCCATCACATCCTCTCCAACCGCCTCCAACACCCCCACTTCCGCCCTCCACACCACCCTAACCCTAACCCACCGCTCCTTCCTAAAATCCCACCGCGACATCGTCGCCTACGGCATCCGCATAGCCATGTACCTCGGCCTCGCCATAATGATGGGCACAGTCTGGCTACGTCTCTCCCCCACGCAATCCAACATCCAAGCCTTCACCAACGCCATCTTCTTCGGCGGCGCCTTCATGTCCTTCATGGCCGTCGCGTACATCCCCGCGTACCTCGAAGACCTCGCCATATACAGCAAAGAGCGCGCGAATGGACTATACGGCCCCACTGCGTTTATGCTGAGTAACTTTGTCGTGGGCGTGCCGTACCTCTTCCTCATCACCATACTGTTCTCCGTGGTGAGCTACTGGTTAGGCAATTTCCGGCCCGGCGCTGAGGGTTTCTGGATGTGGGTGCTGTGGTTGTTTTTGGATTTACTCGCCGCGGAGTCTCTAGTCGTTCTCCTCTCCTCGCTCATTCCCATCTTCGTTGTTGCGCTTGCGGCGACGGCGTTTGCGAATGGCCTTTGGATGTGCGTGAATGGGTTTATGGTGCAGCCGGATACGCTGAATGTGTTTTGGAGGTATGTTTTTCATTATATCGATTATCAGGCGTATGTCTTTCGGGGCATGATGGTCAATGAGTTTGGGAAGAGGAGTTATGAGTGTGAGAGGTTGGAGGGCGGGGGGTGTCAGTGTATGTATCCGAGTGCGTTGCAGGATCAGTGTTTGGTGGATGGGAAGGCCGTGCTGGCGGTTTATGGGTTTGGGACGGGGCACACGGGGAAGTATGTCGGGTATTTCCTGGTTATTGTTGTGGTTTATAGGTTGTTGGGGTGGGCGGTTTTGTATTTGCGGAAGCATTGAGGAGGGCGGTGATGGTAATCCTTGTTTTTCGATCTTTGCTCAAATCCTCGTAAATTAGACGAGGCAAAATTGCTGTCGTTTCCGAACTCCTTTCTCCATCTCTTCGATCAACTCTCCATTCATGATCTCGTCCTTGTACACCTGGCCTAGAAGAAGGTAGTTCTCGCCCCGGCGGCGTAGCGCAACTGGCGTGTATGCTCCTTCTAAAACCACGATAAGATCTCCTTCTCGTAGACAGACAGGGCCGAGGCCATAAGATCCGTCCTTGATACGAAACAATGCCCATGAATAGAAGAAACGGGCCACAAGCTCTCCAAAGATTTTCCAACCACTTCCAGATTCACAAAAGTCGTACTTGATTGTGCCATCTTCCGTTACATGTTTGGAGAGTATATATAGCAGTCTGATCCAATCTAAGAAACTCTGCAAATACTCCGTCACATTTTCTTCGCTTGCTTCGTAGTAATTAAAGGTTTCTCTGACCTGTCCTCCAGTCAATGTTCGTGCCATACAGATCATGGCGGGACTCAGATCACTGCCCACTGGGGCTTCTTGGGATACCGCCTGCCGCCAGTAGTCGAGAAGGAAATCAACGGGGTAATCCAGAGTAAGCTTCGTACTTTCAAGTCGACCTACATAGCTGAGGTCCGAGCATTTTCCATGCAGTACGGTCGTGGAAGAAACAGTTCCATATACTGAACCACATACAATGAGTTGCCGACCACGTGGCTGTGTGATACTTTCGTTCGGCACAGTAAACTTATATGTTCCGTATGCACTGGACGTAGGGCACAGCCCACCCCTCATCCGATCATGTGGTACAAGCTGCCACTGATCCCATTGAGGAACCCAAGACTCGTATTCTGGATGGCCGTCGTAGTCCACATCATGGTGGACATGGCCAAAGATTGCAAGATCGTTAGTCCATCTGATAATCGCAGTGGCAACGTCGTGAAAAACCTCTGGAGCAGACTTTTCGTAATCAATGGGAACAATGCTCCTTTCTTCGCCAAGCTCTGTCAGCCCAAGGATACCATATACCTTATCTCGAGGGTCCGTAGCATGCCAACGCCTGTAAGTCCTGAGAGCTCCTAAGAGACGACATTTGTCCTCCGACAATGGACCGTTCATTCGCCAGGCATAAGTCACGGTGATTGTAACTGAGACGGGCCTTTGGTGTCGGCTATACTTCATATTCCAGCTCGCTAGACGTACTGCAGTATACTTGGAGAGTTCTTCGGCTCCCCAGTAGTATACCAAATCAGCTGCTAATCTGAACTCTTGTATACACCACATGCGACGAAACCAAGGATTAGAAAAAAAGGCTTGCAGTGAATGCCATGGTAAGGAAGCGGCGAAAGCTGCGCCTGCGTCTGGTAAGCGCCAAGTGGAATCGCAATCCTCCGGATCACCATCGATCAGTTCCAAAGATTCGAAAAAACGCTTAACCTTTGAGGCGTGCTCATCCTCGTCGTTGCCAAGCCAAACAACGACGCGTTTGGCGCGAAGATATATTAAATCCATGCGGCGGACCTGCGAACTCTTCTCTTCATCGTCAGACTGAGCGATGCACAGTGCATCTGCCCAGACAATGCGCACCTCATTCGTCAGCCGCGACCTCACAAGCGCATCGTAGAGGCTCGCCGTCACCAAGTGCATTGTACCGTTACAGAGGATCTCACGTCGGTCGTTTGAGTCGCCCCAGCAGTAGGAGAGTGCTTCATATGCGGGATTATCGTCGACCTCGTACTGGCGAAGCTCGCATGATACTGGGAACTCAGGGGTTTGAGAGGGTAGGATGTGTAGCAGGCGCATCTGACTATTCGATAGACGCGTCGGATAGAGCGTCTCCATCGCGCAGAAGCGCTCGCAGGTTGAGCGACTGGTGAGTGGAAGACGATGCACAATCTAAGCAAGCGCAGCAGAAGAAGAGAAGCCAAAATGAGTAAAACAGAATCAGATGAGATAGCGGATATTCTTCCCCGTGCGCTTCTGTAGTAATAATGGGTGCAACTTTGATGGATGTATTGTCTCAAGCGGGGTAAAATGGATGCCTCAAGGGGTGGAAGCAGCGGCGAACAGAGGCTAGCCTGTTCTCGGCCTAGCCCGTAACTCCCCACTTTCGTGCATCTGGTCCGTCGATGCCCAGGGCAGCTCTTGCAAAATGACTCATTTTGTATCATATCGCTGCTGCGTATGGTCTCACAAATCTGCACTCCCATGACGACTTCCAATATCGGCATACCGTGTAGCGATGATGTACAAAAGGCGCCGTGGCTGCCTCATTGTGCTTCCCAGCCACCTCTCAGGCTTCCAAGGTTCCGCACCACATACATCGGTCAACACAGTGTAGCGATATCAGCTTACCAGCATGAGTACCTACGATCTTACGGATGAGAAAGGTCTCCAGCAATACCTCGAAGCGAACCAATTCCCAGCAGCTAGCGTGCAGCTCCTCTCAGGAGGCAATGCAAACTACGTCTTCCGCGTCACAAAGCACGACGGCTCCACAAACATCTTCAAACATGCAGAGCCTGTCCTGAAACTCAACAAGGACTTTGCACTCGATCCTGCCCGCATGGATTATGAGGTCCGGATTCTAGAAGCACTGTCTTCCACGAAGAGCCCTCTACCCACGAGCCTTACGAGCTCGAACGTACACGCGGCGAGGTTTTTGAGCTACGATCAATCAGAAAAGCTGCTCCAGATCGAGGATGGCGGGCGTCGTAACCTGAAGGACGCTTATACGGACCCGAAGCTCGACATATTGTACATTGGAGAGCAGCTTGCGACATGGCTCGCTGCCCTGCATGTATCAGCAAGGAACTTCTCGCTCGCTTCAGCGCACGAAGGACAAGACAGCAGCAACAATCCCATTGCTGTCAACGTATACCGATACTCTTACAACGATCTGCACACCGCGTTGACGCAGTTCGGTCACGACCCCCAGCTCGCTGTTCTCGTCAACGAAAAGTTCGGCAGTCTACTCGCAACAGACGACGAGTGCCTATGCCATGGCGACTTCTGGCCTGGAAACATCCTCGTCCGTGATGCTGAGTTGCGGCCGGTTGAGCTGACCATCGTGGACTGGGAGATGGTGCGTCGTGGCACCAGCGCAACGGATGTCGGTCAATTCGCTGCTGAAGCATTTCTTCTGGATCGCTTTCGAGGTGGTAGAGGGCTGCTCGGTGTGTTCTTGAATGCATATATCGCAGCTCGTGGGCATACAGAGTTGCTCGGCAAGGCGTGGCTAACGAGGATGGTGGTGCATTGGGCAGTTCACATTGCATTCTGGCCGACTAGAATTGCGTGGTCTGATCAGGAAGATACTGGGTCGCTCGTTCATATTGGCGTTGTCACTTTGCAGAATGTTCTGAATGACGACTGGGAGAAGGTCCTGCAGTCACCGCTGTTAAGAGACGTGAAGGAGAAGTACGCCACGCTACTGTCACGACCATGAGGTCTTTCAACGATGAAAACAATTCTTCAATGTTTGGTGTCGAAAGCACCTGTGTGGGTACCCTTATTTTTAAAGATGTTAGTTACTATCCTGCCAGCAGACCCCACTCTACTGATCACATGCTGAGGGTGTGAGGGAATTTGTACCTAATCATAAGAACCTTCCACTCATTCCTTATATCGCTTAGTCAAGCAAACAAAAGCTTTCACGCGGATATATAAGGACTCATCATGGCCACCACCAACTATCACGTACCATGTCATCGACCAGCGCGATGTCTACACCATTCTCACCCGAAGATATCTCTCGAATCATAGGCCGACTCACGACTGCGCTTGGAGAGATAGCACAAGTGCTACTTGAAGATATTCTACCACGTATGTCGACAACACAAGTAGCCCAGACACAAGCCCATGTGTCAAAGATTGTGAACGGACTTGTTCGTGACTTTGTGCAGGAAACCAACAACGGGAACGAGCATCCATCACTATTGAAGCAACTGTACACCATGCTGCAACAAGACGTCGCACCTGTAACCCCTTCAGATGTACAGGTGTCAGACGTACGGCTGCTTGCTATCGTTGACAGGGTTGAAAGCTGGAGGGACTTGGTGCAAACGGGAGCGTTTGAGTCCCCGGACGAGCTAGAAGCCGCGTTGTTAGCGCTAAACTTAGACGAACAATCGTAGAAGGTACTGGTGTTGAGGACAATGAGATTGATGAGAGGCGGATCCGGATTGTGGATGTGATGGCAGGACTTTATGCGAATGGATAGCAGCCGATATTGGCATAAGTAATACAGGTAGTTGGGATGCTGATTCGAACTCTCGATAGCTATAGGCTTGATGGTTACTCTGCTCTTCATCACCAGTGGTCCACAATCGGTAATGCGTCCTGATCTTCCTAGCAACGTTCTTTCGATTTGCACAATTACTGCACCTTCTTCGCCCCCGATGCAATCTCGATGTCCGCCAATGCAGCCTCTCGCCAGAACCAGACAGCGGCAAGCGTCGCGCCCGGGCCACCACCACCCGTCAGGGCCGCAATAACAAGGAAGCTCTCAAAGATATTTTCGAGCGTAGCCTCTCCATTCCGCATCCGCTGCACATCGCACACCGCGACCCACGACGGAATAATGTACATTAGTCCGATGATGAGCCAATCCCACTGGAAGATGAACAGCAAACCCCAATCAGCGTTCCTCTTCCAGGTATAGGTACTGGGTAAGAAGACGCGGGCGTACGTAACATCGGGGTCTGTCGAAAGGGAAATGCCGCGGATGGCGTACCAATGAGTTGCCACACAAAGAACGAAAAGGAGAGCGTAGAGAACTTTGAGGTGTCGAACATCTGCATTCCTGTTGCTCGCGGTAACGGCGGTCGAGGTACCGGAGAGGGAGACGAGCCACATGGGAATGCCGGTAAGGATGGGCGTGATTTGCCAGAATGCTAGGAGGTTTTGCATCCTGTCTGCGCTCTGGCCGGGAAGGAACAATGCGACCGTAGGCACAACGTAGAACAGGAAAACGCCCGGTAAGATCACGCGCGCGTAAGGCAGCGGGACAGTGCGTCCGCTCTCAAAGTAGGCCTTGGGCTGCGAGACGCGATGGAGGACTAGCCACCAGATAGTGACGATGCAAGCTGCTCCAACATTCTGATAGACGAAGGCCCAAATGGAAATACTGCATAATGTCAGCTACGTCCGATTTCGCCAGATCTTACATTGGCAGACTTACTATTTCAGCCAACTATTCTGGTTTCGCTGCCGGTACGCCTCCACATTGTTGATCGTGACAAGGGCCGTGATTTGGATGAGGAAGTAAAGCTGTTGCCAGTAATATGGCTCGTTCCATCGCATCGGGCCGGCTAGGAAGGCAGCAACCAGGAAAGACAGACCTTCGTCCACCAGATAGATGCCTGTGTAGTTCTTCTTGAGAAGCACACCGTTTGGGAAAACGCCCGATGCTGCTGTTTCTAGAAAGCCCACAGGAACATCGTTCATCGCGGTAGTGATGCGCATCGTATAGAACCCGAGCGCGGCCAGACCGGCCATCAGCGCCAGTAGCGCATTGTTGTTTGGGCGGCCGACGTTTGCTGTTGATGTTGCCATGGTGGGCTGTTGCTGATGCTCAGGACATCTGGTGTGTAGTGGCAGACAAGTTTGGTTTTATTCGTCGTCCCGCGTAAGTGCTCGGCCTCACTTGGCAAGCTTCGCCCTCTCCTGTTAAACTCAATACGGAGAATACGACACCTATTACTTGCGGGGCTTGCTTATGTAAAGCGGCTCAAGGCCCGGTGGGCCTATTGCTGCTTGGCTGTGGCTGTCTGAGCAACCTCTTCATCATCAGGCGATGCTGTAGCGTGCCGATGTTATCGCAAAGCAACGACGAGAAGACAACAGGGCTCGGAGCGTTCGACGATGGTCCCATGCGGACGAAGAATGTCTCACGTGACCCAAGCGTGGTCGGACAGCTGCGTCATGTAACCCTGGAAGGCTGCCGAGGTCGGTCCGCGACGGACAGATCTATACGGGTTTTATCCGGAAATCGAACTCATAGGTGAGAAAAAGGTCTACCATCAAATGGAGCGAATGTCGTTTTTACTGTCCCTGGAGTGTTGATCCAGGTAAGTATACCGAATGTATGGTTCGGGCCTTCCGGCTAAGCGGCACACTCGATGGCCGGAACGTGTTTCAACGGCGTTGGTGTTGATGGCCATCCGGTTTTAGACGTGACGTCAATGCACCGCTTCACGATATGCCTCCATCGATATTCCTTTTCAAAGAGCAAATTTCACGGTGCGAATAGAAGGAAAAGCTGCATCTAGCCCAAAAGAAAAGACGGCTCGCATCGCTTTGCGGGGTGATGTGCAGCAGTGGTACCTGCCAAGCACCCAACGCGATGAAGGCGGACGCGGAGGTGCCGAGATCCAGATGTCGCGTCCTCCACGCGACGCTAGGGGAGTGATGTCATACCATCCTTTCATCGCCTTTCGACGCAAGCTGGAGCAAGCACCACCAAGAATCGCCGTCTTATGCATGGACGCCACCAGATCGAGTATGGCGCATCCAATTTATGATGCGCTCTCCAGCGCTATTACGCATTGGCGCCCCTCAAGTCTGGGAACCTTGGCTGCCAGGGTTTGACAGCGCGTCGCGTCTTCCCTCTTGTATGCTTGTCTCTCTTGTCAAACCTTGCCTGCATCCTCTTCCTTACTCCCATTCACAACGATACCCCAGAGCCCCTAAAAGGCCCGAAAGTCATACAAAATGGTTGGAGGCAGACGCAACGTTCTCAACAGCCATGACAACAGCAACGGCAATGTCAACCGTCGCCACAATGTCGAACAGTTCAGCAAGTACCAGCGCGTCGACCTAGAAAGCGGATATGGAGCGATTACCCCCGTCAAGCCGAAGCGTAGATTTCGCGATGCGATCGAACAAACCGTCAAAGACAACCGCGCCAATGAAATGAAACAGAAGTTGATCGACAACATCGATCATGAAGCGCTCGAAATCTATAGGAAGAGTGATGAGAGCGTATGTTGCAAACGATCGAACTGCTCATATAGATGCTAACATCCAACCTCAGCTCAAATCTATAAAGAACAAGAAGGTACGCGGTTTCTACGAGGAACAGAACGAGCGCCTGGACGACTGGGCCGAAGTCGACATGGTTGTCTCTTCACTCGCCGACGACATCGTCGATAGTATGAACCCGCGAGATGTCGATGGCGACGGCGTGGCAGAAGACCGGGGGCCATTGGGTAACAGCGGAGAGGACTTGGAACCTTTTCTACCCGAGGAGGAGCGCAACAAGCGAGCAAAGTCCGCTAAGCACGCGAGATGGGCGATCAATGTAGGTCCCAAAGTTGAAGCAAGCCTTCACAAGCTAACATGGTACAGATCAACGTAATCGTAAATATCCTTCTCCTCGCGGCCAAGGGTGTAGCAGCCATTTGGTCCAGCTCCCTATCCTTGATCGCATCCCTCGTCGATTCGGCCCTTGACTTACTCTGCACCGTCATCATATGGACTACCAACAAGCTTGTAAGCTGGCGTGTGGAGGGTCTGCGAAAGAAGTTCCCTATCGGCCGCCGACGTCTCGAACCAATCGGCATCCTGGTCTTTTCCATCCTCATGGTCATATCATTCCTCCAGATTCTGCAAGAATCGGTCAAGAAGCTCTTGCCAAGTGGTGACCACAGTGTGTCTCAACTGCCACCAGCCGCCATTTTCGCCATGGTGGCTACAATTGTCGTTAAGGGTACCATTTGGGTAGGATGCGCAAGGGTCAAGACAACACAAGTACAGGCCTTGGCCCAAGACTGCAAGACTGGTAGGCTCATTCCCTTCGTCTCGTCGAATGCAATGACTGACAAAAGCAGACGTTATCTTCAACACGCTCTCCCTTCTCTTCCCGCTTATTGGCGGCCACGTCGGCGTTTGGTGGCTCGATCCCCTTGGCGCAGCTTGCCTTTCGCTTTTCATCATCTATGACTGGGCTTGCACTTGCTTCGAGAACGTCACCCGTTTGACCGGTGAGCAGGCCAGTGACCGCGTGGAGCGCAAGATGATGTATATGGCATACCGCTTCTCGCCCCTCGTCGAGGGTTTCAAGAGCCTCAAGTGCTACCATGCGGGTGATGGTGTCTGTGTAGAGATCGATGTGCTCATGAAAGAGGAGACGCCGTTGAGGAAGTGTCATGACATTGCAGAGACCCTGCAGTACTGTCTGGAGGGCCTAAACGAAGTGGACCGCGCTTTTGTCACTATGGATTGTGAGTATTCTGATCGAGAGAAGGGTGGTTGTGGATATAACGCTAACATCTTGCAGACACTTCCCAGGGTCCTACAGGCCACGCCGGCAGCTAGATCTATGCATTCGAGCGATTCGCATTCGGCGCCGTTAATGGCTGGTCGCATAGCATACATGGCGTTCAGTCAGTATCGTACATACTTGTTTTGTTCTCATTATTTCCAGCGTCCTAGCATTCGATTTTTCAATCTTATGATCAATACAACTTCACGAAAACCACCAGTATCTCACTACGTCATCGCCGCGTTTGCTGTCCACGCTATGGCCTTTTTGCAATTCCCGAGAAGCGCGTGACGTTCAACACACGAAACTAATGACCCAGTCAAAATAAAACATTGTGCTTGTTGACAAAGAGGCGGGAGTCGCAACGCTTGCCGCCCTTCCACAATACATATCTGGCCCTAAAGACACAAGCGCGAGCGCACCCACACTCGGCTCAGCCACAGTCCTTCACCGACGCTGGAGTTCCCCGAAATGAACCCGCTCACGTTCAGCGATCGCGACGATTTCCTCGCCCACGGGCTCGAGCGCGCCGAATGCAACATCTGTAGAGAACCATTCGACAACGCTCATTGGCCGCATCAAATTCGCGCATGTGGACATGTGTTCGGAAGGGTTTGCCTCGAGACGTGGCTGCAACGGTCGGACAGCAAGGGCACGTGTCCACAGTGCAGAAGCATTCTCTTTGGGGCGGAGTCTGACTCTGATTCTGACGAGGTCTTTCCTGTTTCTGATTCTGAAGATGACGAGGTCGTTCCCGTTTCGAATTCTGAAGATGGTTATTCTGACCGGGACTGGGAGAATGAATCTTATTACGAGTCCGTTGTGAACGATTACTCTGATTACGAACCCGACCCGCCAACTATGGCTGATCCACGCCATCAGTTTGAAGCCTTGCAGGACCGCCACTTGCGAGGTTGCCTACTGCGTTTGCTCAACATATGCGATTCCACTGGATTTCTGGTCAAGCTGTGGAAAGAGATGGCAAACGCTTTCGAGCTGGATGGACGAGAGATGTATGTGGACGCATGGCTTCCCCGTATCACTGGCCTCATCCGATATCTGCTCGAAGGGCTCGGCTTGCCGGACGACAACCGTGATCGCACGACCATGGCTCTGGAACTACTCGCCTACAAGGCACATTGTCTTACCTTCTTGGGTTACACTCGACCAAGGTTTACCTACTACCCATTTGTGCTACTTTCACGAAACATGATACAAATCGCACGCATATTCCCTCGCGGTGTCATCCCCGATCCGATACTTTGGCGCGCCTTAATCTGCTTCGAGAGCTTAGGGAGATCGAATGCGAACGTTGCATTCTGCGATCTTCAACAATGCGACGAGCTTATGCTGACTCGAAGCACGGATCCAAATCCGGGCGAGAGAAGGTCTTACCATAAGTACGTTTGGCCTCGTACAGCAGCTCGCCTATATCTCCTTCTGGTCTTGATGGCGCATGACTGCAAGTACAATCTCGAACCAGACGACGTCTATGATGCCAAAGATGTGGCGAGGCTATTACAGTCACTCAACACGCCCGTTATGTCCGTAGGATCGTGGATGGATATGCCGTACGCTGCGCCACAGACACGCATGAGGAACGACATCTCGACGGACTTCTGCGAGCATGCAGCTCGATTTCATCACGGAGCGCAGATTGGCAACCCACAAACCGTGCCTAGCAAAGAGCTAGCTGATCCGCGTACAAGAAGGGGACTCATCTTCTGCCACATTAGAGGCTTCTGGCTAAGTTCTCATGCACCCGACACTACTGCTTACGACGCGACGGATGATCATATGCGGTTTGGGATTGATCGAAGCTTTGCTGGGGCGTATGGCCATGACGATGGCTCTGAGGCAGGCGATGATTAGGCGTAAAATGTAGTAGAAGACGACGCATAATTTCCAATTTGTCATAACCATCGCAAACACCCGGTAGGAGGTGTGGACTTCAATAAAACGTCCGGTGTATTCTGGTAGAACATGAATAATGGAAGTTGGATATTGACCTCATCAGGGTGGGAGGAAGATAAGATAGCTTTCGTAATACATCACAGTACTTATCATTGTGACAATTCACACTTTTCCATTCGTTGGGTATCTTTAACCAAACGCTCATGTAGCAAAAAAACAAGAAAACAAAGCTAACTAAGAAAGGAGCTTCTCGCCGGAAGACGCGAACCAGAAACAAGAACAGTAGATAAACCAGAAAAGACATCCATCCGAAGATACGATTTTGACCCCAAGAGCTCAGTCACGACTCCGTTTTACGCGCTCGCTGCTCTCAGAGTCAGCAGGCCCTCGTGCACCCCTCTTCCTCGCAGCACGCTCTTCCTCTTCAGTGAGCTCAGCGGGCTCTTCTCGCAACCGCTTCAAATCTTGCTCATCGTCATCGTGCGGAATGTCAGCGAGGCTGCGCTTGCCTTTGGAGGGACCTGCCGCTTCTGCCCCATCAACAGAATCTGTGGCGGGGACTTGGCCCGTAGCCGGATCCCGATCAGCCACCTGTTGAGCGACCAGACCCTTCATGTTGGCCATGTTGCTCCAATACATCCCCCTCTCCTTCATATATTCCCGATACTTCGGAAGATCGTTCATTCTCGACCTATCCTCGAAGTACTGGCGCTCTTCCTTCTTTGCGAGATCCTTCATGTCATCCCAGCTGAGGGCTCCATCTCCATTCACTGCCTCCTTCAACGCAAAGTTAGACGTTGAGATGCTTCGATAGAGCATCTCTAGAGGTTTCTGACGATGGGCGCAGCGTATAAACCCAGAGAGTTCCTCGTTCTCCGCCTTCACGTCTTGTGCGGCCAGAGCTTCCATGCACCTCCAGACGATTTGTTCCTTACCGTGAGGGTTCAGGTCATTGTAAAGAGCTTGTATGATATCGACGGTCTTTGCCATGTCGATTTGGGGTCGCCCATCGCTATCGCGTCCTTTGTATCGGGGATGTTTGATAAGATAATCTATCACAACATCTGTGTCCGATAGCTTCTGGAACGAGATATTAAATAGGCCTCGAAATTTCTCCAAGGCAGGGTCTTCGTTGTTTTTAAGCATTTCTGCCCGTGCGTTACATAAGAGCCGGGTGAATCGCTCTTTGATCGACTCCGGCTCTGATGTCGTCGGCTCTTCTTCTATGAGAGCCTTCGGCCCCGTCACAGAGGCGCCGACGATCGACGTCTGAGCTGCAGCGGGAGGGGTAGCTGACTGCGCAGTAGTATTGGCAGCAGTTGTGGAGGAGCCAGTATCCTTCGTAGGATAGTTGCTGACTTTTGGGATGACAACACGCTCTCCTTTTGCGTATTTCTCAAGCTTGTTGAACTGTGCGTTAGTCAACAGCTTGTTCTTCATGGCGGATTCGAGGTCGTTGCCAAGCCCTCTCGCAGATGTTGCGTTGTCGATATAGCCAAAGATCTGGTGTGGAATTTGGTTTGTCTGCCTCTCCTGGATCATCTTTGGAAGATCTTGTTTCAGAACGAGGTGAAGATCAGGAATTAGTTCTAGCAGGCAATTGACCTTGCCATTCCACCAATGATTGCTTGTGTTTGCCTTAACCCTGGATCTCGCTCGTGATTCAGTAGTGCTCTCAGGCGGGGGCGCATCAACCATGTTCTGCTCCTCGGTATCCACGCGGCTGGTGACTTGAACGTCATCCATACCGTCCTGTTCAGTACCGGAAGTATCGCGAGGAGCTGGTGGTGACTCTATCCCGTCCATGGTCTGACTGAACTCTGGCCGCGTGTTTTGAGAGTCGACCGGACGAGAATGAGCAGGTTCTGGGATGCAGACTTCCATCGCTTCGGTTTGCGATGCTGCTCCAAAGACGATCGACAGCTCACTAGTACTGACATCGCAGTCTGTGATATCTGTCGAGTGTGTCTGTTGATGAGTGTTGGGCTGGTTCTCACGTACACCGGCGGCGGCAACGTGGACGGTGCCGTTGTTATCGTTGTCGTCCTCGTTGTTGTATTCGGTAACGGGCGGATCTGTCGCGCCGTCGTTACTCTGGGGGGCCCTTGTAGGCTCGATAGTGGTTGGTGGCTCTGCCGAGACTGCATCAATAGGCGCTTTGACTTCAGCAGGAGTGCTCTTGTCGTCACCGACAGCGTCGTATAATTCGGTGGAGTCTTCTACTCCGTCAATGGCTTGGTCAAACTCAGGAGACATTGGCGCCTCTGTGGTGAATGTGCTACAGCTGCTGACCGACGAGAATAGAGACATATCGTCGGATGAATCGTCGGAGAATTCCTCGTCGCTGGTGATGTCGGGTAGAGGAATATTACTGGCGTAATCAAGAACGGATACGACGCGGGGTGCATGGAGAAGTATGTGCTCTTCAGCTTTCGGAAGTGAAGGAAGCGGCTTCTTGCTTGCGACGTCCAGATAGTACTCGTCAAAGGTTTGGTGGGGCTTCAACACTTTGAAGGCGGTACACAGTTCTTCGAACGCGCATTTTGGGTTCTGGGTGACGTCCTTGTACTGCTGGGAGGGTCGCGGTGTGATAGCGGCAGAGCGGGAACGTGTCTGCTTGCTAGAAGACTCGCGAGGTCTCTGCGGGGAGGTCTGTTTCGCGTTAGTCTAGTGACCGCACATCAAACGGTGCAAATCTCACGGTGTGGTTGTCCGTTAGTAGTTGCGCGGCGCTCATCGCGTCCTGGACTGAAGCAACGACGACCGGTACCATCTTAGCGAGCGTCTGCTCCGGCGCGCCAGCCTCATACGTCGGGCGGAGAGCGGCGAGTAGGCGAGAAACAATGCGTTCCTCCATAGCCTCCAGATACTCAATCAACTGAGGGGACAAGGAGCCGTCATGGGTGAAAAGGGGGGCGAAGCTTGTGGTAGCCATTGTAGGAAGATACAGGTCAAAGGAAGAAGAGTTATCTGGCAGAGGAATTGAGAGTAGGATTGCAAGAAGCTAGGTCAGACTCGCAGTGTGATGTGACTGGAAGGTCGTGAGAGCGACGCTTTGGCCAAGATATTGCGTGCGACAGGGATCTATAAGGCTGCAGCGACTGAATACCGACTTTCATTGAGCCAGTGATTTGTATGCGTGACCGAGTCCAGGTGAATGCGTCATAATGGCAAAACGTGCGAACGTGTACCACCCAAATTTGGATATTACAGGCGTAAAGATCCAGCAACGTCCAATCAGAGATAGCGCTCGTAAAAATCCAAGAAGTGCGAGACACGAAGCTATGACTTGTCATCGACAATAGCAAGTCACCATACACGAGCGGCCATAAACGCGGTAGCTTCAAGAATGTGAAAGAGGAAGGGAAAGATACAGACACATGTCTCTGACGTCAAGCCTTGGGATACGCCGCGCACCTTACAGGCGAAACAGCGCTCGAGGATCGCGTCTTTGCCCTTTCTAGGCAGCCTTGAGGTGACCGAAAGTTAACCTTGTAGTAGAGATAGTGATGACGCCGATTTGTAGCTCATAGGACGGTATAAAATATGCTAGTATTCTTGCCCTGATTACCGACGCGCTGGAATACGAAAGAAGGTGCGATAGACTTTGAAGACACGATCTGCAGATGACATGGAATGAGACTGGTGATATGTAAAGATGAACAGAACAGTTAGAAACTTCCCCGCTCACACACCTGCGTATGGGTAGCGATAATTGTGGCCAGGCAGCTAGAATTTCAAGCACCACCAGCCAGATATCTGGGCTTAGACTCTCAACAGTGATCCATCGGCATCATGCCCTTCCTCTCCCGCTGCCGGACAATGCGTGCTATGAGACGACGCGTGCGGCCCATTGTCACTTCGCTTACGTAAACTCGATTATTCGGACGTTCTCAGGATGGAAACAGCGGCAACGAGTTGTAGGATCTGGGGATGGCGTTGTCGCGTGGAAGGTGTTTGAGATGGGGTGGCTGGAGAGACGCGTTGGAGTTTCGTTGTGGACCGAGTATTACGTCATATCTGAGTAATCATGTGTCCGTGTCCGCCCTGACGCGCGACGCGACGCGACCCTCATCCCACGGACCATCGCGATGCATGTCGACCTAAACGCAAATGAACGGCCAAGCGCGCTTCTATTCGAAGACAATCACACTGTCCTCGAATCTTCGCGGACTCTTTGGCCAACGCAGCAGCCGCGTCGATGTGTCAGCCAGCACAGGGTATCTTCACGATCTAGTACTCCGATACACAGTATCGATTCGCGCGCCTTTTCTGACCTATCTAATGTTGGCGGCCATACATGGCCAACACGTAACCCAAAATAGCGGTATGCCGTGACGCTAGACCAGATCCAACGATGCTTACACATGCTTACATTGCGCCGGTGGCTTCAATAACACACACTTCGTACGGTCAGTGGAGATGTCGGGGCTTATCATCTACGAAGTATAATGTGGTGTGTGGAACACTCAATCAAAGCTTCAAGTCCAGTTACATAGCAATCTCGACAAGATGGTGAACGTCACCAATGCCAATGGCATCACCGGCGCCAACTTCGACGTGTTCGGCACCAATCGCGTTCTTCCTCGGGCAATGACAGCATTCACAGCCATCGCGTGGTACAACTCGATTGAGCTCATCATCCTCATCTTCGTCGTATTCAGACGGTACACTGGTCTATACTTCTGGAGTTTGATAGTGAACACACTCAGCATCGTGCCGTATGCGACAGGTAGGCATAAGCTTCTAGAGTTGCAGTGGTGATGGCTAAGTCAGTCTCCAGGGGCATGGATGAAGCAGAACAGCGTTGGTCACGACCCTCGCATTTACAATACGCTCCTCACGCTCGGATGGATATTGATGGTACCCGGACAATCCATGGTTTTGTACTCGCGCCTACACCTGATATCGCCCAACCTCAGGCTTCTGCGATTCATCTTTTGGGTCATCATTGTTTCAGCAGTATGCCTTTGCGTGCCGACCGTAGTCCTGAATCTACGATTATTCACCAATCACCCAGAGCGATATCTTCGCGGCTACATGGTCATGGAGAAGATACAAATGACTCTCTTCACTATCCAGGAGATCTCGATATCCTGCATCTACCTTTGGGAGACTCGGAAGCTGATGCGCGTAATCTTTGACGGAAAGGCCAGAAAGTGGATGTGGCAACTCGTCGCAATGAGCTTACTCCTGCTGATACTGGATATTGCGTTGCTTACGACGGAATTCTTGAATCTCTACATGATACAGACGACCTTCAAATCACTTGTTTACAGCTTCAAGCTCAAGATCGAGTTCGCAGTACTCAGTCAAATCGTGCGCGTCATCCAAGATCGTTCGCAGTCTAGCCGCTCAGACATAACGCCCCCGTCGGATTTGGAGCGCCAACTCAACACCCGAAAGCCAACGTCCAGTCAAGTGTCAGAGGTGGAGAGTTTGCAACGCAACGTACCACTTGAATGGCGCTTGTCAAGAGAGGCGACATCTTTTGTTTCGCCAGTCGCTCTCACTATGGCGAAGAGACAAGACATCAAAAGCGCTAGGTGCAGCGTCGTGTCCATAGACGCGATGTATCCTGGGAGATTGGGATGATAGCGCGATAGGCATTCTTTGGTCGAGTGAAGGATGGAGGTTGATTGTTGTGAGGGATACGGCTTGGAACTTGCGGCAGTCACGTATAGAAGGCTCCTTGATCGGTGAGCATCGGCGCGCGCTGCAGCCGTTCTTAGCAAGGGCCTCGCCTACTCCCATGCGCGATTGGCGCAGCCCGTAGTGTGCTTCACACCTTCGACCTTAGCAATGCTTCTCGGCGCTGTCAGGATAGCATACCGCGGCCAAGCTCATTCTCTGGGCGGCGAGTTACGTCCTCGATTTGAGCAAGCTTGGTGAAGCTCCAGTCCGACATATCCGTAGCCTACGGCTGCTCAGTGAGAACACGAATGATGCATAGCTGAATCAGGATGTTAGAGAGCTTTGGAGGTTATGGCGTTGGGCGCGAATGAGACCATGGCGTTCCCGGAAAATTGGCGGTATTGTGGTGAGAACGTTGACTACAACTTCTCGGTCAGAGGCGCTTAGCGAAGCTCAAACGACGGACGTGGTTTGTTATCGTCCTGCTATACAGTTCTAGCTACGGGCAATTTACAAGACACTTGGGGCATCAGATCACAGGACGCTTAATGCGTGGGACAACGCTCCCGGAACACTTGAACACATCAATCTTCCACCATCCAACCACTTATTGCCTCTCATTGCGCCCATGATGGACTTCCTTTCGCCATCTTACCCCATTCTGCTGGTATACTCAGTACTCAGGACAGCTTGAAAAACTCACTGCGCCAGCCATATACACGCTCCAGCCTCCTTCCAAATCGCCTAGCCATAATGTACGGAATGTCGCTGTCGGGGTGGGGTTCGTGGAAGTGAATGCCGCGATCAACATCAAGAGCCTTGCTGGGTGTAAACTGCCAGGCGGAGCCTTGCAATTTCTCCGCAGCAAAACCGATGCGAACCATAGCGCGCTTGAACTCGTCCCATTTGATGGCTTTCGGGAAGTCTTCGTCGTCTGACAGAGCGACATGGAACAGGGCTTTCATGGTCCTGTACGCGCGCTTGTCCAGGGTGAAGGTCTGCTGAGACGTGTCTTCGCTAGCGGCAGGGACCATGTTGGCAGGTTCATCGGCCACGGGAACAGTTGTGCTGCCTTTTGTCTTCGGCTTGGTCTTCTCTTCGATAGCTAGTCGATCAAAAGCTCCAGTAATCTGCATGGCCTGGTTGTGGAAGATCCTCGAGAAGGGCTGGTAGACGTACTCAGGCTGCCCCATTGGCTTCGGATTTGTAGCCAAAGGCTCCTCCCATGGTGGTGTACGCTGCATCTGCCCGCCTTCTAAGATGCATTGACGGATGACTTCATGCTGAGAAATACCAGTCTTCTCCTCGTAGAAGGTGTCGACACACTCCCAGAATCGATCTAGAGTCGCCTCGGCAGTACGCATAGCCTGAATGTTGCTCCTGTTGCGGACTTTATGAGCAGGATAGGCTAGCTTGCCTCGAAATGGATTAATCGCGTGTACCGGAAGTTGACACTGATCCAGGTGGTACAGCCATTGAAGAAAGTCCTCCCTGTGAGAGTGTGGTGCGTTCTTGTTGATACCGTTGCCCTGTGGCGTGTCGTACCATACCGAATGCTGCATAATGCATTCTGCAACGACAGATGTTTGCGCGAAAAGCTGTGAGACGCGAGGCGACATTAGATCTTTAGTGGTTTCGTTGGCTCTAAATACCGAAGCTACGTCATCGAGCAGATGGTATAACGCTGCGTCATTCGGATTGTGATTCGGCTGATTTTCGAGACAATGGAAGGATTCGACTATGCGAAATTCCTCAAAAGTGGAGATGCTTGATGGCATGAACCGTATAGCCGCGTTAGCTCCTGAGTGGTCTGTACGGCGGAAAAACCCTCGCATATTAGGCGCGCACATAGCATATTGAGAAAGCATACGATGCAGCAGTGTCGAGGCTTTTCGTGTTCGGCAGTTGAGCTCGCCCATGAGGCACGAAAATCGATCGTTGGACTCTTGCTGAGAGGTTCCTGACAGCTCATCGACAATGCTGTAGATTTCTTGCCAGACAGAAAACATAGTATAAGCCTCAATGACAACCTCCCTTGCTTTGACCAAGAGAAAACTGGTCCCGCCCAGGGCCGGATGAACTTTCCCTTGCTCGTCTTTTATCATCAGCGGACTATGATCAGCGATATCGACAAAGACTTCCGCAAAGTAAGAAGGGTCCTCTCTCAAGGCCAGGATGTGATCTTTCGCATTTGTACGCAAGGCGTTGAAGTAGCCGCGCAGTCTGGTAAAATCGATGGATGCTCGGTTGCGATAAGGTGCGATGACAAGCGCATCAGCAAATGTTGTATACCCAACATCTCCCCGAAGTTCAAGATCAGTATAAGGCGGCTCCTCCTGGACAGTACCACGAAGCAGCGTTTCCTCAGTATGGTCATGCAAGATGAGCTTGATGCATGTGACCAAGAACTTTAGAATTCGCTGTTGAATATGGAGAGTTTGCAGACTAGTCCGCGGACAGTACTCGTAACCATCTTCATTGAGAACGTAGTCATCGATGGGCCTAGTGAGGAGGTTCGTCTTTCCGTATACTGCGGGGCTTGGATCGCGTGAAAACTGGAGTAGATACTTTTCAAGTTCAGGTTCAGAACCGCACGGTGACATCTGAGCTAGCGGGCTAAATTCTTCCTCGGTGGGTGCGAAGATCAGAGGCACATTTCGACCGCGAGCATTGAGAAATATCAGCAAGCACTTTGGCTTCGAAAGGTCCTCCAAGTTGATGAAGGGCCACATCTTAGCATCCGTAGGTAGTACCTCTTTGTCCTGAACAAGCAGAGCTTCTTTCAGAACCGCTGCGTTTCGAGTGCCAGTGAAGATGTTGGCAATTTCAGCATAATCTGGACGATGCACCTCTGGCATATTCGGCCATGCTTCCAGCAAGATATCCCGGCGCTGAGCAGGAGACTTCTTGGTCCATCTCTTCCGTATCGTAGCTTCGTGTCGGACAAGTATGGTGTTCAGCGTATGGTAGTCGGCGCAGATACTCTCGCCGAGAGACGACGCATGTTTTGCAATTGTCGTAACCAAAGACGGCGACACGAGATCGTTGCGGTGAAGCTTCGTCAAGAGCTCATCGAGCTCGATGTCGTCAACACTACTGCTGTTAGTGACAAGTACGTAAAATCCGAGGAAAGGTACTCACGCTTGCTGCAACGGCAGTTTCGTGAAGTCCGTCATGGCCGAGCCAATTGCGCGCTTGCTTGGGGTATAACTCGTGGGCTCGAGAAGTGGTGCGGAGATTTTGTTGTGTAGAGAGTGCAGTGTCCGGTTAAACGTATGGCCGGTGTTTGTAAATAGATAGCGCGGTGTAGTGGCGGTGCGGCAAACGACGTCCCCAGGTGAGAGTGGGGTCTCAGTCTTCTGATGCGAGCAAGACTTCGGGTAGATGGACACACTGCTGCGGACGATATAGGCAGGCTATAGCCTCGCAGCTATCTAGTCTCAACATCGCAATCTGTTGCCAAAGAAAATGAATTGCGAATAGCTTATCATGGAGACCTTCGGATGTCGCAGCTGCGACCTTTTCGCGAAGAAGCTCAACCCGTTGGTAGCGCTCAGAATCCACATCCTCTTTTGTACATGAGTGAAAGCAGATGTGCGCTTCTGGGTGGGCGTGATCAGCAGACACGGTCTGCTTGTAATGATTGCAGGAAGGTATTGCGCAGCCTTTGTTCAGGTGAAACGATGTAGTCGATGCTCGGAAAGCATGGAGATTTCGCCGACCCAAACAGGTATGCAGCCTGTTACCTTCTCTTCAGATAATCTTGACCTGTCGAATGGGTAGAGCTTCGACGAAATCTTTTAGGATCCTCTCACGTTCTACAACGGATGTTTTCGGCCCACACTTTACTTCCAGGTAGATGACTCCCATTCTTTCGAAAGCTTCGTCTGACACCTCTCGCAGAACAAGCCCCGTAGCATGGGTCAGCCCAGGGTTATAGCGTGTATCGGGTTCATGGCGAATGATCATCGGTACAACTGTAAAAGTGTCTCCAATTGTGGCAGGCTGATCATCACAAGTCCAATCGAAGTCAACTGACATCTGCCACCTTTTCAATAGCCCAACGCTCTCGCATGGAGGAGATACTATTTCCATTGAAGGGCTGAAGTATTCGTGTTTTCCCTCATGGATTCGCGTCAGTCGAGTCATACAGGTGTGGCCCTCCAGAGTGATACTAGCGTTCGCGACTTCGCCAATCTGAGCCGGCCCAACGCGGGTAAAGGTCAAATCAACTATTCTTAGAGATGGCAACATCAGTCCGCTTTCCCAGCCAACCTGGGTGGGTGATGATGGCCATGCCCATGTTGGAACAGAGGATGGGGAACGCGACAGCCGGGGATGTGAACCGTCCGTGGTACGCCAGACAAGATCAGTAAGCAGACTGCTTAACCACATACCAGCGATGTATGTGTCTTGTATTCGCAACCGCATTTCTCGTTCAACTATGGCAGCAATTGCCGGTAATCGATCGCTCCTGTACGTCAGATTCAAGCCCGAATACGCGGTTACGATCTCATGCCAGCGGATGACTGGATCGTCAATGAGTCCATAAAACGTGAAGCTTTTGGTATCGCGTGGATAGATCTCATCGTAGGTCAATCCGTCTTCTGCGACGAACATGGTGGGGCATTGCCAATACATCTGAGGAAAGCATTAGAGATCCAATGAATACTTCCTAAAGGCGAACCACAACCCATATTACGGGTTACGTACAGTTTCGTACTGAAACTATACCGATTTTGTTTCGCGCCCAGTAGACCATGAGTTTTGAGAGAAAGAAATACTAATGGCTCACCTGATCTTTGCAAAAATGAACCATTCGTGGCGATAACATTCGCTCTTGATACACCCAAGCTCTAGTCAGGAGCGGGAAGTCCGTGAAAGTAGGGGTCGATGATGGGAAATCATCTGGATTGTTTTGTATGTAAGGGCGAGGGAACTTGGTTCGTTCTTCCCATACGTAGAGCTCGCAATCTCTCAATTTGCGGGCCTTGTATTTCTCACGGTCTGGTGTGAACAGTCCATAGTCACTGTTGCTAGCCCATGTAGCTGCAATGGTAAGATGAGCTTGCTGATATATATTTGCCATCGTCGCAGCTGTTTCCTCCCAGTCATCTTTATCGTCCTGCATGATACCTATATATATGAATTTTAGTTACCTAAACTACGACTACAGAAAGGAGAAGCTTACAGCAGGCGTCAATCCAGATGAAGCGTATGTTGAGCCGTGCGCACAAGTGAATTGCTTCTGAAAAGGTTTTTGGTAGCTGATCAATTACTATGCCATCTATTAGGCGACTGTGCGATGTCTTATCGAGTCTAATTGTAGGGCCTAATAAGCCCCAGCAATGGCTCAGACAGGCGTATATCGCTGGCGTACTCAAGCGTTCTCGAAGGTAAACATGCTTGCCATCTATTTCAAATACACGTTTCGGGAGTTGGACGATCTTGCGTCCACCACAAGCTCCATGATGCTCAACACAGGTTTCGATCCAATTGTACAGTGTCTGAAGAGCTCGGTCTGAAGATGTGTCTTCCGAGGGAAGTGTTCTCGTATGTACGGGTAATTCCTTCTGCGTGACATTGTGCGTGATATGTACTTCTTGGCCTGCATGCATGTCAGACACCACAAACTCACTTTGTGCCCCCTTAGTTTTCTTACTATCGATGGAAACGCGATAGTTAGTATCATTCAAGACATACCTTTTAAACGAAACAACTCAAGATCTGCTCTTAAACGGCTAGAGCAGCCATTCACGTCTGAGGCTTGCTGGTAAGAGATTGTTATTGGATGGTCCGCTGATATCACTCTGATCCCTTTGATGTTTTCGATTGGAAACCGTCCGTTACTATAGGAGATGAGAGCGTCGAGTACAATTTTGCAGCTTTGGCAAGCAGCAGCTGCCCCAAGGTGAAGGCTCGAGGTGGTTCTCACTATCCCCCTGAGGTCCCAGCTATCCATCTCTTGAGGCCACCTCTCATACGGAGTGAACAGGTATCTTGTTCCGCAAAGGTCGTGGCTTTCTTCATCAAATCCGTCTCGGGCAGCTAAAAGCGCAAGGAGACTGGATTGCGGACCAGCCGTCGTTTTCTCAATTGGATCCGCGGACCCATTGTCCGGATCCTGGGTATCCATCGCAACAAGGGGTCAAAAGCCAAGGGCTGTACTGAATAGCAAAAGAGTGCGAGAAAGTTCATAATGTGGTCCATCTCGTCGCGCTCAGGAGGATAGCAGCCAGGAGGCCGCCAAGAGGCGGGGCAACATGCATTCTCGCGGCACGGGCGATGATGCAGTCCTGTGGCACATGCTGGTTGCAGGTTCCGATGCCGGTGACCGCGTCGGGAGCGGTTGTTTGCATTCGCTGATCGCATGATGAAGATCTGGAGATATTGATGGTGACTGTAGGATGGATGAGAAGGGGACGCGGTAGCTGTACGCGCTAAAACGCGCCAGCCATCCATCGCTCTTTCCGTCACCGAGGAAGGAGCGTTCGCAGTCTGCAACAATACCGCTATCACATATGGGCAAATAGCTGTTCGCACAGTATACTAATTCATTGATTCGTCTATCATAGACGCGTTACTTCATATATGTCATCCCCAATCATCTCTACCAGCATCCCACCGCGCTGGGCTTACCCCTTCCAAACGAACAATAACAATATCAGAACTCCACCGACGCCTTCGTGTGGCTCATGTCGAGCATATAGGCGTAAAATAAGACAAAGAAATGCAAATGATATACGAGAATCAAAGTTCGTCCCGTCACCAATACCATGCCCATACTTTTGATGCGCAGAGTAGGTGTTCCTTCCCTCCCTCAGTCCAACTATAGTATCTCCTTCAGCTTCTCCTTTTGTGCGCTTGTCAAGCTAGTGGGGAACTTGATCTTTACGCCGACGATGAAGTCGCCGCGATCTGAGGGTTTCTTGGACTTGGGCATGCCGAGGTTGGGGTATCGTTCTGTCCAGGTGGGACCGGTGGGACCGCCGCTGCCGACGCTGAGTTGTTTGCCGTCGATGGTTTGGACGGTTCGGCGCCAGCCGGTGAGGGCTTCTTTGAGGTCGATTTCGATCGTGTGCTTGACGTCGTCGCCTTCGCGGGTGAACATTGCGTGGGGTTTCTGTGGTGTCGTTAGTATCGATTCTTGCGTGAATTGGGAATGGAATGACTTACCTCAGAGACGATGAAGTGCAGATCTTGTGTTCCACCCTCCACTTGGTCGCCGACATCTGAAAACTTGATCTTGCTGCCAGCCTTCAGCCCCTTCTTGATGGGCACCTCCAGAATCCGGTCTTGCGTGCTTTGCTTGCCGGTACTCTGGTCGTATGTCTTGCGCTTGATCTTGAGCTTCTTTGTGGTGCCGTTGTACAGCTCCTCCAAGCTCACCGCAAGCGGCTTCTCCACGACTGTGACTTCAGGCTCTGGTGCTCGTCGTCCGCCGCGGAATCGGCCGCCTTTTCCACCTCCACCGCCGCCGCCGCCCATACCACCACCCATTCCACCAGGCATACCGCCCATGCCAAAGCCGCCAAAGTCAAAGTCATCACCGCCGGCGCCGCTGTTGCGCATGAACTCGCCAAAGATATCGTCGGCGTTGGAGAAGTTGAAGCCATTTCCGCCGCCGCCCGTCGAGAAGTGGAACGAGCGTGTGCCGCCGGGCATGCCACCCGACGATGCGAAGGGGAAGCCTCCGCCGCCTCCAGCGCCCGCGAATGGGTTACCGCCAGCACCTCCAGCATCTTCAGGGTGTGGTACGCCGCCGCGTAGTATGAATTCGAGACCGTATTGATCGTACGTTTTGCGCTTCTCGGGGTCGGAGAGGATCTCGTAGGCTTGTGAGCATTCTAGACGTGCTGTTAGTATACTATATCCCGTCTATATGAGCTAGAGAGGCAGTGTACATACCTTTGAACTTCTCAGCAGCTTGCGGGTTGTCCTTGTTCTTGTCGGGGTGCCACTTCAGCGCCGCCTTGCGGTATGCTTTCTTGATCTCATCTTGCGTCGCGGTTTCTGATATGCCTAGAACTCAGTCAGCAACAGTTCATGTATCTACCCGAGACCTCGACCACCCCGGGCCCTGGCATGCCGCGTCCTGGCAGGGCAAGGCGGTGGAGGGGCACATCCGAGGCAAACGTACCTAATGAATCGTAGAGCTTGGACTCCTTGACCATTTTGAAGTCCGGTGATTAGAAAAGAAGGGTATCTCGTGTATGCGCAAGTAGTGTTTGTAAGCTTCTTTGGGGGCAGCTTATGAGGTTGGGTCGCATTTATCACTCGAGCTCTGGATGTCTCTCCACTTGTCAAACGACGCTAGCGGTGACGTCGAGCCCTGACGCGGAGCGAACACAGGGAAGGTTCGAGAAGCTTCAACCACAATGCCATATCCCGACCATCACAAACTCTGATGCCGTGCATCATGCGCTTGAGATCAAAATTAGAAACCTGAATTCGTCGCACAGGGATCGTATCGAATCGACGTATCTAGCAATGAGCTGGCGCGCTTCACCTGACGACGCGCGCTTGCCGTTCCTCGTGGTCTTCCTTGACGCGCCCCGCTCTTGCAGTCTAAGAAGCTTCACTTCAACACGTGAAGCTTCGCAGCTGAAATGAAGTCGCTATGCGTTAAATTTGTATGATTTACGGTTCCGGATATGCCGAACGCGTCATTGCGTTGCGAGCTTCCTATCTCCACTGATAGCTTGAGGTCGTTTTTCAGTAGCTACTTCACGATGCAATGATCCAGCGCCAGCTGAAGCACGCCGCCGAAGTTCGTCGAATACACTAGCTAGCCAGCAACTACCTGAACACGTTTCTACTCTAGATGCAATACATATCATCATGGGTTTCGCGACACCGGTGGACCGAGTACACTACCTTGACCTGTTGGCGTGCACATCGAGGTTAATGCCAAGTCTCAGACTGGTGTCAATATATCATCCATGCTTTCAGTACAGCTTACGAGAACCACTGCGCATCAATGACAGCCACGTGAAAAGATCAGGAATGTGAAATTTAAACAGTGAATTGAACATGTCTAGCGATACGCTATGTCGCACTTCAACACGCAATCGACCACCTTTGTCGCAGAAAGCTTCGACGCGCCATAAAACGCCTGCATGCCCATGATCCCTAACGCCGTTTTTCCGGTATGCTACATTAAAGAAGCTGGTATCCAAGGATAGAGTAGTAGTAACTATGACATGTACACGGTTCTGGTGTACAGCGCTTGTACAGGCAACAGCGATGCGCGCTGCCACTTTTTGGTTCGGACGTCCATCGTTCATCACTGATCGTTTAGTCGGAGTCGCTGTCAGAATCACCCTTGCTCTTCTTCTTGTCCTTCTTGGCGGCCTTTTCGGCCTTCTTCGCAGCCTTCTCTTCCTTCTTCTTGCGCTTGCGCTCGGCCTTGTCCTCATCGGCCTCATCGTCACCGTCACCGCGGCTCTTGCGCTTCTTGCTCTTCTTGTCGGTCTCAGCTTCCGCCTCGGCCTCCTCAGTAGAGGTAATACCCGTCGCTGGGATTGCAGGAGCGGCGAGAACCTCAGAGGTCGAAGTTGTCTGGGCAAGGGGAGCAGAGGCGCCGTCGACGTCGTTCCTGTTGAAGTCCTTGTACTCAGCGTTCCACTTGGAGGGAGTCTTGTCGTTGGGACGACCGAATTTCTGAACATGTCAACATAGCACTCGCAAATCTGAAGTTGATCACCTACGTCAAGAGTGCCAGCCTCCTTCATCTTCTTCTTCTCGGTGGCAACTGGGCCCATGCCCCACCTCCTGGGGTAAAGGTCACGCTCCATAATGACACGCTTGATCTTCGCAACAACACCGTGGTCGCACGATGACATCTCAACAGCCGACATTTGCGCGTAAGCGAGCGCGATAGCCTCACCCTTGGTGGTCATGAGGACGACCTCCTCGTGGATCTCAATACCCTTCTCGAAACGCAGCAGACCGGGAAGCATGAGCTTAGCACCGTAGCAGATGGCGTTGACAGAGCTGTCCTTGACCACGATACGCTTGTAGCTCATCAACAGACTCTCCAAAGGTGCGATGACCTTGCGCAGGTAAGCCTCGTCGCGGTTGTTGTCGTGTAGCCATTGGGCATCGAGAACGTCGTGCAGGGTGACCAAGTCCTTGGTCTCGTCCATGGCTCCACTCCTGACGCGGCGGAGCTCCTGCATATGGGCGCCAACACCGAGCAAAAGACCAAGATGCACGCACAGAGTACGGATGTAGGTTCCAGCCTCGCAGCTGACCCAGAAAACACCGAGCTGCCTCTCGTTGTCAAACTCGTATAGCTTGCTCTCGTGGATGGTTCGGATACGGAGTTGACGCTTGACGGCGGAAATGAGCGGGGGACGCTGGAAAAGAGCTCCGGTGAGCGTCTCAAGGGCACGGGCAAACTGGGCCTCGCCTCCAGGGAGCTTGTCGTGCATGCGAATGACGCAGACATACTCCTTTCCGGCTCCCTGCTGGGACTTGACGAGACGGGTGGCGCGATCAATGCAGACGATGAGGCAACCAGTGACCTTGGGGTCGAGAGTACCACTGTGACCAGTCTTCTCGACTCTTTGACACGCGTTAGCTGAAAGCGCTTGGAAAGAAAAGTCACGAGTGCTTCCTACCTCAGCATGCGCTTGATCCATGACACGACTTCGTGAGAGGATGGGTTGGAAGGCTTGTCGAGGTTGATGACACCAGAGCTAATGTAAGACTTGAGGTCTCGCGACAGCGGTGCGCATCCATTTGGGATGGGAGTGTAGTGCGATGTGCGAACGAGCACTGTACGCGCATTAGCAAAGCATTCTGGAGCTATGGGGAAGCTGCAGCATACGGTCGCTGTAGTTTTTGAGCAGGAGCGGCCAGTCGCTCGTGTCGATGGCAGGCGCAGCCGCCGCTGGCTTGATCACATACGCGTCGGGGTCGGTCTGCACGAGAGCCATGGCGATTATTGTGTCGAGTGTTGGTGTTGCAATTGGCGATGCGATGTTCTCGAACTTTTTCACAGCAGACAGTATTTTCGCGCCGCTCAAGCTATTGGACGCTATTGGGCGCTAGAGGACGCTTGGACCACTGCACCGGATCTTTGTCGGACCGTTGTCTAGCACGCATCAGATGTTCGCTAGACTACCATATTCAGGAGCGTTGTTGTTGTTATGGCGAATTACACAAGCCAGAAGTACAACACGCTGCGATATTATTATTGATTGTTGGATATCGAGTGTATATCATACGCCGCCTGCAACTACAATGCGCTCTTTCTGCGCAGTAATCTACTTCCAACTCTGATCATTCTAGTTCACTACCTGTCCGTACTCGTTGCTATGCAAAGTGGTGATATCTCCACTGCGGACGCCCTGTCTCTCGTTCAAGATCTCGTCATCTCCTGTACTGCGCAGCGTGGTGCCGTCCATCTTGCCATCGACACCGCGTCGAACACCAGGCTCGACCAGACTACCCTCATCACTGGGTACATTGGGCCAGAACTCCTCTTCAGCGTCTAACAGGGCCCTCCAAATGGGATCAATCCTTCTCTTGACCTCTGCCCATCTTGCATCGTCTCGGTCAACAGCGTCGCTTACACCCTCGTTGACAATGCGCTCGAGCTGCTCAACGAACATGAGAAAGTCGCGATTTGACCAGTTGGGAATAAACTCTCTGCGCATCGCACCGCCGTCTTGGTCGTTGTCGTAGTTGCGAGGAGAAGACTGGGCATCTTGTCGGCGGGCCCAAGACCAGGCCTCGTAGTATACCTTCTCAGTCGACCACAGTAGAATGGCGCCTTCGAGCCATGGCATGAATGTGTTTGGTTGTTGGGAAGCAACACTAGCGAACAGTGCTTCATAGCGACGGAGACCTTCGGATTTGACGTTCTCCTGGAGTGGTGACTGAGGGAGATCGATCTTGTAGATCTCAGCAACTTCTTGGAAAAACCGCAGCTCCCTCTCTCCATTTTTGATAGCAGACTCTAACCATGCAATGAATCGGGTGGGAATGTCGGGCTCCTCACCAGGCGCAGTCGTTGACTTGTGCGTGCTGCGGATAAGGTTGAGGGTGTGGTTGATAGTAGCAAGATAACCTTGAAGGTACTGTCTGTCATTTGCGAGCCATTGTGCTATCAAAGGCTTTGGTAGGGTGCCCTTTGCGGCACGCTCGAGGAAGGGATGTCTTGTAACGCGGAGCAGTTGTTCGTGGTTGATGGCGAGGAGATGAGTTGTGACTGCCCAAGGGACGTTGGTGGGGTCGACGTCGCTCTTGCTGGCCCAGGTTCCGGGGTGGTGGTGAGGCATGGTAAGTATCGTTCGCGTAGGATCTGTGTTATCTGTATTGAACGGTGTATATATTCGATGAGGTACATCCTGCGGAGTTGGCGGGGTAGTAAGCTACTTATATGCTACAGGAAAGATGCCTGCCAAGCGACACGATGGCTCCGAGGAGACACAATTACGTGTTGAGGCTGAGGGTACAAGGACGTGTGGCGTTGCCAAGTAGGATTGATGGTGTTGAATGTGCGCATGACGTCGGACAAGGACCATCGGAGTTTGCGACGCTCTGAGTGGTGCAGACGTACGGCAAACCGGAATCTAGAATCCCAACTCGGAACTTGGCAGTTCAATTCGCAGCGGAACTCTTGGCATCGAACAAATTAATACCTGTCCAAGCTATACTCTGTGGCTGAAGCAAGGCGGACTGCTTGGCGCATGACGACGCCGCCACTTTTGAGCTGCTGCTGGTGTGATAATTCGAGTGTGCCGGACAAAATTCGGGCAGCGAGATTAGTATACAAGGTCACGCGACCAAGACTTTGAGTTGAGGAACATGGTGTTTGCCGGTTGACAACTCAACTCGTACGGGCATATTGCCAGTCGTTCGATGGTCACATTGCTTCGTCGAACGCGGGTGCTCCGTGGCTGTGGTTCATAAGACGAGCGGACGTGGTGAAGAAGGAGAGGAGTCTAGACAATGCAGCAGGACATTTAGAAGTTCAAGGGACTCAGACGATAATTTTGATATCCATTGCAGTGAGATGAAAACATGAAGGATGATAATGAGTGAAGGTGTCCCGAAACCTCGGTCGACTGTGTTAGCGCGGCGCGTCATACTGCAGCCTCCACCTCGAACTTTCTTGCGACCGACCGTCGACGCCAACCCTAGCCCAAACCAGCGGGCTAACCATACAGCACGACAATGGAATTCTCTGCAGACGACGAGCAGGCTCTCAAGCAATACCTGCCCAGCGAATTCGGAAAGAAGGATGGCTCCGTGAACGTCGAGGCGCAAATCGAGCGCGCGCGTAGGCCAGTGGTCGATGAGAGCAAGCAGGCGAAGAAGGAGAAAGGGTCGGACGACGAACAAGATTCGGACGATGACGATAGTGACATGAGCGATGAAGAAGACGAATATCCAGTTTCTCACGAACTGGTCATCAAGACGCACGAACGTGCGGTCACGACGATCGCGCTCGATGCATCCGGTACGCGGCTGGTGACTGGAGGGAACGACTGCACACTCAAGCTGCACGACCTTAGTGCACTTACCCCGAGTACTATCCGCGCATTCAAGACGGTCGACCCTTTCACCACCAAACCCTCGCAAACCGCCGAGTCGCATTCGATACACCAGGTCATATTCGGCCCACACTCTGGCGGCCAATTCCTGTGCATTACTGCAACATCACAGGCGAGGCTGTTCAGCAGAGATGGAGAGCTTATATCAGAGTTTGTCAAGGGCGACATGTACCTGAGGGACAAGCACAACACAAAAGGACATACGGCAGAAATCACAAGCGGCGCATGGCACCCGACGAATCGCGACCGCTTCGCTACAGCAGGCACAGACAGTACAGTGCGGATATGGGACGTGAATAAGAGAATGAAGCAGGAGGAGGTCATTGTACACAAGTCAAGAGCTGCGGGCAGCGCGGGCATGACAAGGATGACGGCCATTGCATGGGGCGCCGCGGCCGAAGGAGGGAGCAGTATGCTTGTGTCAGCAGCACTAGACGGAAGTCTCGTCATGTGGGGTGGTGAAGGACCCTATCACAGACCGACAGCAGAGATTAAGGAAGCGCACACGAAAGACACATGGACGAGCGGACTGGATATCAGTGCAGACGGCAGGCTGGTAATCACGAGGGGAGGCGACGACACCATCAAGTTGTGGGACACGAGGAAGTTCAAGACGCCTCTTAACACCACATCACATCCGTCAACATCCTCACAATATCCTACTTCGAACATCAAGTTTGCCCCTAACTCCCAAAGCATAGTCACGGGATCAGAGACCGGGCACCTCCACATTCTCAACCCAGCAACACTTCGCCCGGAGCTGGTCACACCAGTCACGCCAGGCTCTCCCCTAATTACGGTCAATTGGCATCCCAGGCTCAACCAAATCCTCACAGGTTCGGCCAACGGTCAAACAACAATTCTCTTCAATCCCAAACTGTCCAACGCCGGTGCTCTTACTATCCTCAGCAAGGCACCCAAGAAGCGACACCTCGATGACGACCCGTCCCTCACCGTAGACATGGACCCGCTCGGTATGGCTGGTGAAGCACACGATCCTTCCGGCAATGCAGCCTCATTCTCCGCACGCCATCCCACCATCGGTCTCACAGCCTCGGGCAAGAGCCGCGACCCACGGAGACCGCATATCCCAGCTACAACACCTTTTGCCAAGTCAACGCCCGACCAGAAGTATGTCATGGAGCAAATTGAAGGTAGTGATATGAGGGACGAGGATCCAAGGGAGGCGCTGCTCAAGTATGCGCTGAAAGAGGGAGAGAAGGCTGTCTTCACTGGGGCATGGGAGAAGACTCAACCGGTTGGAATCTACAAGGACTACGACAGTGAGGAAGATGAGAGGGAGAAAAAGAAGGCAAAGCGGTAGCCGAGCCGGGTTGCATACTGACTTGGGATCCCTACAAGGGATGTTTGTATCATAGCGAAATATACCCAATAGCACAGAGACTATGGATTAGTCAAGCTACCTATCAATCCATACAATGACCACGGATAAAGCTCCTAAGACACGAGATCCGGATGAAGACTTGGGCACCATGGGCGCACGTGTCAGTGCCCCTTATCATCCGACCTTGGTACCTTGAAAGCTACCTAGGCAGGACTACACTAGCGTAGCCGCGTCGCGCCCCATAAGCAAACGCAAACAACCCCACTCGCCTCGCATCACGACAACCTCCAACCCACAACCGCCAATTCGACCGCCACTCCCTCTGCAACCCACCAATTCCGCGCCAAAACCACCGCGACGATGTTCTCCTCCACTTTCCGCGCTGCGGCCCGCGCACCCACCTCGACCTTCGCACGCAGCTTCTCGTCCACCCGCCCCTCGCAGGTCGCGCGCATGACCGTCATCGGCCGTCTCGGTGTTGCGCCAGAAGAAGTCACCGTCTCTGGCGACAGGACACTCGTGCGCTACGTAGTAGGAACGAGCTACGGCAAGGGCGAGGACAAGAAGACCAGCTGGTTCCGCATTGCGAGTTTCGTGCAGGGCGCGCAGAAGGATTTCCTGATGAACGTGCCCAAGGGATCGATGCTCTATGTTGATGCGGATGCGCGCATGGAGACATACCTTGACAGCGAGGGCAACAAGAAGAGCAATTTGAGCTTGGTCGCACGTATGTTTTCGGATGCGGGTGGATGAGAGAGGTCGTGCTAATTTATTTGTGCAGGCAACTTTGATGTCTTGTCTCGTGCTCGTACTGAGGACACGGAGAATAACGACGAGGGCCTTGTTCAGGAAGCTTCTGGTTAGATGGGAGGTTTTGCTTGCTCATCCATCCTGCTTCGAACACAACGTCCCGTGGCGGCAGTTTCTACAACAGCTCGAGTGGCAAGTGTTGGCCGCGGGGTAGAGGAGTTTCGACGAGGCACGTCTTTGCGCGGCGCTGTAGGATCTTCTTATGGAGTTTCTCTTTACGATATTCAAATGTACGACTATGGGCTCACAATTCACTTTGTAAGATCTCTACTCTGGGAGTGGCGTGGCTTGGAACTATACGGAATGATACCTTTTTCTTCATGATCATGAACATGTAGGTACTAACAACGCAATTGCGAGAGAACTTCTAGTAGTAAAGAGCCTCACTACGCACATGTCACTTGAGCAGTTTGGTATACCTATTGCGTCTCTTCAGGCTACCCACTTGCGCACGGACGTGATGCGGCGAACGAAGACCTCCGAGTTGGCCCATCCCAACTTTTTGTGGCGCAACGTCCGGACTCCAACACAGCCCTTCACATAATGCACAGAGTCGTGCCGTTACCAGCGCGTCAGCTCTGGGGCCACGCGCCTCGGGTACGGTCGGTCAATCGCTTCAGTCGTCGCCCACGCACATTCGCGACGGTGTCTGGCGCAGACCGGTACGCCACTCTACTATCAGACCCCACCAATTGACCAACTGACTCTTATATAGGCCATACGATGTAATCGTAATCGGCGGCGGTCACGCAGGCTGCGAAGCCTCCGCAGCAGCAGCCCGCTCCGGGGCCCGAACGGCCCTCATAACGCCCTCAGTCCACAACCTCGGTGTCTGCTCGTGTAACCCTTCCTTCGGCGGTATCGGAAAAGGCACCATGCTTCGTGAAATCGATGCGCTGGATGGTGTTGTGGGTCGTATTGTGGATAAGGCGGGTGTGCAGTTCAGGGTGCTGAACAGGAAGAAGGGGCCTGCTGTGTGGGGACCCAGAGCGCAGATTGACAGAGCGTTGTACAAGAGATACATGAAGGATGAAATGCTGGCATACAAGGGATTGAGTGTTGTGGAAGGTAGCGTGGCGGACATCATCGTGGATAGGACACAAGAGGAGGGATCGAAGGGCCAATATGGAAAGATTACTGGTGTAAGGTTGGAGAATGGGGAAATAATACCCACAGGAAATGTGGTCATCACGACTGGCACGTTTCTTGGTGGAGAAATACATATTGGTCTTGAGTCGTTCCCATCCGGGCGCATGGGCGAAGCTGCGACATTTGGACTAAGCAAGAGTTTGAAGGATGCCGGATTCACAATGGGAAGGTTGAAGACGGGGACACCGCCACGATTGGACGGAAAGACGATCGACTACAAAGTCTTGGAAGCGCAGGAGGGCGATAACCCGCCCATGCCTTTTAGCTATCTGAACGAGCGCGTTCAGGTCGAGGATCAATTGCTTAATCACGAGACACGAACGAACGAAGCGACGCACGACGTAATACGAAATAACCTCGACAAATCAATACACATCCGCGAAACCGTAAAAGGGCCGCGGTATTGCCCATCACTAGAATCGAAAGTGATACGATTCGCAGACAAGACTTCACACATCGTCTGGCTGGAACCGGAAGGTTTCGATAGCGACATAATATACCCGAACGGAATTTCCTGTACAGTTCCCGCAGACGTACAAGATACCATGCTCAAGACAATCAAGGGGCTTGAGAACGTGAAGATGCTGCAACCTGGCTATGGCGTAGAATACGACTACGTCGACCCACGGCATCTTCGCTCTACGCTTGAGACGAAGAACATCTCAGGACTCTTCCTAGCAGGCCAAATCAACGGAACAACTGGCTACGAAGAAGCAGCAGGTCAGGGTGTAGTTGCTGGCATCAACGCTGGCTTGAAGGGTCTAGGGAAAGAAGCAATGGTCCTGACGAGAGCGGATGGATACATCGGCATCATGATCGACGACCTCATCACAAAGGGTGTCTCAGAACCATACCGCATGTTCACCTCTCGCTCCGAATACCGGATGTCTGCGCGCGCCGACAACGCCGACACGCGTCTCACCGCCATGGGCCGCCTCGCCGGCGTAGTTGGCGATCTACGATGGAAAGCCTTCGAAGACGAAGCCGAACAAATGGCCGCGCTAGCCCAAATCCTTCAATCTAAAACTATGGGCTGGACAGACTGGAACAAGGAAGGTTTCCCCGTAAGAAACGACAGCACAAAACGTTCCGCATACGACCTCCTCCGCCTGCCCAACACCACCCCATCCAGCCTCACCACACTCCTCCCCGAAATAAAAGGCTTCTCACAACGCATCCAAGACCGCGTTCACATCGAAGCCACCTACGCCCCCTACGTCGCTTCCCAAACCGCCACACAAGCCCGATGGCTCAAAGACGAGAACCTCAAGTTACCAGTTGATCTTGACTACGAATCCATCTTTGGGCTTAGCTTCGAGGAGAAGAGAGCGTTGGAGGTAGCGCGGCCGGAGAGCGTGGGTATGGCGAGACGAGTGGAAGGTGTTACGCCGACGGGCGCGTTGAGGTTGTTGCAGTATGTGAGGGGCGTGGGTAAGGAAGAGAGACAGGCGAGGATGAAGGAGGAGATTGAGGCGAGGAAGGAGAAGTATAGGGGTGTGGCGCAGGGGATTAGTGTTGAGGGGTTGTGATGGGTAGGTGGCTGTGGTGGAGTGTAGGTTTGTAATATATGGCATTGGGTGGCGTTGGAATCCTCAGATGCGATAGCTGAGTCTTCAAACTTGTTTCAAATGGTGATGGTCAACAGACGGTCTACCAAGTCAATCGCAATCATCCCGCATACCGAGGTACAACCCCAACAACCATTCCGAACCAGATCAGGTCCAATTCTGAGTCAAATGCGCATCCTCTCTTGCGTGGAAATCTAAACTTGCAGTCAACCGAACGTCGGGGTCGCTGCTGCCTTCCAGGACTGTGCCCCGCTGTCAGATGACGTCGGTTCGCGAACGCGACTGCTAATCTGAATATCACATGATGCATGCCGTGCCACCTGGGCACTCACTTCCAATAGCGTTTCGAAATGGTGTTTCTTCCTGCTTCCTGCAACCGCCCCATTCCACAACCTGGATCTTCCGTCTTCCTCTTCGACAACGAGATCGTCGATTTCTGCAGAGTACGCATCGGAGTGAGTGGCGCTTACATATCGATTGGCATTATCATTGGACGTGAAGATGGAGAAGAAACGGAATGGTACGTCTTTCTTTTGTCGTTTTCCGGAGGTGCATTTGTCTGCTACAATCTTCGTCGCGGTGGGGGGCTGGATTGTGGTTGCGCACCGAGAGGTGCTACGCCGCTGTCAGCTTGGGTCACTCTGCCGCTGGTGTTGAGCCCAGTCTGCGCTTTACTTGGACCCTATTACGCATGCGCTCAGAACGACTCCATCCCACCGGGCTACGCCGCCATCAGTTTGGGTGACTGCGCCTTTGGGATTGACTTGAGTCTGCACCTTACTTGGATCGGATTATGTCGTTCCTGTATCCAGGACAAAACCGCCCCGGCATGCTACGCCTCCATCACCTTGGGTGACTGTGCCTTCGGGTTCGAGTCGAGGTTATTCCTTGACGCGGGTCAGATTACGCAGTCTTGTTTCTGTGCCAAAGAGGGGGCGGTCTCATTTTGAGTGCCTCTGAAGACACGCGCGGATGAGTATACGTGTTGAGAAAGACGTTGGGTATAAGAGGATGCATTCAGAAGCCAATTTGGATCCCAACATCTTCAAGGCTGTCTCGTTCTTCATCCTATTTCTTAGCTGATTCACAGTCATCTTGTATCGCTTTCCAAACTCCTTATTACAGCCATGAGACTCAACTTAGCAGTGCTTCTCTTCGTTCGGCTGGCGTCGTCGATGTTGTCTGCTAACCTCAACGCCGCAGAATCCCTGGAGCAAGTCAACAGCGAAGGAGCACCACAGAAGGATGTAAGCCCGCCAGTCGATCAACACACTGCCACCTTCGAGCCTAGAGACGTGGCGCTCGGATCTACCACCGTTGAAGTGCAGCAGGATGTTTCGTCTGAAATCCGAATCTACACAGTCTGGGCAAGCGATGTCCACAATGAAGCCCAGGTCAACGAAACGCGCACTTGGCTCAAGGGCCTTGTCAAAGACAAAGACAAGATGCGTGATGAGCTAGGATGGAACTGGGACACTGTCGAAGACCTTCCTGCAGATGAGGTAAGCCATGGATGTACGAAAGGCATGGGAGATTTACTGACTTCTTATCTTTTCCCTCTGTAGTTTGACAAGCTGTACGACGAAGGTAGGCTTGACGAGGAGCTCGATAATCTCGAAGTGGTCCGCGCATGGTCAGGTGTGATTTTGGACCAGGCTGGATACGAGAAGGTCGCAGCCAAAACGGAATGGTAAGTTATGGCTATACAAAGTGCATGAAGATATATGCTAACTTCATACCTCTGTAGGATAGAGGCAATTAGAGCTAACCTACACACTTCGGACATGAACGCACGTGCACTCCCGACAAAGACATATACCGTCTACGCAGCCGACATCAGGAACGAGGCCCAAGTCAACGAAACTCGGGTTTGGCTTGAAGGTTTGACCAAGGACAAGTCTAAGATGCGCGAGGAGAAGAGGTTTCCCTGGGATGAGCCCGAAGACATACCAGAAGACGAACTCGACAGATTGTACGACGAGGGCAGGCTCGACGCTGAGCTTGACAATTACGAAGTAGTTCACGCGTGGGGAGGCGTTATACTAGACCAGTCAGGGTACGATGAGGTGGTGGCCAAGAAGGAATGGGTGGAGCATGTCGAGGATCCGAGTCAATACCACGAAGTGAAGATGATTGCTGTCCCCAGAATGAGTATCAAGACCACGGGAACTCTGGAAGCTCGGAAATTCGAATGGGGAGATTGGCAGAAGCAGGAGGGTGCAGCGCGGGACTTGGTCCAAGCCAGCTGTTACGAGTAAGTAAAGGTCTGAATGCTGTATCTTGACTGGGCTAACATGTCAACCCAAGGGGAAGCAATTTGGACGAATTGTAAGAACCCACTACGGTACTTGAAGCCCTAAAAAGGCCGGAACTAATCTGTTACAAACAGCAAGGACTACGTTTACGAGAAGAGAGCTGGAGAGGGAGTACATGTGTATGTTTTGGATGATGGAGTACAGGTAGATGTCAAAAAGGTAATGACTTACCTCACATACGTTGGTGACATCGCTCTAACCCGACTCCAGGAAAACGGCGAAAAAGTGTTTCCAGGTTTCGACAACGAGCAGGACAATAGCGGTATCGTAGAAACAAGAGCTTTCACCAACCAAAATGCTGCGCACAACATTCGATACGACCATTCCCCCAAAGGCCACGGAACGAAAGTAGCGTCCAAAATCGTTGGGCAGTGGGGAACCGCAAAGGGAGCGACACTGGTGCCGGTGCAGGTCAAACCGGGCGGAGACGATATTGACAACGGGTTCGAAAGGATTTTTGCAGATGTAAGCAGGCGGCGCAGGAAAATACCAGGGTTCCAAGCTGTAAGTACGACCAACAACCGACGCCATCGACGCATGTTTACTGTTCTGGACTAAGCTTATTGGGTATACTAACGTCGCGTGACTTTCAGGTTGTCGTTATGAGCAGCGGCACGGAACGCGGTGTCGCAGACAATGGTCACAAGGGCTACACACGAGAAGAAGCAGAGAACGATTACAGAGCAAAGCGACAGATACTCTGGATAAAGCAATTATTCAGTTACGGGGTCCCCGTGGTGCTCGCTTCTGGTAATGAAGCCGAAACTGAAGGCCGAAAAGTCATCGACCAATTCCCCCAGGTCTTGGAGACAGATGACTTTCCCATTATCAACGTCGGGGCTGCCACGCTTGCAGGCAAAGCTGCACCTTTCTCGCAAGGCCTGGGTACTCAGCAAGATCCAGAGAAGCGCACACAGCTGACCATCTACGGTGTTGGAGTGGATGTCGACGTCCACGATCAATATGACGGTGCAGCAACGCAGGATTCGGGTACGTCGTTCGCTGCACCGGCAGTGGCAGGCATTATTGCTACACACATGAACTACGAATCCTGGGACCAGAGCAAGCAAGGACTCGACCGAGTGAAAGAAATCAAGAGATGGATAACCACGCCTGAGTCGAGCTGGGAGCGTGCCAAAGATCCCGACAAGCAAGTCAACATGGTAAGAACGACGACAACACAATCCGAAGTTAGTAAGGAAGCTGACTCAAACAGATCTGGAACGGCGCCGACAAAGCAGCCCACGACAGCGTCTCCAACAACCAGTCGCCCAGCCCACCCCCTCAAGCACCAAAGCGCACCTTCACCGTCGGCCTCGAACAAACCACGACCCCAGAATGCTCCAGCGTCATCTCTAACCCCGACTTCCCCCCACATGAGAGCTGCAAATTCAAATACCAGAACCGATACTTCTTCTACCGCCGCGACGACAATAACCAAGAACCCGACAGCCTGTGCACCTCTCTGCTCAACGACTTCCACCAAGACGACCAAGGCGCGACGACTGATGAGAATCTATTCGAGCATCCGACGTGGCCGGCGGGAGAGTGGACGCTGAATCTCTTCGGCGGGGAATATGTCTATAGGAATGATGGGCAGAGTCCGGGAGCGCTGTTCAAGGGCGAGCAGCAAATTAGTTGCGCCGGTGATCTGGAAAACCATGGTAAGTCTGAGAGTCTGGAGTGGGAAGTGGTGACTATGCGCTTTGATCTTTTGCTGACGTGGTATTATAGATCCCCTGTCGGATGAGCTGTGTGAGAACAGTCTGACTAAGGAATCAGGTCGTAAGAGGAAAAGGAGACGACTGGTTGGTTGCACGTGGTGAGTGCATGTGTGGTCGTGGCAATGACATGGGTACCTCTTTCTGTCGTTTTATTCTTTTTGGCTACATGTAGACTTCTGGGCTATGTCTTTCCTACCGTCTCTCCTAGGACTGACGTCCGTCCGCTTGGACTGATGTCTCTCTTTCACGCTCGTTTTCGTTTCGACGTGCTTTGTTGCGGATATCCCCAGTTCCATAAATTAATGGCAATCTTGTGAACCTAAGAAGAGGCGATGATGGGCAGTCTTTACGGGAGGCGAGTTCGCAAGCACATGCTTTGTATCATTCACCATGCTTCTATTGCTCAACGCAGGTCTTCCATTTCCAAATGCTTTTGTCTCCGATCCGATATGTACAGCCAACTCAGATGCCATGCGCATCTTCCGCTCACTCCTGCTGCGACATGTGTGTCGGGAAGTTGTAATCCGTATAATCGATATGTACAAACGCGCGATCAACGTATGGCACACTTTCTGTGTGGCTGTTAGTTTACAACTATGTAAATGTATATAGAAGGATGACTTACCAAGCACATACTGCAGACTCTCACCCAAGTCATGGCTATCCCTCAAACTGAGATTCTCATCAACCACAATATCGACCTCGACATTCAGCTTATCACCCGCGTGGTAAGCTTGCAGACCCTGAATCCTCTTAATAGACTTTGCAAAGCGCATCGTCATGTAGAGAAGGATATTGCGCTCATCTGCCGTGGCACTCGCACCAGTCAGGTTGCGAATGTGCTCAGCGGAGGTAGCACTCCAGTTGATGATAACATAAGCGGAGAGCAAGATACCGCCCAGCGAGTCGAGCCACCAGATCTTCGCGAAGTAACCCACGAGCGGAAAGAGGATAGAGAAGGTGTTGAACACGACATCAGTCATGGCGTCTTGGGCCAGTGCCTGGACGGACGAGTTGCGGATGAGACGGCACCATAGCCAGCAGAGGCCTTTGATGACGACTGTAGCGGCCATGATGGCCACAGCGGGAATGGTCAATTGCACGATTGTGCGGTCGGGTCCAGTGAGCCGGGAAATGCCCTCGATGCCGACTTGGAAGAAGGATGTCATCATGATGACGGAGAAGATGAGTACGCCGATGGGTTCGAGACGGCGGCGGCCGACTGGGTAGGCGTAGCGGTCTTGACGCGCGATCATCCAGGATGTGAACCACACGATGGCCGTGGAGAGGAAGTCGAGGGCTGCGTCGACCAAACTGGCGACTACGGAGAGGGACGAGGTGAGGACTGTGACGACAATCTTCATGATGAGGAGGGCTGTGTTTGCGCTGAGGTTGACGTATAGTGCGAGCTTGACAATGGGGCTCTCGGTGTCTTCGTCTTCTTCTGGGACCCAGTCCTTCAGCTTGGAGTTTGCGACCTCTAGGTCTTCTTCGTCTTCTACGGCCTCGTCGTGTGCGAGAAGAGGCGTGTTTTCGTCTGCCTCAGGGACTTTGTAGAGGTTCTTCGGTGTGCGCTTGACCATGGGTTTTTGAGCGCCATTGCCGTTGAGACTGCCCGATGAACCACTTCGCCCGTTCTCACTATAGTATCCGGGTGTGTTGGTGCCATTTGTCCCAGCGGGGGTAACAGCGAGGGGAGAAGTCGAGGCCGAAGACTCTTCCCTGATGGTTGAGGGAATCTTGACGGCGCCGGATTCCATGTTCGTGTACTCTTGGATGAGGTTGTGCGGGAGGGAGGAATCGAGTAGACGGTCGATGTATAGGTAGTGCTGCAGGAGCTGGTTGTTGCGCTCGTAGTATTCTCGGATCGGCTTCTTCATGCCCTTGAGCTCTTCCTCGGACTTGTAGTACTTCTCCCACTTGTACCGGGGATTGGAGTTGCCAATCAGCCGCTGGCTCCTCATCTGCGGCGTGTTGAGCACATGCGCGCCTATGCTGCTCCTGCGATCAGAGTCGCGGTCGTAAGGCATCACGAGCCCGTTCCTGTATGCTTCCAGGTCTTCATCGTCTGTGTCGCTGCCCCGGCGCTCACTGCTGCGTATAGTAGACGGCCGACGTGCGCTGTTGAGTAGCGAGGGCAGGTGGTGGCCGCGCGTAGATATCGCCGACGCATCGTTCTGCAGCGGGAGGAAGAGCTTGGAGCTGGCCAGGCGCGGGAGGCTCGATGAGCGTGGGACTGTCACCGGAGAGGGCGACTTGGGCGGTGGTGTGGAGCCATAGTCTGTCATGGCGGCGATTGGAATGCAGTCGCTCGAGAGGCGTGATTAGAGGGCCAATTCCTTCGAATCAAGTTCCTGCGCGTCGACGCGACAAAGACAATGAGCCAACCTGGTGTCGTTCTCTTATCGCTATCGCTATGGCGCACCGCGATGGACTACGGGAAAAGACTTGGACGGGTAAATGCGCGCGCCAGCCAAACAGACTTGAGATGAAAAGCGCGGCGATGCGAAGAGTTAAAAAGAAGATGCCGTGAAGCACTTCAGCCGGTGTCAACGCCCAAGAGACATGACCAACCGTGGTACCGCCGACGCGTGCGCGAATGCGACGAGTAGGTTCGCCGAAACAAGAGGGTCCTGGTTCGGAGACGGGATCGACATTTCTGAGGCCCAGAATCCTTGCGCCTGCATCCACTTTAGCTGTGGCCATAGCGCCACACTAGCAATCTGGGGTCGAACAGCCGAGACATCGCTGCAAGATTTCGACTATAGTTTCGTGTCTTATGTTTCACGCAGTCACATTGAGCCCCTCTGCAACATTACTTTCATTCGCTTGTCATATGGAATCTCCCGTTGGGACCTGACCTCATGAAGTTGAGCCTTCTGGCCGTTCTGTGCCCATTTTTTGGCGGGGACCCACACTGACCGGCAGTCTCAAGTAATGTACTCATCCCCACGCCGGTACAGTAGCGTCGTTCCAGGTCTCAAACTCCTGTCTTGGCTGTCTATCATCTTCAAAGGTCGGCGCCAAATTTTGAACCCTTGACACGAATGTCTTGGTCATCCTTCCGTATCCTTTAGTGCGTTCCCCATGGATGCCTTCCCCCGCCTATTCCTCGCCAGACTCTTTCGTAATTCCTACGACATCTGCCGCGCACATCTCGATGAGCCCGGTGAGGATGTGCGACTGATCGCGGATGCGCTTTCGACATTGTGCTGCGTCTTGAACCAGATGCTCATGTAAGGTGCAAGAATCGGGCACAGCGTCCTCCAACCAAAGCGGCAGACCCCCTGACGACCTACTATTTTTGAGCATCTGGTTCTGTACAACGATGACTTCGAAAGCAAACTCTGCATTCATCTCCATCATCGTACGCATTCTAGTAGCACTACAGGTCTCAGGCTCCAAGAGCCAACAGTAGGCTGTGGACAGCACCAAGAGGCGAATGAACTTGGATGATGGTGGTAGATTTGCGTACGCAGACTTCATCAGTTCTCGTTCAATATCGGGCCACCAATTCCATGCATGTGACTGTGCGATCATGGCAGTCAAAATGTCGTCTCGTAGCTGGGGGACGTTGTACTTGTCGGCAAAGATGTAAAGACGCAAGAAAGAAAGCAACGACAGGCGGTATCCGTGGATCCATTCCGGATTCGCATGGTACAGCTGGCCTAGCGCTTTGGTGACCATTGATCTGTGGTCGTCGTAGTCGTCGTGCTCGTCGATTGCTGCTGTAGTGTCCGGCATAGTCTCAGCATTTGGACTGCTGCTCGTACGAAGCGGAAGCTGCAGCTCTGCAGAGCCTGTGGTAGTTTGTTCCATATTCTTCCTTGTCGATTTTTGGACAAGTATTCCATGTTGTGGGAAAGCAGCGCCGTTTGACAGCTGACATTTTTGGCTATGTGCCCACTGTAGAAACATACGGAAAGTCTGTTCGGTGACGTCTGTCAGGGATATGGAGCGATCTGTAGCCTCCACGAAGGGACCCTCGAAAGCGCTACGAAAGTAAGGTGAGACAGCCGACAAAACATCGCGGTAGACGGTGATATCGACTGCTGTGTCTGCTTCGCCGACGCGCACGGTGACTGTGTCGAAATTCATGGTTCTGTCGTACATGTTAAACTTGTTGTAGATATCATGTCGATTGGCTTACAAGAAGTTCGGAGCCATTACGACGACAGACTGCGACCAAGCACCACTGTGTGCGCCGGGGTCGAGATGCGCTATTTTGAAAGTGAGATTCAATGCTGGTAACTGAGGGCGAGTGTGGAAATGGCGACGACCTCGGGGCGCAGTTGCCTATTCCGTAGCGCCACGCTAGTCAGTGAATTCACCGCAATGCTCCTAGAACAGCACCCTCAATGTTTTCCCCAGAAGGTTCATGAATCACTGCGCGACACGAGTCGACCGAGCTTTCATCGGGCAGTGGCTCATGCTCATCTGTCACAGTTGGAATCCGTCGTTTGCTATATCCCGAGGTCCTGAAGAAGTAGTCCAGCACCTGGTCCTCTTTACTATTCGATGCTACAAGGACACCATACGCGGACGATGGCGCCAGAGCATTCTTGATCTAGGCTTCTCGGAAATTTAGAGTGCTGGAACTCACCGGCCATGTCAGAAAAATATAGCTCGTCTTCCACATGCATCAGGACAATTCAGTGATATGTTGAAACAAGCATGTATCTTCCACCTTGTCATAGTATTTGCGTCAACAAGTTCTCCTCTTGAAAACCTCATTCCACATCAGCACATATCAGAGATGTGATACCTTGTCCCATCAATCTCCGAGATCCACTCTGTCTTCTCCGCCACCAACCTCGCCCCTTCCTCGTCGAGCATACACCCCGACCACATAGATACAACCTCAGCCTCATCAAGCCATTGCTCCAATCTACCTTCAGCATCGGCCTTTTCGATCTCTTCTTTCGGTATACCCTCATCACCCCAATACCAGCTGTAAAATTCTCGTATCGCGAAAGTGTCGTACACGATGGTGTCGAGCCACGCTCGCGTGGCGGCCACTTGGGCTATGTTCTTAGGGTCTTTTGCGTAGACTGTGTAGCGAGTGGGAGGGGCGAGGTGTGCTTTGACCGCGCGGAGGCGACGAGTTGCTGTTGTTTGGGGAGGACGAGAAGATGTTTCCGAGGCGGTGTTTTGGTTTGGAAGTTTAAGTAGGGTGGCAGCTGTTGTTGCATGGGTGTTTTGTAGTGCTGCTTTTTCTACTCTCACTCAGCGACACTGTCTGGAAGTATACTGTGACTATGAGGAGCTCTCGTACCTTGCACATGTTTCGATTCCATATCTGCGGTACGTGATTATGCGACCAAGTTGATGAAGTGTCCTTGAAGCGAGTATTGTGATAGGACGCCTGGTTGCAAGATATCAATTGCTGAGGTCGACTTGTGAGGTAGTTCTCGCATTGATAAAATCAGTAATAATGGCAGATACAATCCCGACTTTAAGATAACCGTCTCAGTGCATCATTCCTTTCCCTGAGAAGTCATTTGAAAAGCGGGGAAGGCGTGGTCAACTGTAGTAGAGTCGCATAATTGGATGCTAAACCGTCCAAACTAATCAGAACTTGGCTAATAGGCCAAGGGATGCATCAGATGCCATGATACAGTCCGGTATGGCGCTCTGCGATTTTGCGCAATGTTGGCTATGCGTGTTAGTTCAGCGCGGTCACGCCGCAGAGCCGAACTACGAAGTCAGACACACCCCGCGAAGCACAGCGCAGGAAACTGTTCTTGATACAAGACTACACATTTCGCTTGAGGCTTCAGCCGTTCTGCGCACTTCAAAGATCTGGAGCAGCGAAATGTCGATGTTGCAGGTCAGCGCACCTGCGCGTTTGAGACGGCAATGACGCTAAAGCCCCGCTAGCGCGCCCAACACAGACTAGCCGTTTCTGCTTGCCGCCCGCCAAGCGCACCAACATCGATCAATATTCCTGGCTTTTTTCCGACATCGACAACACCTTTCGACATCCGACTACTCACAACAAGCAGTCAAGATGCCGGTATGATATCACCGCCCGCGGTTGCGACGCACTGCAGGGCCACTTACTGACACTTTCGCAGTCCCAAAAGTCCTTCCGCACCAAGCAGAAGCTTGCAAAGGCGCAGAAGCAGAACCGCCCCATCCCCCAGTGGATTCGCCTGAGGACCGGCAACACCATCAGGTACGCTCTACCCACGATCCGTACGCTCTCGTCGCTTCCGATCTCCGTCACCACAGATTACAAGGACACGATAATATAACGATGAGAGCACGAGACTGACATTCCGCCCACAGGTACAACGCCAAGCGCCGACACTGGCGCAAGACTCGTCTCGGTATCTAAGCGTATCGCCCCCGACGAACCATCCCTCACTCGATTCTCGATTCCCAACTACTCCTTGTTACTGCACCGACAACCTACCCCACACGAAACGAGCGACTACATTGGGAATTTCGCACATGGCGGGAAGCGAGCGACCAGTCTTCTAAGCGAAGCACGTCTGCAAACGAGGGATGCTATGGGTGGTGTTCTTTTCACGTTACCGGATACCTACCTACCTCTCATTCATGGCGCTTTGGGTCTGTAAATGGGAATGAAAGGAATCGATTCATGATGGTTTAGATCTGAGCAGTGTTAAATGGAAACACTTGCTGGGTCACAACGAATGACTTTGGTGTGCTGATGATCGTGATGTTGTGCGCGCAATATGATCCCAGATGCGTCATGTATGACGAGCGTCGCTTTTGTTATGGACTGAACACTCGCACTCCCAACGCGGGTTGGCACTAAACTCCATTTCAGGCTCATTGTCACATCTGGCCTGAGAAGACTACACGTGTACGGCGCTCTTGTGAAGGATATTGACTACACTGAATTAACTGTATTTCGCGATGACCCCCGCGATGTTGATTTAGCCCCATTGCTTAGCCTTTCGATAACACCACCTCACACAAGGAAAGACCCGACAGGTCTACAGACTACACTAGGATAACACAGGCAAATTGGAAAATCTGGCGTCCATGTAGGCTCCAGGGTTCTTAGTCTTCTCATTGATTGAGGTGACTGCTTGGAGAAACCGTTCTACGATGATCACCTCTGCGCGTAAGGTTTCTTTGGAGCGGCCGAAAACAATCGCCGTTGCAACGGTAACGGTAATCGTCCCAGTATCAGCCCAAGGCGGTCTCTGTCGTACGTCCGATCGGCCTACGGATGGCCACATTAGCGAACATGCCTCAGAAAGCAAGCCACCTCAGACAAGGAAACCCCCAAACAGGTCTGCAAACTACACCATGATAGAAACAAACGGATCAGAAGATCTGTAGGCTCTGGGGTGTTTAGAGGTTTCCCCGTATAAGGTAAAGCCCTCATGTTGACGTCCTCTGACCCATCACCTCCCACTCCTCACCTGGAACTTGGGACGCTGGGTCAGATCCACGATCAAACAAGTCTCCTCGCTCTTGCCCGCTGTCTCGTACAGACTGACGACACCCTTCTCGATCTTTATCACCGTACTGCTGCCTGCATAGCAGACGCCCTTCTCCATTCCACACCGATTCGCCATGATGATATAGACGGGTTTATCCCCCTTGGCCTCAACAAGCGGTTGGAAGCGCTCGACCCAGTACGCTACCGTCGCTATATCCGGCTGCGATGGCTCCTGTACAAGTTCCGTAGGCGTAAGGTGACATAGCCAAGCCATGCTTATGCAAACAATAGGGGATTGAGATGTTAGAGCGAGGGTAGAGAACTCGTAATCAGCCCATGGAGAGACAAACTTGTAAGGATTTATATCCATACATATCCCCATGGTAACCTTTCCCAGAGTACCAAGTTGGCCAGCATAGAAGGGAGAATCTGGCGATGAGGGATTGGATAGTTTATGCGACCTCGAACCGGGCCCTTCAGATGCCCATGTCTCGTCTGTGTAGTACAGGAAGGATTTCCGGTAGTTGTTTAGTATTTCTCCATCTGGCGATACAGTGACGGTGGAGTTGTACTGCGTTTGACTGTCCCCGGGATTGGTGGCTGGGGTAGTGATTTCTGGGTAACCGACTGTGACGTGGCAGTTGTAGTGTTTTGCTACTTTCTGCGCCCATTGGGTTGAGATGCCGGATGTGGTAGGCTCGAGGAAGGGTTGGATCTCCTCCAGCGATTGGAAGTTGTACCCAGAGAAGGCGAGTTCGGGGAGGACGAGCCAGGCTAGGTCATGAGGAATGGCGGTGGACTGGAGGATGCGTTCTGCTCTTTGGATGTTTTCTGGGACGCGCCCGACTTCTGCGGCGAATTGGAGACAGGCGACTTTCATGTTTGCAACTCTCTTGGGTTTGTTTGAATGAACAGATTTCGGTTACGTCCAGGACTTCGGCGTGAAATTGTGAGGCTGTCTGGGGTTTTCGGAAGGCTCCTAAGAGAAGACTTGTATCTTGTGCCTGAATCAGTCGAGACTGATAGGCCGAATAGTTGCTATCTTCCCGTGCGGCTGGGAAGTACCGACTGACGCTACTCAGGCACCAAGCACTGGTTGATTTGTCGTGACAGATGGCTACGAAGTCTGATTGGTTACCAAAAGTAAAAAGGGACCGAATGCGGCGACCGATACGGACGGTAGGATTTCAAGGAAGGGTCAGGCGAGTACAGTAGATCAAATGTCGCGCTGTTGAGGGTATAGATGCAGCTGGCTGCCCCACTAGACGATCAAGACCCTTGTCGGCTATGATGGCCAGCCAATCGCGCCAGTTCCGCACTCCGACCTAACCCCATCCGGCTATGACGCGCATAACTTTCGATGGCCTCACGAGAGCCTCCACAGCTTACGCAGAGCTACAGCACCCCTCGTCATGTGTCGCGCCTCCCGGTAGCCCTTTCATCCGATCGAAATGGCAGGTAGACGGCTTGTCGATGCCGCCAAGCTATTCAATGCCTCCAAATCTGTCGCACAGAAGCACGTCGCGCTTCGCTCTAATCAGTGGGACGCTTACAACAAAACCTCGTCGCTAGCCAAAGCCGTCAAGAACCAAACGGACCGCGTCACCCTCACGGCAGCCGCTGCCATCGCCCTCTCACAACGCTTCAGCGAAGAAGCTCCCTCGTACGCAAAAGCCGCAGCCGAGCGGGCGACGAACACACAATGGACACAGCAGGCGGATATACCTAGGAGAGACACTGTGAAGAGGGACACACCAGTGGAGGATGTTAGGGAGGGTGTAGAGCAGGATCATCACTACGATCGATCTGGTCAAAATAGCGCTCAGGCACCTCCGCCCACAGAAGAATTGGAGGTCGAGCAGAAGAAGGCCCCCAGATCCCCGCTACCAGACGGCACCATACCAAGCCAAGGGTTGACACTCGAACAAGAGGAAAAGGGAAAAGATGCGTTTTCGGAGAGGCCAGTGCATGAGGCGCCGAAGGAACCTCTGGCGGAGGACCAGGGTGAACAAGTCCGTCACAAGGACGAGGGCATCAAACCGGTAGAGTCTACAGAGACCACAATACCGCTCCCCGGAAACCCCAGGGGCGCCTCTACACAAACCGCTGAAACGATCCCCGCACACGCGAACGACCCTCAACAGACGCCAATATCTCCACAGGCAGAGAAGCTGCAGAAGGGTCATGACAGAGACGTCTTCTATACGCGATCGGTCGAATCGCAACCAACAACCTCATCGCAACCTCAATCACAGATACCTCGGAATTCTGGAACAAAACAGCAAAGCGACGAACACGTGTCGGATAAGCAAATGAATCAGGATGTGTTCTACAATGTACCCAAGCCGGCGCAGGGGCAGGTGGACGAAGACCTACCAGAGGGTATCAACACCGATGTCTTCCATTCGAGAAAAGTTGCTAGGATGCTAGGAAGCGATCCTTTCTCGAGAAAGGAATATGCAGAGCGGAAGACCAGTGGTAGACATCCGTTGGATGACAGACCCGTAGCAAAGACCACCGGCAGGCATCCACTCGACGATAGACCGTTGCCCTCGGTACAGCAACAAAGTCCACCTTCGACGCAGCCGAAGTCGGTTCGGCAACCTCTATCCGCGACTACTCCAAAGGAAATGGAAGACCTGGCATCCCAACTTGCTCAGGACGTGCAGTCAAATGCGGCTGCTTCTGAAGTATGTCAAATCCACCTACTAGCCTGAAGCCTGCTGATTTGCTGACAGTTGCACAATAGTCACCAAATGAGGTAGCGACTCAGCCAGAGAAGTCATCATACGCGCTGCGAGAGTCGAGAGTCCCTTCGTCACGGTTCGGTCGCATATGGCAGTACGCTGGTTTAGGCACAAGCATGGCACTCGGAGCTGTCGGTGAGGGTCTTCGACGAGCGACCGGCAGTGCTGCGTCAACTGGTGGCTCGCTGATGCTGAGCCCTGGGAACATGGAAATACTGGTCGCAAAGCTCTCCCGCATGCGAGGTGCCGCTCTCAAGCTTGGACAAATGATCAGTTTCCAAGACATCAAGATGTTGCCACCGGCAATTCATGATGTCTTGCAACGGGTGCAGGATAGCGCAGACTACATGCCGGCCTCACAACGGAACAAAGTCTTGAGCAGCAACCTTGGGGACGACTGGCGCGATCTTTTCGAATCGTTCGAAGATGTACCCATTGCGGCGGCATCGATTGGACAGGTACACAAAGCAGTACTCAAGTCTAATGGCCAGGCAGTAGCTGTGAAGGTCCAATATCCTGGCGTTGCCAACTCCATCGACTCCGACCTTAGCAACCTTTCCATCCTCCTAACCGCATCACGTCTCCTGCCAAAGGGTCTGTACCTAGACAAGACCATCGCCAACGCCCGAACAGAACTGGGTTGGGAATGCGATTATACGCGCGAAGCCGAATGCCAAACTCGGTTCCGCAACCTCCTTCAAGACGACACTGATGTCTTCACCGTCCCTAAAGTCTTCCCCGAAGCCTGTGGCCCCACTGTCCTGACCGCAGAGCTCATGCACGGTGTCGGCGTCACCAAACTCAAGACTCTAACCCAAGAACAACGCGACTGGATCGGTACGCAGATTCTCCGTCTCTGCCTCCGCGAGATCGTAGAGTTCAAGTTCATGCAAACCGACCCCAACTGGACAAACTTCCTCTACAACGCCTCCGCCCAGAAGATCGAGTTGCTGGATTTCGGCGCTTCCCGAGACTACCCCGACAAGTTCGTCGAGCCCTACATCAAAATCCTCATCGCAGCCTCCAAAGGCGACCGCTCCTCACTGCGCGACCTCTCCATCGAACTCGGCTACCTCACCGGCAACGAGAGCCCCGCCATGCTCGATGCGCATATCCAGAGTGTGCTAACGCTTGCCGAACCGTTCAGCGGTAGTGGGCCCGAGAAATATGATTTCAGAGACCAAACGATTACAGATAGAGTGCGGGGCTTGATCCCCGTTATGGTCAAAGAGAGGCTAGCGCCACCGCCGGAAGAAACGTATTCGCTTCATCGGAAACTTTCGGGCGCGTTCTTGCTATGTGCGAGATTGGGCTCGAGGGTTCCGTGTAAGGAGCTGTTTAGTAAGGCAGTGGGGACGTGGGAGGGGAAGGCTTCGTTGAAGTAGGGATGGGGTTTGGGAACGATGTGTAATGTAGTCTATGTATCTTAGGTTGTCTTTGGCAGCGCTTATATGTAAACATATATATACGAAGAATGTGTCACCTATCTTCGAACAATACGACTCACTTCGTCTTTCAATGTCTTACGCATACACGCTACATCTTGAGCCCTCCCGCTACCCTCGCTTCCTTACTTGTTCTACCAAGCTACTCTATCAGCTGCAAACCTTCTGCTTCTTCTTTCTCATATTTGTACGCTCTTTTGTGGATACTCGGGTTTGCTCAATTAGCATCAAGAGATCAAGAAGTTACTGGAAGACAAATGTGTAAGCATCATCAAGGACATTCATGAACAAATTAGGAAATTCGATATATGGTGGTGGCTGACATGTGGAGCGACTAGCTTTTACGAAACAAAGAGCGGCACCGACACGAAGGAATGAAGTACTGCATGTGGTCACACATTCCAGAGCAGAGGAATGTGCGAGTAGATTCACACCGTTTTATTCTCGATACATCGGATCCGCTGTCGAATACCTGATGGATACTATCGCTTATAAATCAAGAATGACGTACTAACACCGCTCATGCATTTCTGGTACCCAGCTTTTTGTTGGCCTCCTTCTTCAAGTCCTCCTCAGCCTGACCGTTGAACCACAAGTACGCCGCAAGCGCAATGAAAGAACCAAAGCCACCCGCCATGATCATCCTGCCGCGGAAACCTTGTTTCCTCTTCAAGGCTTCATCGCCACCCAAGATGACAACTGCTTTCTTGGACCAGGTGTACTCGAGACCGCTGTACATCGTCGTGCTGGCGACGATGGCTGACATACCCTGGATCATCGTCTTGACGCCTTCTTCGCCTCCTAGTAGATCTTGGATCGACAGGAGCAAGCCACCAGCTGCGGATGACGTGGCTGAAGGATCATGTAGCAAGTTTGTGCAAAGTAGCGTTCCCAACAAGCTCAGCTGCAGAAAGGTGTTGAACTTGGATATGGTGGTGGGATGTACCTCCGCGCTTGGCAAGCTGAAGTCCCAGTATCTGGCCATGGTCTTGGGTGCGGGTAGACTGGCGTATCGGTAGTAAAACGCACTCACTGCCAGACTGACATCCCTTCCTAGGATCAGTGCGGCGAGTGGCATCGGAAGACTCCCGTTGACTGCCAGGCATGTTACCAATGTTGTCATTAGGAGCTTGTCGGCCATGGGGTCGACGACGCTGCCGACCACGGTTTGGAGGTTCCAGCGGCGCGCGATCCAGCCATCGAGTAGGTCGGAAAAGGCGGCATAGGCGAAGAGAGAGAAGGCGTAGAGATGTTGGTCGTGGATAATTAGGTATCCGACTACAGGGGTAGCTATGAGTCGCGAAAATGTGAGGATGTTGGGGAGGTTGTAGATTTGCTCGTGACGCGGTTTGTCGAGTTTGAGGGTGGATTTGAGGGTTGTGGCTAATTTGGCGGAGGTGGAGGCGGGTGAAGGCTGCAGGAAGATGGTTAGCTATAACAGTTGACGACACAAGATTCCATGTTGGGTGTGGAATTTCTGGAAGTCTTTCCAGTGACCATGTAAAAACAGGAAAACTAGGGCAAGAAAACCGGAAGCTTCTGAACGGGATACTCTCTCAGAGCTCGAGTATTACAAAGGAAGTTGACACATGCAGGGAGCATAAATCAGGCTTGATGTACAGGTTCATGTCCCCAGATATGAGCGGATCTGTGCTGTTGGTATGAAAATTTGCGCCTACCTCTGTACCGCTTCTAGGAGCAGGAGAACCAGTTGCTTCATCTTCAAGCTTCAGTCTTCGTGTAGTCGAAGTACTGAATAGACTAGCAGGCCGAATTCCACAATGCTTCCAGGGCGTGTATACTAAAGGACGTCGGCTTATGTTGACGTCATCGCGACTCCAGGTACAAGAAGCACGTGAGGAGGCCGAGCACAGAGCTTGTGGATGCTGTGCACGCCATGAAAGCGTTCTTAGGCTGAGAGAAGCGTTTGAGAGAGCTGCAATGGTGCGACAAGGTGTGTAGGCCCTCGCCGTGAGTGAAGAAATCATCGACGCTGATGCATTCGCGTGTTTGCGGTCGCGCTGAGGGTGAGCTTGAAGCTCGCAGCTGCCGTTGGAGTTTGCCAAGAGCCACTAGTGACAAAAGCAGAAGCCGTCTTACAAACACTGTCTTCACTTCCTCTCTTCACATCTTCTACCTGATGAGACGACTACATTGCAATCTGATCAAAGAAAGACGAGGCAATGATTTCCGCCACAAAAGATCGCTTGCAAGCTATCAGCGCAGATCTATTTTTGCCACACACATTATCGTTGCTAATGAAGAAACTGTACCCTCATCCGGTCAACAACGTCTATGCAGACGCTAGGAAAACTCACTTGCATGCAGTACGTTCATATACTTGAGACTTGCCACCCCTACACGTCGATCCAAAGCAGCGGGCTGTACAGCGTGTTCGTAGCCTCGCCAGAGGAAACGCCTAGTCACTTCGCGGCGATACTGCGGGCAATATCCTAGTGATATCGATAGACGCATCTCCAGGGTCTCAAACTTTTCACATCGAACGACCTGACGCATCCTAGACAACGCCACCAGCAGCGACTACGGGGACTGACACTCGTGGTGCGAACAGCTGCTCAACATTGAGTTGACACCTTGGCTGCGTTCTAGAAGAACTGGAATACCGTTAGCAGCAGTTGAAACAGCTTAGAAAGTATGAGCAGTAGACGGCCCAGCTCGGCTGAGCTTCCACGTCTCAAGGCTGCTCAAGCGTGTCTTCGACCGCTCATCCACTCCAGTGGCTGGACACGCTTGCGCTCTTGCCACGATCATTCGACATCGCCGAGGACATCCCGCGCCTACCAGGAGCATCATGCGTTCAAACACTGCGGATGCTTGGTTCAGCTGTTCAGCCGCTTCTCCACGCATCGTCAGTCTCAGACTGGTCCGCGGGACTTCTTCCAAGTTCCGCACTTGGACTTCCCTGCTGCATGGCTAGGTGCGCAAATAACTCTTCTTTGCCTCTTCATTTGGACTCTCCCTCGGCCGACTTCTACATTCGTCATGTAACCTAGCCACTGTCAGTTGTTCAGTCTAGATGTCGCGATAGCCGCAGTTGTCGCAAGAACGGGATCTACTGATCGCCCGGGTCTTACCGAGCAAAGGAGTGAGCCATTGACTCAGGCACCACCACGTGAATGGTTGAGGATTCGCTATCGCGAAGTTGCACAGTCCGTAAATGGAAGCAACGACTATCGATTCCAGCGGGGTTGCAGACCCTCTGCTAATCTCCGGGGTCACGACCTCTTGGCTACATCTATAGTCTGCATATGATACAGGTGTCTTCCTGGAGTCAGCGCCCCTAAGCTCAGTTTAACAGGCATCTGGATTTTCGAGTACTCGTGAGATCCGGCAATCCCTGATTAAAACGCACACCACTTCTCTCGATGCTACGGGCCGCCCTTCTCAATGGCTGCAGTAGCTTGTCTCCGGGATTGACTTTGGGTCTGCCATGTGTCATGCGTCGTGCATCAGGACACTAGGACAGCCAGTGGCTTCGCTTCGTTAGTAGCCCACATTATCCGCTGAGAAACTCTAATCGTCCTGCCTCCACGCCATGAACTCAGCTCACACTATTGCGCAATGACGATGACCGGAGTGGGGCTCAGTAGTCAAGCACGTAGAAGCGTTCCAGAAGAGCGTAATGCAAAGGCAGAATCCAGCTCTTCACAGCGTGCGGGATATCTTCGGGTTACACAACCAAGGTACACTTTCCGTGTCTGTCTAGCGTTGAGATCTCCAAGCATTTACTGATCTTCAGATCAGCTCAGGCTCGAGCCTGCGAGAACTACTCACGGGTAGTTTGATCACCCCGCCACGCGCTGGCAACGTCGTCCTCGTGGACCCTTCTGCAAGTGACAAATGGACCTGAAACTGCCGACAGTCTGATACCCAGCCTCCGAGTATCTGATACACGGTTATGGCAGATCAACGCCCTAAACACGGAAACGACCCTGCTTCGGCTGTTCTGCCAACGCTACCTCGTGCTTAGAGGAGCACTGACTTGACTCGTCATTCCTGCCAGAAGTGAGCAACCTCAAGCTTGCGACAGTGGCACAGGAGGTCTGCTTGAATACTGGATCAATTTAAGTTTTCGAGGTAGGAATTATGCGTGGGTATTTGATGCTGCACAGCAAAAGGGGGTTCATCGGTTATTCGATGCGATCGCAACGGCTAAACTTGCCAGACTCGTCCATTGCCGTCTGTTCCTGAACCAAGTCGCCAAAGCACGATTACTCAAGACATCTTATCGACGGACGCGCATCGCTATCCCTTTTCTGCTGGACAAGTTCTGTTTGTCGCTGCAAGCCATGACTTACCAATAACACTAACGGTTATTCAATATTTGATGTGGTGGTTCGCACTCCACGCTCCTAACCTAATGCTCCTATATCACTGCATGATAAGGGCAAGCGCAGATTTCGCACGCAGTTCCTAATCACACGCGACGTTGAAGCGAAGCCATTCCACTTTTGACCGGCATCTCGTGTCCGCTTGCGGCAGTTGGACGGAGGGCCACGAGTTTCAGGAGCGCGACTCCAGGCTCCGCTAACGCAGGTACCTTTGCACACCAACCCGAAATGTTGTTTACTCCGCCAGGCGTATCATCACTAGTACACCTGCACCCCCGCGAACATTTGTTTTCGGCAACGGTACTGCAGGTCGACGGTCACGCACAAGTCCCGCAGAAACGGCGCCGATGTTTGCGTCGTGGATTCAGATATGGGTTCGCCCGCGATGTGGGCTCAAGAGCGAGTGTCGGATATGAGTAGACCGAAAGTATCGCACAGTCCGCAATCGGTCAAGAAACGTTGAATAGTGTGGAGATGCGATTCGTTGAGTGCATATGGTGGGGTGCTATGAGTCCAGCATTCATGTGCTCAGGCGTGCGCAGCTCCACTAACAGAGATCCCCACCTCATGAATTGCAAAGCAAGAGCTTGGAGCGTACGCGGTGTCTGTGACATGAGGTCTTCATAACGCATGAATGTCTAGGTAATGCTGCCCTATTGCAGCAGCGCTTGTACGCGAGAGGGAATGACGCCGAAGGTTTTGATTCGTTCCCCGACCAATGAGCGGCGGTGGCCGGTGGATAACGGCTAGCCAAAAGTAAGTTCTGAAACGAGGTCCGCTATCTCACTGGCTTGCGAGCGAAGCGTCACGCCGGCCAGAGAGGCTTCAGTCGTGGCAGAGGACGCGCTCGTAGTGTGTGGATGACAAGCGCAGACATGAGGAGGTGACAAGCAGATGGCGACAGATTGGATCAGATGCTGCTTCACGATGAGCTGGGAGATTTGCAAGAGGCGATGGCCGCTCCCGCAGGCTGGCTAAAAAGCGCGTTTCAGATGAAGATCAAACCATGCCCAGCGTGCTACTTCTGCTGGTTCCTGCATCTAGACGCACCACACTTGGACGATGGACCAGCCACGAGTGATGACTTCAGCGACGAGGCTGGGTGGTGGTCACTGACGACATGTACCCGTGACGCACTGGCCGAATTTGCACGAAGCTGCAGAGTGATGTTCCTGCATTGGTAGCGCGGTTTGGTTGATCGATCCTCTGCGCGACACGATTGCCGGCCATCGAAGCAGTACTCGGGAGTAGGCAAACATGGTTCACATCCGCATCAGGGAATGGCTGGTAGCAGACTGGCAGTGCAGTGTGTCTTAACAGCGGACGGATGCGGCAAAAGGAAGTGTCGAGGATGCAGTAGAAGGTGCGCCGGACGACGGTTGTCCAGAATCCGACATGTCGTTCTGGCGACCATGGGACGACGGCGGCCGGCGGGCTTCTAGGTGGTGGTTAGAGTTGCGCCTCTGCAGGGCCGGCAGCGGTGGTGGTGGCACTTGGGCACATGACGATGGCCGCTGGAGGTGGGCTCGGGTTCCCTGCCTGGCCGTGAAGCTAAACTGACGCAAGCAGCGTGTTTTCCATGGCATGAAGCAGCGCGGCAGGCATCGGACCGCGATGATCGATACTCTAGATGGGCAAACTGGACGTCTGTGTCGCGAGGGCCTCGTGGTGGGCTGCAAGCGAGGGTTAAGGTTTTCGAGTGTCTGCGGCTGGCGGGGCTAGGCCGGATGTGGCCTCTGCGCCGAGGGCGCGCAGGGCAGGCGCGGGCGGCGAGCAGCAGCAGGGAAGCAGGCACAGAGGCACAGACAGGAAGGCGCGAGCGAAAGCGAACAAGGCGAAGGAAAGGGCAGCCCGGCCGCCCAGGCACGCACCTGCCCCGGGCGCGCGTCCCAGCAACATGCGCCCGGGGAGATGAGCAAGGTTGGGGGATCCCAGAGCAAATTCAGAAGAAAAAGCCGCTTCGTCGAGAGCATGGGCGGCCAGGCCAGCACATTAGCCAACCTTTCGCGCTGCGCTCACCACGGCATGCACGGCCGCAGCACGAGTCGCCCGCACCCCTGCCGGCCAACTGGCCGCTGCGCTCGCCTCGGCGCCCCAATTGGCCGCGCTACCTGCACTGGCCAGGCCGCTGACTGGTGTGCGGAAATAGATCAATGTGAGACCACTAGCCTCCTGTTTCACACGCCCTCCGACACCTAAAGCTGCCGCTGCCCCCTCAGATTTGCGTTTCGTATCCCCCTCCCAGAGCTGTACCTTCTTGGTGAATTCTTGAGACTGCTATCTGAGGCAGGTTCCTCACGTTTTTATTATCCGCACCACCGTCGCGTTTTATTATCTATCCTTTTAAACATAGCCTGACACTCTTTCGTTTTCGATCCTGGCAGGTCCTCGTCGAGCCCTCCCTCGTGTTCCATCCAACCCCAAGAAGGGCCACCGCGTCTGACGTTCCCACTTCAAACACCTGTACAGAGGAACGTGTTGCAGCGCACCATGTATCCATCCCAACACCACCAGCAGATGCCGCCACCCCAGGCACGCTCTGTCGCGCCCGAGACTTTTCTATTAGACCAGGACGCCCAGCAAAGCCTCCCGCCGGACAGTGTCGTTGCCCTGCAGCAGGTCGACAACCGTACGTGCCCGCGCATTGACCCAAGTCCTCCTGCATACTAACGCGCCTGCAGTCAAGTACTTCCTCATATCAGCGCCCGTTGACTGGCAACCCGACCAATACATCCGCCGCTTCTTGCTACCAACAGGCGAATACGTCTCATGTGTTCTATGGTAAGCGCCGTGTTCTTGATTAATTCATGCAAATTCTCACCGTCCGCAGGAACAACCTTTTCCACATCTCAGGCACAGACATCGTGCGATGCCTGTCATTCAGATTCCAGGCCTTTGGCCGCCCAGTCAAGAACTCGAAGAAGTTCGAAGAGGGCATCTTCTCGGATCTGCGCAACCTGAAATCGGGCACAGATGCTTCCCTGGAAGAGCCCAAGAGCGCATTCCTTGACTTCCTGTACAAGAACAACTGCATCCGAACACAGAAGAAGCAGAAGGTTTTCTACTGGTACAGCGTACCCCACGACAGGCTCTTCCTTGATGCCCTTGAGCGCGATCTCAAGCGCGAGAAGATGGGCCAAGAAGCGACCACCATGGCTGTCAGCGAACCCGCTCTTTCCTTCGAATTTGATTCATCCCAGTCGCTCTTTGAGCAGCTCACCAAGGCGCAACAAACCAACTCATCGTCCTTCAACAACAACGTCCAGCCATCGTACCAGAGCACATCGCCCGACATGCAAAGAATGGACTCCATGCCCCCACCAACCATGGTCCCCGTACAGCAATCCATGCCTCAGATGCAGCAGCCAATGCAGCAACCAATGCACCACGAGGACCCCATGGCCCAATACCACCAGCAAATGTCCATGCCACCTTCCATGCAGAACCCCGTTGTCAAGAGCCGGGAGCAGCGCGAGATGAGCCAGTCTTTCCAATACGACCGCAACGGCATTCCTTTGTCCCAAGTTCACCAGCGCCACAGCTCCATGCCCGCATACATGGAGTACTCTCCTGCGCCGTCCTTCGTCTCTTCTCACTACGAGGACTACAGCACTCGCGGCATGTCTTTCGAGCCATTGACCCCACCTCAACACCAGATTGGTCTCGGTGCTGAGCCTGCTTACATTGCGAACGAGGACACTGGTCTCTACAGCGCTATCCCAGACCTTCCAGTTCCCAACACATTCAACCCTCTCATGAATATGCCACCATCAAACTTGATGGGCTCTGGCTACCCCGGCGTTTCTCGGCCATTTGCTCCTGGCAATGTCTACTCCGTCATTGAAGGCTCGCCCACCTACAAGCAACGTAGGAGGCGTTCGTCCCTTTCCGCTGGTATCGCCGCTGCTGTCACCGCTTCCGGTGCAGGTGCTCACCAGGTTCACCGCCCAAGTGACCTGAGGCGATCAATGTCGAGCTCGGTCGTTCCTCTTGCTGAGGTCGATGAGTCAAACCACAACTCGCCCAACAGCACCAACGGTGCGAGCTACCCTCAGATGCCTGAGCAGAAGCCTCACATGGACATGTCCCGCCAGGGTACACCACTCAACACTGTTGAGGAGAGCCCCGAGCCGCAGTCCGCTTCGCTGCACCACGACGATCTCAACACTCTGGTCAACGGCGAGCTGTTCGAGAGCCCCCTCCAGCACAGCGCGGTCGCTCGTACCGCTGGTGCAGGAGGACCAGTTTTCCGACGCGCCCGCAGTGCCACCATGATGGAAATCGGCCCGTACCCCCAGAAGTCGCACTCCTGCCCGATTCCCACCTGCGGTCGTCTCTTCAAGAGATTAGAACATCTCAAGAGGTAAGCGCTCGCAATTTCCCCATCTTGCTATTTTTGTACCACACGATCACTCGGGCCTCCACTTTATTTGTTGTTTTGCATAGACGCTGACCCTGGCGCTTAGACACGTACGCACCCACACACAAGAACGACCATACGTTTGCCCGTTGTGCAACAAGGCCTTCTCGCGCTCAGACAACCTTGCCCAGTATGTACCCTGTTTACCGCCCAACCGAAAACCACATACTAATTAATTCATTAGACATCGTCGCACACACGAGCCCCGCGCTGACGGCGAGCCGCTGAGTGACTACCAAGAAGAAGACGACCTCGAGGGCGAGGAAGACCACCTCCACTCGCTCGCCGATGAGCTTTCGCCTGAGTCCGGCAACGAGTACCTCGGTCTGTCGCACTCCATCAACGACATTCCTGGCCCAGGACTTGGTATGACCATGGCGCCACCACAACACAGCCTCATGGCCGGTAGCCACTACTGAGCATACCCTGTCACGACGTCACACATGTGAAATGAGCATTTCGGCGCAATCAATGGCGCAGCCATCTAGAAGGATACCAGTCTGCTGTTTTTCTTGTTCATCTTCTTGTCTTCGCGTTTAATCTCTTAGACCGGTGTCTGTTTTCCTCTGTCCGGCATACATTCACGATGTCCGCACTGCATTTGTTCTTGCTTTTTCTTTTCCAGCCTTCGGAGCTAGGGGATGGTGATACCACCGGATTTTGGCTTTTTGAGGGGTTGGCTGACGACACAACACTACGAACATGAGTACCCTTCTTTTTTTGTCTCATCGTTTCACGTTTTTCCCTTTTTCTTCTTTCTTTTCCCTTGCGCTCCGATCTGTTTGCTCGTTGTCGTCGTCGTTCAGCGCTCTGTTGGATATATCCTTGGCGGCATGGCTTGCTTTGTTGCAAAAGTTGTTTGATGGCGGACTGGGACACCATTTGAAGCGCACGTATACGCATATCGTCGATACATCTCTCGGATATGCAGGTAGCTTGGTGGTTTGCGTCTTCCTCTTCGTGAGGCGGCGTGTGTATAATATTGAAACTCAATGCAAAACGCATAACTGCACTTCCTATCTTCGCATGCCATTGCTACCGTGACCTTTCTTATGCTTACTGTAATGACCAACACCCACACTTGCCATTCAGTTTGCACACGCGTCGCAGTATACTCTCAGAAACCAGCACTCAAGATGAAACACCACCCCATCCCATCACGCATGCAAATCCCAAGAGACATACGATCAACACATCAAGAACATCATATCACAGCACATAACCATCATACCAACACCCCCCTCACACAAACCACGCACCCCAGCACCCCGTCATACCAACACTCCACCCTCCCCAAATCCTTTCGTCTCACGTGCCCCGTCCCCCTGCTCAAACAACCATCTCACCTCGCCCCGCCGCAATCCTTACGTCACACATGGCCACCGCGCTTGTTTCAGAAGCGACTACGCCGTATAATTACACATCACCTCTCTCGCGAGCACGGTCTAGATTTGAGAAGGGACTGGGGGTGCGGAAGTCGGTGCTGCGGGTCCGACTGTGCCTCACTTGACTTGACTTGAGTGTGGCACGGTTGCGTGCGGGATTGCGGGATGGAGACCGGGGAGGAGTCGGAGGAGGATGTCGGAGGGGGGAAGGCGGTGGGGGGTGGAGTAAGGGTGGAAGCCACATTGATCTACGCGGTGTGTGGACTTGCTGGTTCGAGGGAACGGTGTCTGTGCGTGTGGTGAGTGTGTGGGATGGATGGGTGGGGATGGGAATGTAGGTGGTAGACTTTGGACGATAGACACGTGGAGTGTGGGGCTGTACGTATTGTCTTTTTGCAAATGCAGTGTGAGGCGAGCGTTGTAGATCATGGGGCTGTGGATGGTGGTATGAGCGGCTGGCTTGCTGATGCCGTCTTGAAGGCTTCGGGGGCTTCGGGGGCTGCGGTAGCGAGATCAATTGCCATTCAGCCACTTCGGGGTCCTTTTGCTATGTACTCTCATTACTATGACTAATGCATACTTGCTACTTGGGCGTGGTAATCTGGGTATTTGAAATGGGGGGAAATGAGAAGTTCAGATGGCACGGAGTATCCAGTGGCCGTTGCCTTTGTGGGTTGGAGGGGTGGGAAATGGTACTCTTCGCTAATCGGCGATCTGAAGTTGTTCTATCTCACGGTTGGGCAGGTACCTTGCGCCAAAAAGCCGTCATGGGAGCACCCGTTCGGAGGGCTGCCGATTGGTACCTCTCGCTTATGGCTTGAACTATGTGCCAGCATGTCGTACGATTATGTGGTATGTGGTGGGAAGAAAAAAATCAGGGTGCATGTGTAGCTTCGCGCTAGAAAGCTCGAAGAAGTATCCCTGGGCCTGCTCGAGTGGGTGCTTTTTACGGGTGCGTCTCGCCATGTGTAGACATGCTTTACGGTACGCTTACGGGAGCGGCGTGTCCATGCTCTATGTTTTCTCTTTTCGGGACTTTGTGTCGCCGGCTGTAGGGGTGCAATGTGTGTGCGTTCAGGAGAATTACGCGCGGTCTGTGAGTGGTTGTGTGGGAGATGATGTTGTGGCTGTAGCTTGCCGTCGCCGAAGGCAGGGTAATTTGCTTGTAGTCTTTCTTTTTAACGTAGCGATGTTACCTCGAGTCAGAGAATACACATGCGGCTGCTTCCTGAATAGCTCCTCCGTCTACTTTCGGGGCGTCAAGTAGCCGACACATCGTCCATGTTCAAGGGTGGCGGAAAGTTAGTAGGCCGCCACAAGAGGACGCGCCTAGCTCGCGGTGCTTTGGGGACCGGAAACATTAAGTCAACGGTGTAATGTTGAAGTTGGTTTGAAGTGGAGACAGTGTCGTGATAGCCGTCGCTCCGTGGTTGCGCGATGTGGAAGATGCGCTAACACAAAAGTCGTTAGCACGTGGTGCGCGTGGCGCCCGGGCGTGTTCCACCGCCTTTTCCCTTCCATCTCGCATGTACACTCCGCGAACCTCAACAGTGAACGCCACTTACCGTCATTCCAATACGAGCTTTTCTGTATCCTGGGATATACATACCTCCAGTGTATAGATTGTGATGGAGAAATCCGGTTCATCCTTGGCCACGCAGACGAAGCGGATTAGGCCAGCCTTACTGTACGTGCCTATTTCGGGCAAGCGAATCTTTCATTGTAACCTGCAAACACGACATGGTTTTGATGATGTCAGCTATTGTAATTGATCATAGACTAAGTTTGATGACAAGATCCCGAGACCAGACCTTTGTTACGATTAACATTGATGGTGATGGTGACGATGAGGGTCCGCAGACATACATGCTGCATAGAGAGTCACTATGCTCTCAATCGCCTTACTTTGCCGCGGCCTTCAAATCTGAATTCCGCGAGTCTGAAGACAAATCTATTTCTATTGGGAATGCACCAGCCTCGACAATGAGGCTATTCCAATTTTGGCTATATGGACGGTCCGCTGTCTGGTCAGTAGACTGCGTTGGTAACCAAAGCATTTCGAAGAGTGAATCGGCGAAAGATGAAAAAGGTATATTCGCTTCAAATGCGAAGTTTCCCGATGTGATCAGCTAGAACTGACGACTGAATAGCCGACGAGGGACCTACCGCTCCTGTGTCGGCACCGCCAAAACCTTGGTCGAAAGCCGCCGACTGGGTAGCAACAGAAGGTGAGATACGCCGTCGAACAGATCTGACAGACGCTGACTCGACAAGAATTCCTATTCAGAAAGCGCCACATGTATCTGGAAACGCTCGTTAGCCTGTACCTTTTTGCCGACTACCATGATACACCACAGCTACGGAATGACGTGATGACATTGTTAGTCGAGCTTGTAACCTACAACAGCTACAATAATGGTTGTGTAGACATGTTGACAAGTACATTCATCCAGAGATTATACCGTAACCTACCCTCTACTTCCCCCCTTTGCCGATACGCTGTCATGAAACGCGCAGTATATTCCGGAGGGGCATCTAAAGACAGTTGGGGAAGCTATCCCAAGTCGTTCTTAATCGATGTGTTGTTGGTCGCTATGCCTATGAAAGGCATTTCGACCAAACGAAAGCTTCAGGAAGAGTTATGTGACTCTTGCAACTTCCACGAGCATAAGGGTGATAAAGAAGCGATTGCGGTCTGCAAAATGAGACAACAGAAAGAAGGACTCTGGTTCTCTAGCTTTCTGCGAGCATGCATGAGCGAGGTTTACGATATGGAGGATGCGATGCTGGAGTCAAAGTCACATGCGCAGACGGAGGAAAACCCAAAATATGAGCCTGGCATGTTGGGAAAGAAAGAAGATAAGGCGATACCCTTCTCGGCCGGTGTTGGACTGCCATCAGATTCGACCTTTTCATTCACAATTCCCCGAGATGTGGATGGTAGGTCACAAATGGAACCACCTGTAAGCAATTGGGAAAATTTGGAAGCATACGACGACTACGAGATCTTGCTCCACGGTGGTTGAGCTGAGACTGTCGTTATTTGACGCGTCAACCCGTATCCATGGGCCTGCTCTTACCTGGGTATATGGGTCGAGACCTTAACAAATCCATATATGGGTGTTGACACCGGTCTGAACGACTACCGAGCGGCAATGCGTTGATTTTCTGTTCATGATCAATACTAGAACAGATGTTGCATGCGAAGATGGCAACAGGGCCGAAGACGCGTCGAAGTCGCGCTAGTCTCAAATAGTCGCACGCGTCAAGCTTCAACAGTTTCCGAGGTGCCCCCGGGGCCCGCAATCTCTGTTCAGCTCGTAACATCAGCACCTGTACCCAAACTATCCCTTCAGTCCCAGCTCAATTCCCATATCTCTCCCCAAAACTCTCGAGCGAGACTGGATCAATTCGCTGGCCCTTTTCAAAGTCACCATAATAACCATGGAAAATGCTGCTAAGAGACCAGCCGAAGCCCAACTGACCAGCCACAAGTCCAAACGTCCGACATTCTCGTGAGTCTCATCAGATTCAGCAAGCTCTAACCCGAATCATAACTATTGACCTCTCGATTGGTCAACCAAACTGATCCGTACCGATAGCACGATAAGCCAAGCGCACGTCACTGTTCGCCTTGATCTTGATGACATTGTCGTCACAGTCCACAAAGATATCGCATGTTTCTACTCAGGGTATTTTCGCAAAGCATTTGGGGGTCCCCTCCTCGAAACAGAGGTGTGGTCAATAAGTTTGCCTGATACCAGGGCAGACGTATTCCGCCTGTACCAGGATTGGCTATACGCGCAAGCCACACGGCATGAGAACTCTACTCCGATCGACTCTACGGAGAATGCGAGGTATACTAAGCCTAACAGTAACCCTGACTGGCTGGTTCCAAGAAGTACATTACTGCGCTACTTGCTACTGCCCTTTACATGCTGATAGCATCACAGATTACCGCCAGGAAACGGCAATTTCAGCTTTCTACGGCGACGTATTCCTCCGCTTGTATGTTTTTGCAGAAGTTTACGACGTGCCGCTGTTGAGACAGGACATTATGACCTTGATGGTTGACCTTGAAAGACCCACGGGTATTCTGTGTCAGAAGATCGACAGAGACGCCTTGGACAAATCTCTGCTCTCGAATTCGCCGTTCCGAATCTTCTTGCTAAAGTGGATGGCCTTCGTCTTCGTCGGTTATCCGTTGAACACCACGACTGCAGCAGACATCAGAAAATGCTTCTCTCATGATTGGCTTGCCGAAGTGATGTGGATTATAGCCTCCCAACCAAAAGATCCACATCTACGTGAGCGTTTGTATGACGATGTAAAGGATAGTTGCGCATTTCACGAGCACCAGAACGATTGGGAGCCGATTCTGTGTCGACGACATCAAGCCTTTGACACCCAGTTCTACACCAACTTTTTGCACAATATATTCAATCTCGTATCCGATCTCGATAAAGAATACGGAAGTCCGGAAACAAAGAAAAAGAGAGAAAAGGCGAAAGCCGAGGAACAGATCACGGTGAAGCTAGAAGAGGACCCACAGTCCTCGGGGTTTGAAAGCGCCGAGGAAACTTTGGATGAAGAAGAGTGAACCCTGGATGTTCCTCTGACCATGCACGGACTCAAGCTTCGTTGGTAGCCTACCGTTGGCTCACGTAATTCGCTCTACCACTCTGCAACACTTCTTCGCGGATATCTTCCACGTACTATCCGTTGGAAACTCGTAGCCTATATCGATACTCATCACTTCAAAATACATGGCGACATTCGCCCCTCCAGCCCGCCGTGGCGACTTCCTCTACTCATCCGTCCTCTACGCAGACCCTGGCAATGGAAACCACCACGGACGCGCGAGTGTCGCCGAACTTGCGGCTCTCCTCCGCCTGGAAGCCCCAAATCTCTATAGCAAGGGCCGGAAGCCTGAAGTCGCGACACCAGCGAAAGACCAGGTGTGGCATTTCTACTCCGCCCAACTCATTCACTATGGACTACCGGTCACCAAGGACAAGAATACGGCGAAAGTGCGACTCCTGAATGCTATGAACCAGTTCAAACTTGAGGTACCAGCGTGGATTTTCAAGGTCGAGAGCGAACTGAAGGCTGAATGGGAAGCGGAGAACCGGAAGTTGAAGAAGAGTGGTGGTGCAGTGAGCAAGCAGGCGCCTAAGTCGAGCGCTACCAGCAAGCCAGGTCTTGGAAGCTCTCTGGGGGTAAATAGCGCTGTCAACGTCACTGGTAGGCTTGAAGACCCCTGACTTTTGACGCTGCTAACCCTATGTCGTAGTCAATCTGGCCTTAGGAGGAGCGTCGCTTAGCCAGTATATGGATGCGCAGCAGGCGAGCAACAACACCCCATGGAAGCCAGCGCCAACCAAACGCAAGCGCGTTGGTAGCACTGTCTCTAGCCCGGTAGCGACACCACAGAAAGTCGCGAGAGTCAAGAAAGAGCCAGCGCCAAAGAAAGCACCCATCAAGAAGGAGCCTACCGCCAGGCGATCTGCTTCCAGTGTCAAGCGAGAGAGCCGCGTCTCTGTGCCGCCATCCACTCCCTCACGGTCACGCATCAAGCAAGAGCAGTACCAGCCCAGCCCCGACCGAATGTACCCATCGCCGTACATCAAGTCCGACCCGTACCCGAACTACTACCAACCCTCACCATCCCTCCTCCTCAGCGGTACCTACTCCATCTCCTGCGAAACCGCCAGCTCCATCTTCAACGACTACAACCTCGACCTCACACTCGCCCGCGACCCCTCCCGCGGTATCTGGTGGGCGACCTTCCGCTGGGGCGCCTGGGACGGAATCATCCAGATGAACCCTGGCCCCGGCGGGTCCGATAGTTTAGGCCAACCCTGCTCGCTTGGCTGGCGTCTTCGCGATCTGGAGACTGGACAGCTGACGTTTGGTCGCAAGTGTACGGGTTATATGACGTTCTCTGGTGATGGGTCGATGGAGGGTTGTTTGTATGAGGTGCCGGGTGTTGGATCGTTAGAGTTTGAGGGTATGAGGGTTTCTGGTGGGAGCTTGGAGGATGATCTTAAGGGGGAGTGGGATGGCTTCGTTGCGGAGGCTTATCGACGTTGAGGCTGATGCAGGCGTGAGTAACGACTAATCGCGCGAGATGCTCGTCATTGTGGAGACTCAAGAGCTTGTCTTCTGCGCTAGGAATTGCAGTGCACTGCATGTCTCACTTCACCAGCAGCACCCAATAGAAAATCAAGTTCATTCAGAACATTTCGCAATTAGCTCGACAGCTACGTATAATACACTACAAGTTTCTACAAGAAAGGTCCAAAAGCCATCTCTTTCTGCTCTTCCAAACCACTCGCTCTGGTATAACAAAAACTAAACAGGCAGGACAAGCACCACCCAACGCCAAAGGCAAGACTACCGCGCGGCATGACTGTCATCCTTTCTCTCAAACATGAACAAGTAAGGCGTCAAGAAACATGACGCCGGGAACGCTGAAGCTATCTACTGAGACACAAAAGAAATCATATGCGTAGAGCATGTAATATCCGAAACGTCAATCGAGCTGACCCCCTAGCGTTGCCATGGACCACGGTCCTGCGGATGCCGTACTCCGCTCGTCCAGTCCATAGGTCCTGTAGGTGGCCGAGGGTCGTGGATTGATCCTGGCCCTGAACTGGGTTGTGGTGGCGGTGGACCCCTCATATCTTGTCTTCCTCGCATGATGCTGTCCCTGTAGTGCGCATCTCGTGCATCTCGTTCGCGCATCTCACGTTCTCTTGAGTTTTGTTCAGCTTCTCTTCGCATATGCTCTTCTCGATTCATCGCTGCCTGGTGTTGAGCTTGAGCTTGGGCTTGCTCCTCGCGGATACGGTCCGTCATGCTGCGATCACGAGGATTGCGCATGAAGTGATGTTGTGGTTCCTCAGGAGGGCGCTGACCATAAAGAGAGTGGTTTGCTACTCCGAGAGACGAGTGCGGAGGATGCTGCAAAGGTGGAGGCTGGCCGTGCTCCGGCCTAGAAAGCGGAGTCTGTGAGCGTTGCGAGAGGTATCCCCGGTCTTGGGGTTGGTATCGCAAGTCTTCGTGCATCGGAGGACCGGGCGCACGTAGCGCGGGGTTGGAAAGCCGTTCACGTAGATAGTCGGCCCTTTGAGACAACTCACGGCTGGTGTCGCGATCCGAGTGACGAGGATCAAAATCGTGGGCCTCACGAGGATCGCGAGGACGATAAGGCTCCGTCAGTCTACTCAACCCTTGAAAAGGGTGGGCTGGATGCTCGTTGGGCGTTTGTGGGTTCGAGTACGATAGGTTTGCGTTTGAGGCCTGCGAATGGTCGTTGCGTCCGGATGAGTCCCTCTGCTGCTGTGCTATGTGGCTTGTCGACAGGTGCGGACTGGGCCGCATCCCCATAGGTCCAGGTGGCGGGACACCACTGCCCGGCGGATCAACTTGGGCGTATGGGTTCGGTTGCAGAATCTGCGATGATGCACTCAGTGCTTGCGCATGCTGTGCTGCAGTGGTGCTCGGAACACCATGTCGAGGCAACGACCCAGGCGGCCCACTCACGCTCGACGTGCGCGAATGCGGGTTTGGAGAGTTGTTGAAGCCGGCAAGAGGTGGCGGTGTCGGATTTTGACGTGGAGTGTTATGCTGGGAGAAGACAGAACGATGATTGCTGAACATCCTATCGTTGACATTGGGCGGCTGAGGCAGGCCAGTCGGTGTTGAAGAAAGCGACGTGATTTGTGGAGTCTGAGACAATCCTCGGTGGAACGGCTGCTGGGCTTGCCAAGTATCGCGCAGACTTGGCCTACTCACTGACGGCTTGTCCTCAGTCAAGTCGATTGGCCTGTTTGATGTTGCGTTTGCGAGTGAAGACTGCTGAGCATACGAGGCTGGATGGGTATACGGAGATTGAGCAGCCATAGAATCTTCGTAGAGCGGACGTCTTGACGATGACGAGTAGCTTTGCGTCGTGGGAGGAGGAGGCGCGATTGGTGCTGATTGCAGAGGTGTAGAGGTATGCGACGGCGGACCTTGTTCGCTTGGCTTCTTACGTCTGGGCTCCTCAGGATCGGTGTCATTCAGTAAGGACATCAAGTTAGACTTGCGTGGTTCGACAGCCGGCTTTGTTACTGCAGGTGGAGGTGTGTTTTGCATAGGTGGTGGGCCGCGCTGAGGATGCTGTAATTGAGTGTGAAGCATCGCTTGGGGTTGAGCTGGGGGAAGGCTAACTGGAGGAGGATTTCTAGGTTCTTCTTTGACAGGCGGTGTAAGAATGGTCGACCGTGGCGGCAGCTGTTGCGCACTGTGGCTAGTACTATGACTCGGAGAATACACATCGGCCACCGTTTGGCTGAGCGATTGCGCTTGCGATGAGTGTCGAGAGTGCGAGAACGGCAACGGACGGTGTTCTGGTGATCTCAGCCCAGAGTTCGAACGTACTGGCGGCATGATCGGCGGTGCACCACCGGGAGCAAAAGGTCTATGCTGTGACATCTCCTGTGAGATGCGACGTGTGTGTTCATGAAACCGGCGCTGAGCCTCCTGCTCCTGCTGAACTTCAGGTCTACCCGCAACGTCTCGCTCCTGAAAGTGAAGTCCACGATAGAGAGGCGAGTGGTGTTGCTCTTGAACGCGAGGCTGTGGAGGCGCATGTTGTTGCAATGGCCGGTGTGCCTGTTGGTTGCCGGCAGGTTGTGAAGGTGGCCGGGACTCGAAACGTGGAGGTAGGTCTTCGGAAAAGTATCCAGCTCGTGGCCCTTGCGGCTGCGACTTATGCTGCGACATGGAGTGTTGGTGATGATGCTGCGGCGGTGCACGCTGAGGGGGAGCGGGCGGCGACTGCTGTGGTGGTATCGAGGGTACAGACGCCAGGCTAGTCTCTGGTAGGGCAGAATATCCGGGCGGAGGCACCATGGGCTTGCTCTGCACAGGTGCTTGGGCGATAGTGGAGAATCTCGAAGAAGGAGTTGAATGCGGAGGAGATAATTTTGGGTGCACAAGCGGGTTCGGAGGCGGAGACCCATGTTCAGGCGTAGGTGCGATGGGGCGGATAGGTCCCGCTTGTGTGCTCTCGTATCGTCTCTTGGGTGCTGGAGTCGGTGTTGGCGGTGGACCTAGATCATCACCTCGTTCCCTTCGAGCATCTGCCTCTTTTGCTGTCTGCTCCAAGTCTAGTTTGCCACTTTCGACAAGACGCAGATACTGGTTCTTGATCATAGTGTGCGTCTTGGTGCCCATATGGTTTGCAATTGCAATCCAGTCCGTGCCAAAGTGTGCAACATTCTTATCGAAGTCTTGTAACTCGGAGACGGACCAGTAGCTAGATGGGCCAGGTCTGGCACCAGCCTGTGTCTTCGGTCGATCCATAAGACTGCCAGGCAGGCCAGAAAGCTGCTGCAAATCTCCTGCCAGCATCATCTGATCCTCCATAGGGATAAGTGGCATGGGTATTGGCATATCATTCATGGGCCGCTTGCCAAGGTCGTCCTCCATCTTGACTCCCATGTTCTTGTCTTTACGATCGACCTTGACAGGTGAGCCTATAGGAACGGCCGCGAGTGGCGTATTCTTCGCCTTCCGGCCAACCTTGTCCTTCGCCGGTTTTCCACGCCGCATGGCCTTTTCTTGCGTGTCGTCGGCGTCAGTTTGCCTGCGTGCTCGGCCTGGTATGGGCATTCCTGTGATCGGGTCGAACTCAGTTTCGGTTGGGCCAAATTTGGGAGCCGCATGGCGTCGAGGCCGCCCAGTCTCAGTGACTGGTAAGGGCAAACCGTCCTCTCCTGGTCCTTCGGGTCGGTCCATGTTGGCGATAGCTCCACGACCACGACCAACGGCTCCACCACGCTTCCTGGGAGCCCGAGCTTTGCGGAGTTTACCCTTGTATTCTCTGCCCCATTTGGTAGCATAGTAATGATTGATACAATCCTTGTAGGTACGTTCGGTTCCAACTTCTTTGTAAAGAACTTCGGCCAGCTTACCCCACTTCTTTGCGTATTGATCCTTGTAGTTATGTACCATGACCCTGTGTTCCTCGGGGGTGAAGTCATCCTCTGGCGGCTCATAGTGAAACACGAAAATCCCTTGACCGGGTTCGCGTTGGAAGTTAGTGTCGATGAATCTTCTGCGCTGAGCCTCTGCCTCGGTAAGTTCCAATGGTAGATCGGCCTCCTTCTCCGGGTCAGCCATGGCTTTGCGTGGCTCTTTGTCTTTCTTCCCTAACTTTTCCTCTTCGGCAGTCTTCAAAGACTCTTTGATGACAGCTTCCAGATCAAGCTCAGTAGCCCATCGACTCGCGTGGCTCCTCCGGCCTGTAGGAGCGAGCGACCCATCCAGAATCCCTGTCATCGCAGCATTTTGTACATCGGGAGTGACAGCCTTCAGTGTTGGCTCGGCTGACGGCTGTCTATCCTGATCGTCTTGGTCACGCTCTTCGTCCAAGGGACGGATGGACACACGCCACGCTCTATATGCAGCTGCGTATCGTTCGAGAATCTGATCAGTGTTAAGCTCAGGCTCGATGCTCTTGCGTAATTTGCTTCGAATGGCGTTCATGATATCGTCAGATAGGTTTGGTCGGTCTTGCCCAATGTCCGATAGAGGCGTTGGCGGGCCTGAGCCTAGATAGGGCAACGAACTGAGGTCGGGTAAGGTTTCCCGCTCTGCAGAGGTCTCACGTCGTAGGCGAAGCGCCATCGTTGCGGGTGCAGCCGACCTCTCTTCAGTCTCCTCTTTGTCTTCCATCTCGACATCCTCGGACTCTTCCGCCTTAGGTGTCGGTAGATCTGCCGTGATACTCTCTGGAGCAGGTTGATTAGTGGTTGGTTCCACATGACGTGCTTGCACAGGTGAAAGATGTGACTCTTCCTGCTCCTGGGGAAAGGGTGTGCTTGTCTCTTCGACGGACACCACATCTGGCTGTGTTTGAGGAAGATGCTCGACATTGAGGCATGACAGCAGAACAATCTCCTGCAAGGGAGTTGTAGCGCGCAAGTGCGGAGCACTCAGATCGACCCGTTTGGCCTCTAGACGTGCTCGCTCTCGGTTGTATTTCGCCTCAGACTCAGCGAAGTCGTCCTCGTCAAGATCAAGATCGTCGTCAGAGTCTTGCAGAGCTTCCGGGGCAGACGACGCAGCCGACATGGGTGGCTTGGCCATTCGAGGTGACGCTTCTGCCATGACGACATCAGAGTGTCGCCTAGTCTCGATCGGAGTAGGTTTGGGTGAGGGCACCACAGGACGCTCTGCGGATACCGCACGTTCTCTCGGTCTTTCGATTTCGGTTTGAATGCGTGAAAATGACGGTGATACTGATTTAGCTTGTGTATTACGCTGGATCTGTGCAGCAGAGACGCTATGCTCGAGTCGAGGAGCTTTAGGGGCAGTACCGAACGGTCGTTCACGATCCTCAGCCGGGAATTCGCGCTTGGTTGGCACCGACGGTCGGCTCGAATTGAATCCAGGCCGTACCCATTGCATGCTCTTAGGACCGCCGCTCAATGGGCCTCTAGCGGGAGGAAAGCCAGGCCTGTCCGATTGCGGATAGGATGAAAGTGGCCTAGGAGCCATCGGAGTGCGGTCGGCTTTGGGGCCCGTAGGTATATTCGCTGGTAAGCTTTGCGGGGATGTGTTGATCGCAGGGCCTCCTCCGCCACCATTACGCGGACCAAACCCTGAAGGATTCGCACTGGGAGATGCATCTCGAGGTGTGTACTGTGGAAGAGTCGCCCTTGAGAACGATGGGGATACGTTGACTCGTGCCGCTTGAGGAGCTGTAGGTGGTGCACGCGGTCGTGCAGCAGGGCCTTGTGGAGGCGACTTCGCAGCACCTGATGGCGCAGTAGGAGCGGTTAGTGGAGCTGATGGTACCATCGTGGGAGCTTTAGGGGGCGCAGCCATTTGGGGCGAGATCGGGACCTTGGCAGTTACATTGTCTGAGCCTGGTACATCAGTGACCTGAGATGGAACAACAGTAGGAGGAATAGAAGGTGGTTCCATACGTGTTGGAGCCGGGTGAGACACTCTGCTCTCTTGCTTTGGTACCTCTCCAAGCAGCGGACGATCCGGCGCCCGGTCAGCTTTTGGCCCAGTGGGTGGTAGTGTCGAGAGGCCTGGGGGAATGGTTGCCTTTGGTGCAGTTGGGATTACTGCCGCCTTCACAGGAGTAACAGGAGCAGCAGGTGTGGCAGGACCGACAGAGGTGTTAGTAGTAGAAACAGGAGTAGGCTGAGCAGGCTTCGGTGGTGCTACTGTCGCAGCGCTTGGCTTGTTGTCAGAGATGGGCGCCCTCCAAACATTGGACCCACCGAAGGCTGGAATGGAAGCAGGAGGCGATGAAGCACGCGGAGCGTACCTCTCCCTGGACGCTTCAGCGCGGCTGGCCAGGAGAGCCTCGTCTTTCCCTGGCTCCCGCCGAGGATCCTTGGCAGAGAGAGGATCGATAGCAACAGAAGATCGTCTTGAGTAAGTGTCTCCCTGAGGCCCTAACCTGTCGGACGGAGAGGCATGGTGAGCTGAGTGTGGGGTTGGCCCCGTAGGCGTACCAGGCAGATGCCTCAGATCAGAAGGGCCCGGACCTCGGTGTGTGTCCAACGCCCGTAGTCCTGGTTTCGCAGCACCTGCTGGGCCGATGTAGGAGTCGTACTCTCTGGGGAACCTTCGATCGTCACGTTCTCTCCTGTCAAAATCGCGATCTTCCCGAATGTCTCGCTCCTGGCGCCTTGGGGGTGTCCGACTCCGCGGCCGATATGTCCGTTCCGGAATGCGATCACGTGAGTCGTGGTGTCTTTCCCGGTCATCGTTGTGGAAGTTTCGACCGCGCCCAGAAAATCCGCCTCGTCCTCGGCCAATGCCTCCGCCACGATACGATGAAGCTGTACCGGGGAGTGGGGGGTCAGAGTAGGTGGAACCAGCGGAAGGGGGGCCGTCTCGTGAGTTTCGTCGTGCGCGATTGACATCCAAATCTCGCGGTACAAAGTCCCTCTGATCGCGCGGATCTCTTGAGTCCCGGATAGGTGAGCGCCTTGGTGGGGTCGGCCGTCGCTCGCGCCGATCAAAGTCGCGGTCTCGGTCACGATCTGCCCTCCAGGAATTTTGGGAGTTGTGCGGAAACCCAGGACCGCTGCTTAATGGTGGCGCAGTACGTAGTGGTGTAGCTTCACCTCGACCAGCAAATCCTCGGCTTCTATCATCGCGTGGCGCTGCAGATGCACTTGATGGTGGACCCACTGGCGGGCCACGTGGCGCATCGGAAAGAGATTTTGGGCCTTTCGGAACTTCTCTTGAGAAGCCGCCAGGCTCTGTATTTGGTCTAAAGGTTTCGTTACCCCTTGGGGGGTAACCGCTACTAAAGTTGGATGGTCTTCGATCTCGATCCCGGTAGGGCGGCGATCTGTCGCGGGGATATCTGCCGTTTTCCGGATACCGTGAAGCAGACATGTTGGTGGTTGCTTACTGTACAAAGAACTTGCGACTGCGGCATGGGCACAGGTAAAGGTCGTATGTCAAAGCGGATTGGAAATCTCGGTCGTAAGAGCAGGCCCGGATCGCGTGCAGTGGTCGTAGCAAACGGATGGTGCAGAAAAGAAAAAGGGTTCCTTTGATGTACCGCTGTGTGTAATCTCAAGAGTGATCGCGCGATTGGCCGGCGAATTGTTGTGTCCCAGGTTGACGTCAACCACAGGGTGTCAGTCGAGGTTCGTGTTTGCAAGCCGTGGTAGACGAGGCGCTAGCGGCAAGGCCCGTGCTTCGAAACCAGGGAATTAGGGAAAGCGCCAAACCCCGATCCGTGGTGGAACAGGTGCAGCTGCTCGGCGCCGGGAGCTGAGATTCGATCTGCTATTGTCGCCTTTACGCCCAAAACGCCCGTTTCGTGCCGTAAACGCGTCAAACTGGCCCTGGAGGTCAGGCAAAGTCGTCTGGAGATACTGGAAAGTGTGAGAAGCGCGCAGCGGTCAACAAAGGCAGTCTGGCGCCGTGTTGAAGATGCTCTGCAGCCCGTTGACGTGGCGCTGGGTCTCTTTGTGAGGGAGGCCTAGGCACGTGAGGCAGCACCTTGTCGATGCTGGAAACGAAGAATGGAGTGGCTCTTTAGCCAGGCTGTGCGCCGCTGGGCCGTGGCAGCATAGTGTCGTGGAGAGGGTCGTTGTCGCAAGGTAGGTGTGATGATGAGAAAGGGAACGTCGAGGAGACCAGAACACGAACGAAGCACTGACACACCCAGCCATGACGGATGCCTGCAAGTCAAAATGGACGCCCCGGCTGGCCTGCAACGGCCTAGCGAGGGGAATCCATCCAGACATGACAGCCGGCCTCTGATTGGTCCACAGTTGGACATTTCGATTATCTGCAGGGGTGGGCAGCCGCTGGTTTTGCTTCAGATTCCAGCCCTGGCTCCACTAGGGGATTTGGTGACGATCCCAGCCCGGGCCCCTTCACCAACACGGACAGACACGGCTGCACGGCAGGTGCTGGACACGATGCACGCCTGGAGGACTGGCGGGAGCATTGTGCGATGATGCGACACCGTGGCCCTCCCACACGTTGATGGCAAAGGGCTGGCAGTCTCCTTAGCTGGATCGACCCGAGAACTAGCCTCACACGAGCAGGGATTAGACTGCCATGCCTTAGCTCCAATCCACGGGTGCCCAGGTGTGGGGGCTTCTTTTTCCTCAAAATCTGCCGCCGCACCGACTCACAAATAGCACAGTACGAGAGTTGCAACCGTCCAGAGTACGCCGAGAAGCCCGACGACGCGCCAGAACATCGCGACAGCGCCGCTGCAGCGACTGCCCAACCGAGACTGCCCACTGCCATGGCTAGCAACTCTTCGGCCCCTACCGGCGCCACTGATGCAGTCTTGAAGCCATCCGAGCCCGTGCCTGAGGGTGCGCAAGAGGTGCAGGGCATCGACTTCAACCAGTATGCGTCGCGCAGCATCACCGTCGAGGAGCTGGTGGGCGGCTATGCCAACATGGGCTTTCAGGCGACTTCGGTGGGAGAGGCTGTACGCATCATCAACGACATGGTGAGTTGCTTCTGCCCGGAATATCCGAATGCGCGTGCTGCGCCGCTGCGGCGTGTCAGCGTCAAGTGCGGAGACAGCACTTGCGTATGCCGGGAATCTCCCGTCCGTGCGCAGTCCCGAAAGGCGAAACATTTAGCCTGATTTGGCGACGCGACACCACCACCGCATCGAGAAGCTTGGGTTCGCTGCTAACAGATAACAGCGCGCATGGAGAGACCCTGAGACCAAGGAGCCCACGACGATATTCCTTGGGTACACGTCAAATCTGATATCCTCGGGACTGCGCGAGACGCTGCGGTACCTGGTCCAGCACAAACACGTTTCTGCCATCGTGACGACTGCAGGCGGCGTCGAGGAGGACTTCATCAAATGCCTCGCGCCGACATACCTCGGTGCTTTCTCCACTCCCGGGGCTGGACTGCGCCAAAAGGGCATGAACCGCATCGGTAATCTTGTCGTGCCTAACAGCAACTACTGCGCGTTCGAGGACTGGGTAGTGCCGATCCTGGACAAGATGCTGGAGGAGCAGGAAGCGAGCAAGAAAACTGACGAGCCCTTGCACTGGACGCCTAGCAAGGTCATCCATCGTCTAGGCAAGGAAATCAACGACGAGCGATCGGTCTACTACTGGGCGTGGAAGAACGACATCCCCGTCTTCTGCCCAGCGCTGACAGACGGAAGCCTGGGCGACATGCTGTACTTCCACACATTCAAGTCATCACCAGAGCAGCTGCGCGTCGATATTGTAGAGGACATTAGAAGAATAAACACAATCGCCGTGAGAGCGAAGAGGACGGGCATGATTGTCCTGGGCGGAGGACTGGTGAAGCATCACATCGCCAATGCGAACCTGATGCGCAACGGAGCTGACAGCGCGGTGTACATCAACACTGCGCAAGAATTTGACGGGAGTGATGCAGGCGCACGGCCAGACGAAGCTGTCAGCTGGGGAAAGATTAAGCTAGACGGAGATAGCGTGAAGGTGTACGCAGAGGCGACGGTGGTGTTTCCGCTCATTGTTGCGGCCACTTTCGCACGGGTCCAAAGGTCGCAAGGGCAATAACAACAGGCGCTATACGCCATGCAGCACTCCAATAGCTCGTGCAATAAAGACCATGTTGTTGATTGACCGGAATAAGTGGGCTGGCATGTAAGGACGACTGCTGTATGGAGCAACGTTGTTGGTGCGGAGAGCGGACGCAGGGAAGGCGCGGACGGGCCCACCTTCCCCACTAGTCTCAAAGCTCTAGCGTGACTGCCTAGCCGGTCACTGTGGAGGTTAATCGATAAGGGAGCTGAGAGCTCCGTGATGACGACGAATGCGCCTTGTCCGCGCAGCCTTGTGCGATGAGTCAACCTCTGAAGCGCGTCGTCGGAGAGGCTGTAAAGGGCGCAGAGCCTCCCGGTTGAAGGCGCTGACGCCAAAGCTCCTTCGATTCGGGATAGCGCAGCGCGTGGGCCAGCCGATTCCCAGCCCTGGAGGTAGCTTTACCGCCTCACTCTGTACCTCTGTTGGCAATCGTGCCGCATGCTGGTAGGCTGCAGCCTTGTCAAGCTCCAGCCACGCCCAGGTTATCTTTCCTTCTTCTCCAACTCCAATTTCTACAGTCGCGAGCCATATCTCCAGAAGCACACGTCAGTTGCTCATTGTATCCATACACCCTCGTCGACGCGATAACGCTACTAGCCTGCTGCACTCACCGATAAAAGCAACACACCACTGTCGTGCAGCCTCGTGCATATCTCCTCTCACTCATCTCTCCATTTGTACTTTTACCCAGCTTTACCTGCACTCCCGCCCGTCAAACGCCCGCTCTCCACTTTCACATGCGCCTCTACCGCTGCAGCAAACATGAGCGTCAGCGTAGAGCCACCACTGCACTTTAGCCAGCAGCTCTCCAGCCCGCCACACTCACCAAACCCCGTACTTCATGCGCAGACGCCAGCTTCTCCTCCACCGCCGCCGCCACCGCCTGCAGCCGAATCGAACATGAGCACCTCCACTTCCGCGAACACAATGCCTTCTACGGGCCAAAACCACGATCGGGGCGATGCAGACATGCAAGATGGAGATGAGCCCACCCATCGCGATGCTTCTACGAACACCATCGCTGTCGATATCTCGGCTATAAATGAGGACGCTATGGACGTTACACCGGATGCCGAGACGGAGCCGTTACCACAGAACAGCCCGGCTGAAGCACAAGAAGCTACTATTACTTCACCCACATCGCCTGCGCCAGAGCAAACGGTATGACAATGTCTTCTACTGGCTTGTATCTGCACCAGTGCTAACTTGCCTCAGACAGCGACCATCATTCCCATAGAGCCTCCTCCACCCGTAGACCTCGACGCACTACCTCCCCCTGTCGATCCAAGCACACAGCCCCCGCCTCCGCCGCCACCAGTCGACCCCCCTCGCTCTGATTCAGGATCCGACGACGACGACGATGGCCTCCCGCCGTGGCACGCACTTCCAGAAGACTTGTCATCGCCTGACGAGGACGAAGTGAAGATGATCGAGGAGAGGGGTGAACACAGTGCTCTAGACCACGAATACTGGGAGAGCGAGGCGTTCAAACCTTTAGATCACCCGGAGTATACCGCCGGTGAAGCAGGACGTATCCACTGGGCAATCGACGCGTATAATGGAACCCAGGAAAAGCCGAACCATGAAGTGCTTATGAAGTCTGATGTCGTCACGATTGGGGGCCACCAATGGCAGATCAAATTTTATCCTAAGGGGAACGATTCAGATTATCTAAGCGTCTATCTCGAATGCCTGAGCGTTCAGGACTCGAAGGACGACAACAATGAGGACGCGCGCAAAGACATGCACGGCGAAGAGGCCTCTGAGCCAAGTGGAGAGAAGAAGGCTGACGAAGCTATGGTCATGTCCGAACATGCGCCAGCAGACGATCCGACAGGCGTGTCGCTTCAGCAAGAGACGTCTACGCAAGAGCGCAGTGAAAGCACCAAGTCGGAAGACGTCCAGGCACCAACCGCACTAGTCGTCTCTCAACACTCGCCTCTTCCGCTTCTTGGATCGAAACAAATGCCCAAGCGGAATAGCGTTGCCGCGCAGATATCGGTCGTTCTCTACAACCCAACAGAGCCTCGCGTGAACTACTCGCGTAATGCTTTACATCGCTTCTGCAATGGATCTCCTGATTGGGGCTGGACTCGTTTCCACGGACCGCACTACGATATTTCTCGTCGTCAGCATGGTCAGCGCATGGCGCTTCTTCGTGACGACAAACTTGCCTTCACTGCCTACATTCGGGTCGTAGAAGACCAGACGGATTGTTTATGGGAGCATCCCATTCGTGAGAATCCGTGGGATAGTTTTGCAATGACGGGCCTGCAAGCTCTCATGCTTTCACCCGGCGGGAACATGATGTCTGCGGTTGCCTCGTGGATGCTGTTCAAGCCCTTTCGAAACTTGTTGTACAGCATCGTCGTTGCGGACCCTAGCAAGGAGCCTTTCACTCGACCGAAGCCACTCATCAACGCTTTACAGCAAGTCCTATACTCGCTTCGCACTCAAGTCGAGCCTGGAGCTGGTCCAGTCGCCCTTGATGGCATTCTGGATGCACTAGAGTGGTACCGCATACACGATGGCCTCCACAAGTTGGATGTGATAGAGACTTGGGAAGTCTTGCGCCTAAAGCTCGAAGAAGAACTTCAAGGGACACCTCAGGCCGCCCAGCTAAATGCCATATGTGGACCAAAGCGCGACTATTCCATCGGGAGACCCAGCTACCGCGTACCTGTGGAAGGTGTGGAAAGTATGCAGCGCGCTGTCAACGAATCGGCTGATTTCACTATACCTGGACAGCCTCTGCCGGAGTTGTTGACAATCGAGCTGGACCGGCACAAATTCGACAGCGCGAAGACGCGTTCGCACATCAAGGTACTGAACAAAGTGACCCTTGACGACCGGATATCAGTTGGTGACACTCCCTACACACTGTATGGATTTGTTGTGCATAAGCAAACACTTCAGTCCTATATATACCAGCCCATACTTCGACCCGAAGGCCCTGGTTCACGATGGTATATCTACAGTGATAGCAAAGACGAGAGCCAAGTCAAGTGCCTTCCCAAGCGCGAGGCAGTCGATGCGCATGAAGGCAAGCCTAGTAGTACTCAGATTACTGGCAACGACGCCGTGGCATACATTGCCATGTATGTGCGAGACGATGTAGCTCAGTCGGTATTCGTATCAGACGCCAAATCCGAGCAGTGGGATGTCCCGGAGTGGCTCAAGCTGGAAGTAGAGGCCAAGAAGAACCAATCTTCTCTTCCTCCAATGCCATCATTACCAACGCATGAGCCGAACTCTGCGATAGATGAAGAGAAGGCAGAGAAGGTCACAGCGCAGCCACCCAAGACACTCGATTTTCGCGTAGTTGATTCACGAGTATACCTAGAGCACGAAGGTCCAGGTATATTCGATTTCTTTGATGCGAAGTGCGAAGGCTCAGAGCTCATCCACACATTGACGCTATCAAGCAATGACGGATGCAAAGAAATTCGCCAAAAGTTGTTCGGCCTTTTGAAGAACGTCAAGGACCCACGACAGATAAAGTTTTGGTTTCTAGATCCCACGCAAGGATCTCTGGACCGACCGAACCTCCTCGGTACTGGACTCATTGAGTTTTCAGCCGGTAGCTACAGCCCGCACATAGATGCCAAGGAGTGGACTCTGGAGTCGCCAGATTACCGGAGCATCTGGGTACACGTCACCGACTTCGAGAAGCTGCCTGAGCTCCCGAAAGAGGAGAAAGAGGCTCCAGAGGCTCCATCGCTCCAGGCGGGTGAAGTTGCGGCAGATATCATCCAAGTTGTCGAGACCGTAATCGAGCCTTCCAGTACCCCGCCGCCACCACCACCGCAGATGACTTCACATTCGGAGGATACGCTTATGAGCGACCCTGATGAGCCCGCTGTTGCGCCTTCAGAACAACGCAACGATACTGCTATGCTGGAAGTGGAGTCAACTCCAGCCGTTGATCCACCGGCTGTTGATGTTGTAATCCCAGGTGCCGGTCCCAGCGACACCGAGATGGGTGGCACACAAGAGGATATGCTGCTGCCACCACCTCCACCTCCGCCGGTTGATACACCTGCGGAACCTCTACAACCACCCCCACCAGTGCGCAACCCCACTCCTGAACCACCTCCAGATGAGATTTATTTCTTTCTCAAATTCTGGAACGCGGAAAAGCAAGCCCTAGAAGCTCGTGGATCGCATACTACGCTTAAGTCTGCTAGATTGGATGACACGATCGTGGCATTGCTTGAAATTCCAACGGAAGACAAGAAGAAGATGGAGATGTGGGAGGAGGACGAGCTGACTAACACGCGATCACTGAAGCATCGCCGTACCTTTGCGCAAGTGGATCTACACAACGCGTGTATCATCATCGTTTCGTTACCGCTCTCGGCTGATAAGCGTAACGAACTCGCCGCTCGCGCTGCCCTGGCAGACCCTCAATCCTACCTCCAGTTCCGCGCTTTCGCTCGCAACTTCCCACACAAGTTACAAGGCCACTTCACCTACGACTATTTCTCGAGCGAGTACTACAAAGGCGAAGTTCTGAATGGCTATCCCCATGGCCATGGTACTAGAATATATCACTCTGGCGCTACATATAGCGGCTCCCTCCGCCTAGGCCAACGCTACGGTCATGGTTTATACACCTTCCAGAACGGCGACACGTACGATGGTGACTGGGTCGACAACCAGCAGCACGGCACTGGGACTTATGTCGAGGCCGCCAGTGGCAACACATATGTAGGCGGGTGGCAGAACGACAAGAAGTTCGGCGAGGGCGTTACGCACTGGAAGAACGCTCAAGAATCGGAGAAACTCTGCAGGATTTGCTGGGAAGGTGACGCCGAAGCTGCTTTCTATGACTGCGGTCATGTGGTTGCTTGCCTGCCGTGCGCACGGGAAGTGCAGACTTGCCCCGTGTGCAGGAAGCGAGTGTTGAGCTCTATAAAGTTGTACTACGCGGCCTAGTCTCGTAAGGGCATTACTCTCGTTCAACGATGCACGCCAACCTAGGGAGAAGCTGAACAGCGTGGAGCCTACGTTGACGTTGGATCACCTACTTTGGAAGGTTTTGGGTCAATGTAGTCTGCAGAGCTGTGCAGTTTTTTTCCTGTATGAGGTGGATGTATACAGGATGTACGGTATGGGAATAGGGGTCAAGGAGTTTTTATGCTTAGAATGAGACATGGATGGGTCAGGCCCGGATGGGTTACATATGGATAGGCGTTAATATGGGTATGGTGTAGGCGTTGAATTCTTCTTCCCCTATATTATATTACCCCAATCCGAAGGGAAATTCTGAACCACGCACCATTGTGATAGATGATTGTGGTAAACAAGCTTGAAGTCTCCATTCTCTTGAGATTTTCTACTTCCTGAATTTTGTGTTGCTGCAGATTGCAGCGTATCTGTTCAGTTTTTTCCTAGGTTGCTAGGCCGTAATAGTTGCGAGATGGCTTCCTGGTTGTCAGCACATGTAGCGCGCTTCATGACTTTGTTCTTTCTTCATCGGCGATCATGGAAAGCACTTTAGTACTGAGGACTACCCTTTCTGTTCTATTTCATCTGATCTGACAGCACTTGATACATTTCGCACAAAGCTGGTATCTGCGCATGCGCTCTAGCACGATATGCACGTTTCAGCTGTGGGCCAACGTGCACTGCGATCTCTAGCGTGAACGAGCCGGCCTGTCTTGTTCACCCATGTCAGCGAAGCGCTTCCAGGACCCAATCGACTTTCAATGCACTGCATTCTCTAGCGCGCACGAGCTGTGCTTTCGTCTCGTGTCAGCAGTGAGAGCCTGAGACTTCTGGCTTACCATCTCAACGCAAGGTGCACTGCAATTCTTAGCGTGGATGAGATGTACGGAGCGTGGCTGTGCCTGCACAGCCACCTGATGGCGCCTTCCTCGTTATCTCGAAGGACGTCATGTTTGAGGTGGGGTATACTGTGATTGTCCAATCAACGGGAGAGCGCACGGGTATACCCTTGCATTTCATGATGTGGATGAGGCGGGGTTTGCACTGCTTTTCCTAGCGTCGACGAGCTCTTGCATGTATTGTTGCCTAGGGATTTTCGGGCCTTGCGCATTATGACTGTCGAAGTATGTGTGCGAAATCTCGCAAGATTCTGTCCACGATTGAGTATGTAGCATTTCACTTGTGGTATCTAGCATCGCTAAGAAAACAACTGTGAGCACCACGATGAAAGCTGGGCGACTAAGAAAGCGTCTGCGATGTGACAAGTCTTGCAACTTGGAACAGAGCCAAATCCCCGGTGCATCGGTAGGAAAGAGACTATCTTACTAGTCACATTGAGGAGGCGTGAGCACCGTGCTGGTGAATTGCAATTTTTAACCATGAGTGGACGCACTTGCCATGGATGAGCGTTCATGATAGTGGAAAGACCACGAAAGCTCTGCTGGAGAACTACTGGCACTATGGACTCCCCATATCATCAATCGAAATAATTTCCGTGCCACCCGTTCTCATACGTTTTAAGATCCATGGACGTACTACCTGGTTCAACACCACAGAAGACGTACACAATAACACCACGATTCTCAATCCCTATGTCCTCGTTAATTGACGGAATGGCGCGCGAGGGTGCTTTCGTACATACTTCCATTCTGATACGTAGGTAATCGCCACTGGCGGTTGTTCCGAAATTTTGGCATCACCGCTTCGAGCTCGTCCGGACTGACTGAAAGAGCTAGAAGTGCAAGAAATATGGACAGACTACCCCTTAGGCCCCCGTATCGTTGAGATGTGTCAACAGGCCCATGATAGGCCTCTGGCAATAGAACCCAAGGCCACATAGAGCTAGCTCGTCGGCATCTCAATGTCGGGTGTATTCCGCGTAGGTCGAGACTGGTCGAGAAGTCGTCGTCATTGTGACGAAAGTTGAGACCATGCCATTCACTGTCCTCTCCTATAGGCGGACATGCCGCATCTGAATTGGACAAAGTCAGCGCACATGTTATAATATCCAGCAAAGATCCTCCGTGGTTGTAGAAGATACGGATAATGCGAATTACGCTGCGATACAGTGACAAATTTTAAGATGTAGGGAGATGGTCTTACCGCCTTGCGCTACATAATATGTACCTGAGCTGCAGTAAATAGAGACCCTGTCGTAGAGCGTAAACGCAGCAGGTAGCTCTGCCATCTGATATATGCTCGAACTACACATCCACCACTTTCCCAAGATGCCTCCATTGACGCGTATGCTTTTATGAGTAGGTCCCATTCCCTCAATAAGTTCAGACCTGATCTCGTCGATCCTGAATACGAATTGCAGATCGAACACCGCATGCGAGGTTGAGACTCGAGGAAAGGCTTGCCCGGTACTTGCACCTCTCAGCTGCGGAGTAGTGGCGCTGGAAGAGACCGTAGTGGATAAGCTCGGCAAAGGAGAAAGTGGCTCATCTCTCGAAGCTATAACTATTTCTCTCTGTAGTCTCTTCAAGGCATTCTTCCGTCCCTCCCCATATATGAGTGGCATATGGATGCTAAAAATCCCGAGCAACGAGTATGCGGCATCTTCTTCCCGCTTGGTGATACGTTTGCGTGCCCATGAGATTCGTTCTTCGACTGCAAAATCCGACAGTGAGCTTCCACGGAGAGCTGCCTCAGGGATACCAGTGATCCATTGAATCTGTGGCAAGAGTGTCATTCGATCTCCGAGTCGATAGCCGTCCTGAGAGTAGAATCTGATAGACACAGGGGCAAGAAGCTCCTGGAGGGTCCAGCCCCGAGTAAACCACCTGCTGTTTCGGAAAGCCGAGACCCATTCTGGCTGAGAGCTTGTGTTCTCGTGCGTGGCGGTTCCAACGGTAACATCGGTAAGATACACGTAACAAATGACCGCATCGTGGTACCATCGATACATGGAGTTGATGGCCTCACCGACCTCCTGGCTACTCTCCTGTTTGATGCAGCATGTATCGACCCAGAAGAAAGAGATGCCGTTTCTCCGAGCTACCTCTCCACAAAAGCGAACTTTGCGATACCCGGAAGGTTTGCTTCGTGCACGGTTCTTTTTGACGTCCTTGAATGAGATCTCCTCCTCATCAGCACCCCATGTGTGCGATAGAATGGCATATGGAGGAATGTCGTTTCCAAAATATTCGACGAGGCTGAGGTCGCCATCGTTGCTGATCTGCAGAAGACGCATTTGATGGAGGTAGTTGATGAACGTCACCTGACGCGCCGGATCAATGATGGTTTCGCAGAGCGCTGCCTATCAGCGAGTGGAGTGCAGTCAAATGTCGCGTATACCTAGGCATCGCGGTCAGCTATGATGGTGGGGAAGAAGAGGCACTGCGCTGCCAAGGTCCGGTGACCGTAATCAGCCACTCAACATGAATGATGATCATCATTGGACGAGAAACAAGCACACTCCACCAATCGCGTCATACCGAGCCTCTTCATACATGTCAGCTCCCGATCGCGCAATGATGCTGCGAATAACCTGCCATTCGATGCGGCAACTGCTATACATCAGAATGTGCGTGTAGAATTGAGGTTGGCCCATGGATGACATTTGCAGGGCCTGCTCATGTACCGTGGTTGACATTGCTGCATGAACATTGGCGAGCGAACGGAGCGGCAGACTTGTTTGCAACCAAAATCTAAGTGGAACCTAGGGCAGAATCAATAACCATGGTTACAAGACTCACTAAGCTGTTAGTCTGTCAGGCTCCTACTATAACCCTTTACCCCTTCTCTCCATATCAATGGAACGTACTCTGCGACAGTGAGTTCTCCGCACAACGACATGGACCGAACATCATTAGCTCTGAACTCAACAACGTTTCAAAATAGTTTGGATGACTTCGCTGTATTGCCGCTGGAACTCCGAGAAGAGATATGGCTGTACGTTTTCGACAGCCCCGTAATCTATGCAGTACCGATGTGCAACACGAAGCCTTGGCCACTTCTTTGCTGTTCCAAAGCAATTCGGAAAGAGATCATATCCACTATTACCAGGAGATGTGAGGTGAAAGCGAAATCGCCAGAGAGTCTAGCTTCACTCATGCCGAAAACGGCTGGAAGTCCTTCTACAACATCAGCAGGGACTATCGTCGGAAAGATCTCAACACCGAGCAAGATCTACGTCGATTTATCGGCGCCGTTGGGGATACTTTCAGAATTGCCGGAACTGGGAAGACATGACAGCTCAATCAGATGCGGACGAGACATGAATGAAGGAGGCTACACAATGCCTGATCTAGCGGGGGCTGGATTTGGCGGTCTCATAGAGTCCCGCCTTGAAGAGTGGCGTCAGATCTTCAGGGCTTCCACTATATCTCCAACCCAGAAGATGATTATCATTGGTCTCGGAGATGTGGGACAAAGTGGTCGCGTTTCTGGAACCTCCATCGTCCATGTATGCCACTTCGCGCGCTGGGCAGCTACCTTGATACAGTCAAAGAGCGAAGGAAACTGTCAGGTCGAGGTAGACGTGCCAGAGGCGTTAGTATTGCGGGTTATGAGACCGTCACCGTCATTGAAGCAGTACAAGAGGTAGAGCGCGTGCGAGTAGGTGGTAGTCGAGGATGAAAGCACCGAGAAGTCACGATGCGAACAGTCGTTTGACCGAAAAGAAACAACCGTGTGCTTGCAAAGGAGTACTGATTTTGAGACTATCAGCGTCAATTCAACATAATAGACAGTTTCGAGCAAGATACGAGAGATAGTGAATGCCGACGTCCACAGCAGCTTAGTGTTCATGGCCGTGTACGATCCAAAGCAGGCACCCTGCACATATGCATAACGAATAGAGCGACTCTTGTATTGACGAATTGGCTGCCCAAGCGCTTGTTCGTCTTGTCCACATGTATACAGCCAATATAGGGGCTTCGTGGTGTCTGTCAACGCGTTCGTAAGGCTCCTCGGTTGTGCTATGGCGCGGTCGAGATTCGGGGATCGAGCGATTCGTTTGACCCAGGCGCTGGGCATATGCGATGAATTGACGCGTGCGAGGTTCGAGTGGCTCGCGAGAGCGCGAATGCCCAGGTGGTGTTGTGGGATCAGAATCGCGCGACACGCGATGTGCTGCCGACTCGGAATGTTCCGAACACGCTAACATCGTTACGTCATGCGTTTCTCCAACCTCCTTCCACCTCCATCAGGCGCAGCGTAAAGTTGCGCGTTCACACAAATCATCCAACAACACGCTGGCGAAATGCGTGGAGAAGTCTAGCTACCGAAAAGCCCTCCCAACTAGCTTACATTACGGAGAGACTGTCGATATAGCCAAATGGTGGACGTGGAGCTTCTTTCTCAATGGGCGACAATTGACGACACACTTTGGACTATGGCAGTATACGAATGATTACGAGATGCCTTCTCACGATGGTCTTCGCGTCGACCGTGATGGTTTAAGTACCCGGACAGAGATGGACCTTTACCAGTGTTCTATCGACCTTCCATCCCATATCCTTCCTTCTCAACCACCCAACGTTGCGACTTCTCTCACTATTGGAACATCGGTTACGACTTTCTTCTACCAACCGAGGTAAACGTGCGTTTGCGCACTCGCCGAGACCAACATTTTCATTGCCCGTTTGTTATTAACTTATACATGCTCTACCGTTACAGTAGCCTAGACAGGTTCTTGACTTTACTGCGGGGTTCGGGAACACGCTATTGGGCGTATAAGAGAACCTTCTAACCGTAAATTTGACACTGCATCATATACTAACCACCGCTAGTATTAACTAACAGCTAAAATGGCCCCTTCAACCCGACTACGAGCTAGGCCGGACCGCCGTGTCAACTATGCTGAGCCCTCTGGCCCGATAGGTACCCGCAATAACCCTGTTCGTATCGAAGAGACCCCAGAGCCCGAATCCGGCTCCCGAACCTCGCCTGCCCCTACCACATCCGGCAGAAAGCGCGGTCGTAAGCTTCCTGTTCGCAAGAAAACTAGAGCTATCTCACCTGAAGCACCAGAGGCCTCTCTTGAGAAGGACTCCAAAGCTGTCGCTCGTGTCAAGGCTGGTGCTGTTGTTAAACCAAAAGCAGAGCCGAAGACACGCAAGAAGCCTCCGATACCGAAGGAAAAAGAGCGACCGAAGAAGCAAGAGTGCTCAATCTGCGCAACAACCAAGGACACGTCTAGATCTTTCAAGGTCCCCAATGATGCTTGCGAACATCTTCAGACTATCTGCAATTTATGTGTCGCAAAGATGCTCAAGACAAAGGTCGCCGATCGTCAGCTTAAGGACGCAGAGCTGAGTTGTCCGGTCGGCAAATGCGACTACTTGTTAGACTATGCAGCTCTCCAGGCTATAGTTAGCAAGGCAGCTTTCGAAGAGTAAGTCATTCACTAATAAAACCATTGATCAGTCTGCTCACCATTCCAGCTACGATAAAGCCGTCACAAAGCATGCTCTGTCTAGTGGCGAATCATACATAGCCTGCCTTTCTGCCAAGTGCGGTCGATACTTCTCCATCGAAGACTGCAAAAACACCAAAAGCAGCAAGCAGCGGGTCGCCTGCCCCTACTGCGAACACGAAATTTGCTTGAAGTGCAATCGCCCATGGACGTCGCATGGGAAAGGCGGGTGTGACCAGGCGAAGAAGGCGGAGGACGACTTGTCCAAGAGGGCTGTCAAGACTATGGGAGCCAAACCATGCCCAAAGTGCGGTATGAACATCCAGAAGCACGGTGGATGCGATCATATGACATGTAAGTCTCGAATGAGCTCAGAAATAAGCCATGATATGCGATACTAATGTATACTTTAGGTGAGCAATGCGGCCACAACTTCTGCTGGGTGTGTCTCGTTGAGTACACCAAGGACATTCGGCACCTCGACGACTGCCCGCATGCGCGAGTTCACGTTGCTGTCGATCCTGGCAATTGGCTTCCTGAAGACTTGACTCTTGCGCAGATCAACCGCCTTATCGCCGAAGCAGATGCTCGCCTCGATGCGCCGGTGGAAGCTCCCGCACCCGCTCCTATGCACGCTCCTCTTGTAATAGCCGCACGACCGCCACCAGCTGTTGCTTTCGGAGGCATGCTCAACCCTCTCAATTGGGGTGGAGGCGGAGGTGGCGCAAATGCAGGTGCGGCGGGTGCTAATCGTCACCCTGCCCGGGACCATGAACGCAGACGACGGGACGATGAGTTTTGATCAGCTAACGAAGGGGAGCAAAGACGATCAGAGTCATACCTACATGTGGTTGAGCAGTACTAGCTCATTACAAAGCGATGACGATGCGGTTTCAGGTGCTCAAAGCGCGGCCATTGTGATTACCCGTGTAGACGTAGCTAGCCATCAGACTTGAATGTATAATTTGGCAGAATCGTCGTCATATTCCTACGTGTCCGAGCTGCCCTGTTCCTTATCATTATTCTACACATGTTCGCTTGAGTGATATTCGTACTGCTGTCCTCCGTCATAGATTTTGGGATGTCATCGTTGCGGATTTTTGATGTCATCGTTACGTTGGTGGTAGGATGTTATATACCGAGAAGCCTACGAGATCACTGTCGATGGGCTTGATAATGAGTCGGTCATGTTGCATAGCCCAACATGTGTGCGTCGCCATGTTGTCCCCATTGCAACGTAGAGTACGACGTCGCCTTCAGGGTAAACTTTGAGCATTGTTTCCTGTTAGCTGTGTTGCACCTTCTCATACACCACAACCCAAGCAGGCACGACAACGAAACAACAACAACCGTGCGGCATGTCCGCTGGCAGTCGCGAACCACACCACCCAACATGACTTACTCGCAATTGCGCTCTCATAGCCCTCCTTTCTACAACCCGCTCCGCGAAGTACGCCATCATGAGCGATGCAAACTCCGACGACTGGGTCGACTCATCAGAGGGCTCAGACGACGACGAAGACGGCGAGGCGAGGTAAGTGACCTTGAAATCCTTCATATAGTCTGCGAGACCCAAAATTGGGTTTTCTTTTGCTTACATGCCGCTAATGTATCCGTCTCGCAGCGATGGAGATGATGAGACCAGCACCAGTGAGCAACAGTTCCCGCGCAGGAGCGTGGATGAAGTAGAGAGCGCTGCGTAAGTATCTGGCCATCCCCAGCAGTCTTCCAACCATTTCACTCACCTATTGGCTCAACATGACGGCTAACCTATATCTACAGCGCCAACACGCGCCGCCGCACGTCATCCATCTCATCCGGGCTCGCCGCCATGACACCCGCTGAAGTCACATCCACTCAACCACGCCAACCCACTCCCCCGCCCCCAAGACGCAGCTCCACGCTCCCGGATCAAATCGAGCACGACCCCAGCCATGATAGGGCGCGATCTCCCAAATCCTCACTGCCGGACTACCACGACCCAGACTCACCTACCCAGAAACGAGGCCACGGTATACCTCGCAACCCTGTGGCAGATACATGGCGTGAGGACGCGTACTTGAAGAAGGAGCCCAGTGAACGGAAGATCTCTAGCGCAGAGGCCGGGAAAATGCAAGATAGGTGGCGATGCGAGTATTGCGGTCGACTGAATGAGAGGGGAGCCGAGACAACAACAACAACAACAATGCCTGATCCCGACGATCCGCGCCTGGGTGCAGCTGGGCCATCTACCGCGTATGTGTACTTTTTCCACGTCGGACAGCAACCCCAAAAAATGGATCGGAGACTACAATGCTAATACCAGCGTCAGACCAACCGGCCCAGTTCGTATTCCCGCATACGAACCCTCAGGTGTGTCGGAAACGAAATGCGCATACTGTGGCGAGAAGCTCAAATTGGACTTATCCCAATACGATCCACGTGAATTTTCGGAGTTTGGAGTCAACTTCAACCTGATGTACTTCAAGGACAAGGCGGATTACGTAGAACAGGCGAGGAAGGCTTGGCAGAGAGCGCGTCACAGGGTGGGCATTAGGTGGAGCGAGGATGACAGGAGACACAGATCAGAATCAAGGAAAGCAAAAGAGAAGCGAAGGGAGGAAGAGGAAGTCCAGAGTCCGCTTGGATGGACGGTGAGGCCGGGAAGTGAGGAGAGAGCGGAGCCTAGAGAAGACGAGGGTGAAGATGACGATGCGGAGGAGAACGATGATGAGTGGGAAGATGACCATGAGCCAGGAGGCCCTCAAGAGTAAATTGTTGCGCTGATGTAGGCGCCCGACCACATCGATAACTGAACAATCATACTACCAACTTCCCAACCACCAAACCAGACCCCCAAGCCCCAGCGTGACACCACCATGCCACGCGATCCCCCAAGCCATGGCGAACAAGAACTTGGGACTAAACACCGTCCAAATGAAAAGATGCTGCCTCAACACCGTACAAGCCAGCATAACAGCGCCCAGCATACCCCCCGTCCAAAACGTCAACAAAGCAACATGCCCCACCCACTCCTTCCTTTCCTTCCTCGTCTCCCGTCCCTTCTCCTCCTTCCGCGCCAGCTCATTCAACCATTCCCTTTCCTTCGCCACCCAATCCGCAACATGCAGCTCGCTAGTATCAATATAGCGTTGCGTGCGCCCGTGCGAACCCAGCAGGAGTATACCCGCCAAAGACCAATACACAGGTCCAGCCCAATTCGACAAGAACACCAGTACACCGACGGCGAGGACATTGTAACCCGAGATGCCGTTGTAAGAGTTCGAGAGGTCGATGGAGGAGATGGAGTTGCTGTTCCCGAGGGCGAAGAAGGAGGTTTGGGTTAGGAGGAGGGTTGTTAGGGTTACGGCTGTGGGGGTGAGGTCGAGGAGGGCTGTGGGGGGTTGGGGGTTAGCACGTGGTGTGCAGAGAGAGGGGGATGTGGAGGCAATATGGGGTGGCTTACTGAGGAAGAAGTATTGGAGGCGGAAGAGGAAGTAGAGGGGTATGTTTTGTGCTTTTGTCTGCGTGAGCAGGAAGAGCGTTGTTAGGTCGAAGAAGGCGACGGCGAGTTCTGGGGTGCTGTTAGTATGTCCGTTCGACTTCATATAGGAGGGAGGGGTGTGACGTACCGCCGTTGCCTTGCTTTCCTCGTCTTTTTCTCCGCTGTGATCGTGTCCACTCGGCGAAGGTAATCCAGACTCCGCTTAGAAGTAAACCTCCGAATACCATGCGCGCAAGACCTACGAGTTCCAACGTCTCGACCATCTCTACCAAGCCTGCGCTAAGGCCGTAGGTCATCTCGGGTGCATCTTTGACGGTAAAGGCGAGTTTGAAGATTAGAGCGGTACCACAAAGCGGTAGTACAGCAATAGTTCCAAACATGCGATTCTGATCTGTAGACTCAATCTCCACACTGTGCATCTTCTGTTCGCCGTCGAAGGTTGCGATAGAACGCGCAACATGTCTGGCTATACGGATGGTGACATCCATGTACGTAGCGCCGATGAGAATCCAGAGTATGACGGACGAGTTACCGTGGAAGAGCCCACTGTTGACAATGTCATCAGCACCAGCGTACTTCTGCCCAGTCTGGTTCCATCGTCTGACAATCCTGTGTATGGCCAGTGCCATGATGGCAGGATGGAAGATCCAATTGTTGTACCATTCCTTCCGCATATTGTTGAAGAAGAGGCATAGGAACCAGCCGGACGTGGCCCAGTACCAGAAGTTGTGCTCTTCTTCCACATATGAGGATGCGAACATGAGGACAGCGTACAGTACAAGGGCGAAGCCGTAGTAGATGCCAGCTGGCGTGGCGGGTCGGAAAGCAGGGAGTGTGGAATAGCTCAAGGCGCAGATGAGGAAAGCTAGACCGGTTCCGAGGAAGAGGCGAGTGACGTTGTAGTTTGAGGCTGTGCTAGACATCATCTCCTGGGCTTCGTGCATGAACTCGTAGACGTTTTCTTGGAAGTCGGCACCACTGCTGATCGCACCGACAGCCGATTGCCAGAGGCATGCTAGCAACTGGCCGTCAGATAGGCGCGAGCGACTTTCCCCGGATTTGAAGCATGCAAACCCCAGATCATCCTCCGTCAACGGCTGCTCATCGAACCGTAGGCTGGTGTACTTGGCTTCGACAATGTTCTTCATCTGCTTAGCATTGCGGTAGAGAAGTTGCATGCGGTCTGACGGATTATCCCAGAATCCAAGGAACTCCTTCAGGAAGACACCGAGATTGTTCTGTGGGACAGGAAATCCAAGCAGACCTGCAAGTGTCGGGGCAATGTCGCTCTGTTCAACCAAGCGGTAGTACTCGAACTCTCCTTCGTTCTTCGGTTTGGTGGGACTCCGTTTGTCCGCCGCTTCAGTGACTTTGCTGAGCTTCGGGCTCATGAAGACGAGTGCGGGAGAGGTCTCGCCTGGCGATGAGCCGCCGTGGTTGCCGCCATCGTTCATGCCGTGATCGCCGCAGAGTACGAGGAGAGTATTGGAGAGGTGGTCTTCGTTCTCCATGGCTGCGTAGATATCGCGGACAATTCCATCCATTTCGATCTGCTTAGGAACCATATTAGGACTGTAGATAGATTAGCATTGTGCCGCTACTCAAGTGAGGGACCAGAGCAGTGCACCTCTTAGGACCAGCCTTATGCCCAATATGATCCAAGCCCAGGTAATGCATAATCATAGCATTCCAGTCACTGTTCAGCAACTCATTAGGAACATGCCTCGTCACATTATTGTCAACCTCTGTGAAATCCTGCACTTGAGAATCAACAATCTATTACTCCTACATACAGCGGAGAGCTTATGACTGACCGATACAAAGAAGCTGCTTGTGCCATCGGCGCGCTCAAACACGTTCGGGAAGAGCTTCAGCCAGGTGTCATCGCCGTACATGATCAGCTTTCCTTTCCCATTATCATAGTCCTTCGCCTTGATCTGCGCGAGCCAGGTGTCTTGCGTCGCGAGGGTGGACGTCGTGTCTGATTCGGCGAAGTTTAGGATTACGTCTACGAAGGAGGGTATGGAGCCTGTCGTTATGGCTTTGACGCGGGGCATGGTGATCGTGGGAGAGGTAGCGTGAGCTGTGAACGGAAGCGCGGTTCCGTCTCGTATCAGACTAGGTAATAGTCAGTTCAATTGCGCGTGCGCAATTGTTCAAGGAGTGCCATACCTCTGCACGAAAGTCATGCCGCTTTCCTCTCCGTACGCGAAGTCGCTCCTCAGCGCATCAACAACCATGAAGATGAGCTTGTCAAACGGTGCTGCGGGTGGCTTCTGCCAATCCTCTCCCATCTTCTCAGACCACGCAAGCTCTTCATACTCCGCTAATCCGGGCATAAAAGGTTTGTACGGGAAGAAGCCTGTCGCGAAGACCAGTATCGCGACCGGGATGAGGAGGTTGGCAACCGTGAGAAGAACCGTTCGAAGCGCCATGATGACCTGTCAATATGCGTATTAGTTGATTAAGAGTTCAGGACGCGTTCATAGCATGACGACAAGGTCCAATGCCGGATGGGAAATTTCACGCGTCCAACATGGTGTCGCAAGACGCGACGTTACGTTTGAGGCTCTCAGAACTCAGGGTCCGAGCTCTAACCCCAAAGGCCTTAGTGGGGAACGCCATGGAGCCAATGACATCACTACCTCGGATGTGAGCTTCCTTATTGTCAGCATTTGCTCCGAGCAAGCATTCATGTCTCCAACGCCATTGGGACTTACTGGCTTAGCAAGGACGAGTCTGCCTGTGTGTATTACGATTCGACACACCGTTCTCCCGATCCGTTGCCTCCGCTCAGCCACGCGTTTCCCGAGATCCGACCGAACTTTCGAAAAGCAGCTCTCCGCATACCTCCAGCAGCAACACCTGCCACACACTCCGAGCTCATCCTCTCCGGCGACCAATATGTCCTTCTTACTTCCTGGCCTTCGTAGGGGCTTGATGCTCAGCACGCCACTCATCTTGACGACGCCTCTACTGGCGTATCAGTTCCGAAATGCGCAGCGCATACGATGCGATGGTCCGGATCCAATCACCAAGATCAAAAATGACCTCACAAACAACTACACAAATGAAGCGAGAACACCAGTCATCACTCAATCAGGTGCCATGAACCCACAGGCAGTTCGTCAAATCAGCATGGGAAGCATTCTTGGTGTGATTGGAGGACTAGGAATCAGCGTGTTCAGCAAGCCATTGGCTGTACTGATTGGGCTGGGGATCTTTGCTTTGCAGGTAAGTCGACGGTTTTGTTTGTGAAGTTTCGATTGGAATCTAGGATACATGGATGGGTACGCCGCATGCATTTGGGGATATCTATGTGGTATATGCAAGACACGCTACCGAACAATATACTTGTGATCTCGAAGAAGATGAAACTGACAGAAGATAGTTCATCGAGTCGCGAGGTATCCACGTCATTCCGTACTCATTCCTGGAGCGCCGGGTAAAGTCGATGAATGTCCGATCACTAGTACGCGACAACGTTGCCTTTAAGTTGTCTTTCGGCTTAACGTTCGCGATGGCCGCATTTGCCGAGTTTTAAGTTGCTGGACGATGTGTATTTTTTCAGTAGGCATTGGGCTGTGGGAATCCATGGGTGAATCGATGTGCTGGGTTCATTGTCTGGGGCTGTAGTTGCATTTGCAGTTGCTTGCACGTCTGCCAGAAAGCTTTTACGCTGTCTTTGAAGGCCGCGCCATTTCTTGCGTTTCTGTGTGTATGTCAGTACCATGATACAGAGATCAAAATCATGAGCCAAACTTACCTGGTCAAGCTCTCGATGAGCTTGCGCACCATGTCCTGAACACTTTGATCCTGCTGGAACCGCTGCAAAAGCGGCTGCTCTGCTAGCGCATTTGTGATGTATGCCCTAGAGTTTTTGTCGGCTCGAATTAGAGCTCGCAGGGGTGCGATAATGTGCTCTAAACTCGTAAAGTCCACCTCTCCGCATACATTGGCCATAAGTGCAAGCGTCACTGTCGGACCGAAGTGCGCCACGATCTCCTGCGTTGTAGCCTGGTGAGGGCTATTGGTATTGCCTGCAAGCTCGAAAATGTCTTTCCATAGCTTAGCAGCCGCGCGTTTTGGTAGGACTTCAGGCGACTTGATGGACTCGACCGTGAAGCCGAACATGCCCGATAGATTCTCAGGTGATTCTTGAGTCATGATACGCGGATCAGTGTTGATAAAGTTCTGGACCAGTTCTATACAGCCGACGGCGATTTCCGGGTCGTTGCGTGGATGCTGCAGTGCCCGCATGATGCTAAGGTCGTGTTGGAGTAATCGCTGGGCCTGAGCCTGGAAGCCTTCCGGTTGATGGTGCTTATGGGATGAGATCCAGCAGCATGCTGTCTCCAAGACAAATGGCAGTCTCGGTGTCTGCACAGTGGTCTTCGTGATGAAGTCGATCGCAGCAGAATGGGGTAGTACGAATGGACCCGACACGGTTTCCTTAAAACCTGTGCGGAGAACACAGCACGCCGCTTCGATGATCTCGTCGTTTCCAGGAAACACCTGGGTCATGTAATTGACAAGATTTATGACCTGGTTCTGGATCTCTTTGCCTGGACCTTGCAACCAGAACACCGAAGGCTCCTTGTCGGATTCCAAGTCCACTACTTCTTCGTCTGATGCTTGCATTGCCTTTCCAACGCTTGCAAGACACTTCAAAGTAGTCAGGGCTAGCACTTGGCCTTCTTCTGCATCGCCTCCTTCTTTGGTGATGTTGATTGACTGCATGGCATCGCGTGTGATGTATTGGAAGAGTTGCCGTACACCCTCGAACTGCTTCTCTTCTGTATCTTGAGCTTGTACTATAGCGGCGATTCCCTTCAAGACCATACTCTTGGTGAACTCCTCAGCAGTAGCATAGGTTAGGAACTGTTCGTACATTTGGAAGAATGAGGGCAGCTCCCCTATCAAGGACTTCCGACACTCGGAGCAAAGTGAAGCAAAAGACTTGGCAGCGCCGTGAGCGATAGCTGGCTGAGCAAGAGCTGTGAGCAGGAACGGGAGAACTTGAGGGAGGAACTGCGGGTTTCGAAGGAAGAAGTGGTTCAAGGCGGCGACGAGTTCCACAGCGGTCCTTCGGGTGATCGCCGGTACACCAGCAGTGCTGGATATGGTTGCGAACAATGGTTGCTCGAACAGTCGGGTTAGACGATTGTCGGAATTTTGAGTTAGAGCGTCGGCGATGGCGATCAGACCAAAAAGTCCAGTCTCGAGCTCTAACCAGTCACCCGCACCTAGTCCGCGCAAGGCGAAATCGACAAACTGGTCGGTGAGCACGTCACGTAACGGGTCGTATGCCTCCATGATGATATCTCGGACGTCAATGCGGAAGACCTTGAACGTCTTCCTTGCGTCTGAATCCCATGATTCAGTGACGTCAGCAGATGGATAGATAATCTTCTGTACGAGCTCGGAAACTGCTTGGAGAACATTGGTCTTTGCAGTATTCATCCAGTCGGGCACTTGCTCTCCAGCGGCATACAAGAAAGTTTCTTCAGCGATAGCGCTGACATAATTGCTCCAGAAGTCGAGCACCACAGGTGCAATCTCGTCTTCAGCGCCTACCGGGTCTGGGTATTTGAGAAGATTGTGCAAGAAGGACATGACCTGCTGATGATGTGTGCTTTCTGGCTGCGTGTAGATAACCTTGGTATCAAGCAGAATCTGTCCGTAGGCGACGATGATCCGGGCGAGGGAAACGGTTTCGGCGTCAGAGTTATTGAGTATCTCCATGCCCCATGGACCTGAGATTGCCGACCAGAGCATTTCTTGATGTTTTGCTTCGAAGAAAGTAGGGTAGTTCTCAAGGATCTCGGCTACTAGTTCCATGGCATCTTCAACATGATATTCCAGACACGTCAGTGCGAGCTCATTCACTGACCGGAGATGCTGGAGCTTCTCGAGGTCGTCTTTGAACTCGGATTGGGCGTAGAAGATCCATCCAGTAAAGCACTTGAGAGCAGCGATGCAAATCTTCTCGCCTTGCTGCACTGATTGTGCGTAGTTGGGGTCGTCGATGGAGATTGACAGCCATTTAATGCCACGGCCGAATGAAACGTGAAGAAGAATTTCAACGCTCTCTACGTTTGCTACCATGCGCTCTTGTGACTTCCGGTCTGGGGTGTTAGACGGCTTCTTGGCTTCATCTGCTAAGCTCATGGCAAAGTCAAGCATAACTAGAAGTTGCTCATCGGAGAATTGCGGAAGAAGATCCCATGTTGAAGGATGTTCTTTCAAAGCCTCGTCTAGGACTGGACGCTGGGCGGCAAACGATGCGGCAAGACTCCTGATGCAGTGGGTCCATACGGAAATGGGCTTTGAGAAGTACTGTGCCAAGGTCGAGCTGACTTTCCGGGTGGCGATGGATGAGCTGGGCCGTGAGACAAGATGATGAATAAGTGTTGAAAGCAGTTGCTCGGATTCCTCTTCGCTTAGTTCAGCCGAGTCGGCGTTGAGCTTGACGGTGAGAGTCAGGGCACCGAAGAAGCGAACCTGCTCGTTGTCGCTCTTCAAGAGGGCATCTGCAATTTCCCAGCCTTGGGGAGAGCGTTGAAGAACGCGAAGGGTGGCCTCGGTTTCGGCGATCTTCTTTGCTTGGCCGGGTTCGTAGATGGACTTTACTAGGCGTTCAATCTCCTCATAAGGCAAAGGAAAGGCCCCGTTGCTCGCCATGCTGAGCTCTCTCAAGAGGCTTTGCACTACGGACTGCTGTCAGTTTTGCTGCCAGATGTCAGGGTTCCAGGAACCAGGTCAGACGTTACCGAAAGCAGGAAGGTGCGACGTGAGATGTGGAAGACGCGAAAAGAGGGTACACAAAATCGAGTGCGATGGTGACTGCGATTGGCTCCCTACACGATAGACATAGCCCGTCGTATTTCGAAACTGTTAGGGATGGCGGTTCTAGGCTGTGCCGAAATATAAAGGTGCAGGGCCGGGGTTGGGTGAGGCTGCGCGAGGTCGCCTCTACCTGCGCGTATGGTGGGGCAGAATCGGAAGCAGACTACGGCGACGGAAGCTCATGTTAGTGACTGTCAAACGTCGGGGACCTGGTGTTGCAATAGATACAGATGCGCCTCCCTATGGTGCCTGGGAGTGAGGGCTCTTGCGCTTGGCAAGGCTTGATTGGAGCCCTGGCGATTGCGCTTAGTGCGGGACTGGCTGCGGCGTTGTCGCTGTGCTGTGGGCGGGCACGGCGGGGTGTTGTGCATGTCCCGATCGTAGGCGCGAGACCGTGGCATACCCTATATGCTCCTCCCGCGTTTTCTTGGGCGCTCCCACGCGACAGCTGCTGCATATGTAGCCGCAAGGACGCCATCTTTCCAAGCCAGACCCTTCCACGCTTCTGCTGCCCTGCGTGCCATCGACATGTCCAAGGTAGACACGACCCAGCGGCTGGCGGACCTCCGCAAGCTCATGAAGGAGCGCAATGTCGACATCTACAGTAGGCGCGCCCGTGCAGACATGTGATGACATATAGCTGACGCATAGTAGTGGTCCCGTCTGAAGACAGCCACCAGAGCGAGTACATCGCCCCATGTGACGCGCGACGAGGTCAGCCCCCCGCTACCCATCGCATCGCACCCATTGACACCACCCAGAGTACATCAGTGGCTTTACTGGCTCCGCTGGCTATGCCGTCGTCACTCACGACAAGGCCGCCCTCTCCACCGACGGACGCTACTTCAACCAGGCCGAGAAGCAGCTGGACAGCAACTGGGAGCTGCTGAAGCAAGGCATACAGGATGTACCTACCATCCAGGAGTGGACCGCAGACCAGGCCGAGGGAGGCAAGGTCGTCGGTGTAGACCCCAGCGTTGTCACTGCAGCAGACGCCCGCAAGCTTGCCGACAAGATCAAGAAGAAGGGCGGCGAGTACAAGGCCATCGACGAGAACCTGATCGACCTAGTATGGGGAGACAAGAGGCCAGCCCGACCGAGCGAGAAAGTCATTGTGCAGCCTGAAAAGTACTCTGGAAAGAGCTTCGAAGACAAGATTGAGGACCTGCGCAAGGAACTTGAGAAGCGAAAGAGCCTGGGCTTCGTCGTATCCATGCTCGACGAGGTCGCATGGCTATTCAACCTCCGCGGCAGCGAGTATGAGCATTCTTTCCCGATCAGAGTACGCCACTGACAACAGGCAGCATCCCCTACAACCCCGTATTCTTCTCCTACGCCGTCGTCACGTCCACCGCAGCCACCCTATATGTCGACGAAAGCAAGCTCCCCGAAGATGTCAAGAAGCACTTGGGCGACAAGGTTACGATCCGACCATACGAGGCTATATTTGGAGATGTCACATCGCTGAGCAAGGAGCTGTTCGAGGCCATGGATAAGACCGAGATACAGAAGAAGTTCCTGACTTCCAACCGAGCATCGTGGGCCCTGAACAAGGCCCTTGGAGGGGACGACAAGGTCGAAGAAACCCGTAGTCCGGTCGGAGATGCAAAGGCAGTCAAGAATGAAGTCGAACTGGAGGGTATGCGTCAATGCCACATCCGTGATGGGGCTGCGCTGAGCGAGTACTTCGCCTGGCTGGAGGACCAACTCATCAACAAGAAGGCCACGCTTGATGAAGTTGACGGTGCCGACAAGCTCGAGGAGATTCGTAAGAAGCACGACATGTTTATGGGTCTTTCTTTCGACACCATTTCGTCGACGGGGCCGAATGCAGCTGTTATCCACTACAAGCCGGAGAAGGGTGAGTGCTCGGTCATCGACCCCAAAGCTATCTACCTCTGCGATTCTGGAGCGCAATATCGAGATGGTACTACAGACACAACGAGGACCATGCATTTCACGGAGCCGACCGAAATGGAACGTACCGCATATACGCTTGTGCTCAAGGGCAACATGGCTCTCGAGCGCGTCAGGTTTCCCAAGGGTACGACAGGCTTCGCATTAGATAGTCTGGCTCGCCAGTTCCTATGGCAGGAAGGTCTCGACTACCGTCACGGCACTGGACACGGCGTGGGCTCGTTCCTCAACGTACACGAGGGTCCCATCGGAATTGGCACTAGGGTTCAATATTCTGAAGTCTCCTTGGCTGTAGGGAATGTGGTATCTGACGAGCCCGGATACTACGAGGATGGCAAGTTCGGTATCCGCATCGAGAACATGGTCATGGTCCGAGAAGTCGAGACGAAGCACAAGTTCGGTGACAAGCCATTCTTGGGATTCGAGCATGTTACGATGACTCCACACTGCAGAAACCTTGTCGACATGAGCTTGCTTACAGAAGACGAGAAAAGCTTCATCAACGAATACCACAAGGAGGTCTATGAGAAGACGAGCAAATTCTTCGAGAATGACTCTTTGACATTGGAGTGGTTGAAGCGGGAGACAGCACCGTACTAGAGAACTAGGGTGCCAGCATTCTGAACAGCGCTTTTATGCATCGCAAGGTAGTCTTCGGTATTGGCACGGCATTGGCATACTTACAGCGTTAGTAGCGTATACGGCGACATGCATGGAGCCTGGCGTTTCCACCGTCTATCAGGGTCCAGGGCCGGCTACTGCCCCACTCGGCCCGAAATCACATCAGATGACGGGACAGCTTGTACCATTCTCAGCGACAGCACTCCATAACCAAATGAAACCATTCAAATCCTCTGACTAAGCCGACGGCAATTCACGGCCATGGATCGCACTTTCCCGACGGCTGATTGGCGCATATGCATCGCGTGTGTCAAAGGGCGCATAGCGGGGTCTAGATGTCCCTACGCCGCCGCGGAACATGGCGGGGCAACCTCCGAGCTGCGAAGGCGGGATGGAGGGACCTTAGAAAGGCAAAAAAATATTGCGATTCCGCGGGTACATGTACAGGTAATACATCGCGGACGACTTTGACTCACGATCTTACCTTATTTTCCTCCCCTTAGACTTTAATACCTCATCGTCTGTGAAAGTACCTTGCTCTACTACACTACTAATTGACCCGATCTTACTTTACTTTTACCTACTACCTCCGACATCTATTGGATTTCCTCCGATCGGAACCCACGATACTTCACAATGGCAACTGAACTCCCCACCACAAACGGCCACGGCGCGCAGGATGGCGAGAACAACTTTGCTGTCAAGGCCGGTCTGGCACGCATGTTGAAGGGCGGAGTCATTATGGACGTTGTTAACGCCGAGCAAGTAAGTTTCGTCTTCTCCAAGCTCACTACGCGGTGCTCTGGGCAACGCGACCAATTGCTAACCAATGTCTCCTCATAGGCACGGATAGCAGAAGAAGCCGGTGCATCAGCCGTCATGGCCCTGGAGCGCGTCCCCGCCGACATTCGATCCCAGGGTGGCGTAGCCCGCATGAGCGACCCCAAGATGATCAAGGAGATCATGGACACAGTAACCATTCCCGTCATGGCCAAGGCGCGAATTGGTCATTTCGTCGAATGCCAGGTACATCCAGCACTTCCCCCATGTCCACCAAATGCCTGCTAACACCAACAACCCAGATCCTCGAAGCCCTAGGCGTAGACTACATTGACGAATCCGAAGTCCTGACCCCCGCCGACGCCATCCACCACGTCTCCAAGCACCCCTTCCGCATCCCCTTCGTGTGCGGCTGCCGCGGCCTCGGCGAAGCCCTCCGCCGCATCTCCGAAGGCGCCGCCATGATCCGAACAAAAGGCGAAGCCGGCACGGGCGACGTCATCGAAGCCGTGCGCCACATGCGCACTGTAAACAGCGAGATTGCGCGCGCAAAGAGCATGTCGGACGAGGAACTGTACTCGTACGCAAAGGAGCTCCAGGTCGACTACGCGCTGCTCAAGGAGACGGCTAAGCTGGGTCGTCTGCCTGTTGTCAACTTTGCGGCGGGCGGTGTTGCGACGCCCGCTGATGCTGCGTTGATGATGCAGTTGGGCTGTGATGGTGTTTTCGTTGGCTCGGGTATCTTCAAGTCTGGGGATGCGGCGAAGAGGGCTAAGGCTATTGTGCAGGCGGTCACGCATTACAAGGATCCCAAGGTGCTCATGGAGGTTAGCATGGATTTGGGTGAGGCTATGGTTGGTATCAACTGTGGTAGCATGGGCGAGGATGAGAAGCTCGCTAAGAGGGGGTGGTAGATGTGCGACCTTGTAGCGAGAGACACCTACTGAAGGCGTCTGCAGTTGATATTGGCGTTTGGATATTTAGCTCGGGCATGGGTTATGAAAATGTATAGAAGAATAAGCTCAACTCGGAATGACCATCAGTTCAACATGAATCTTCTTCAACTTCAAAATTGCATTATATCACGGTGTATCGCGGTGACGTAGAAGAGCCGAGCGAGTACTGACTGGTAGTTGCGACATCTCCAGCTGTTTCCGCATCTTGCAGATCACGTCGTACGGAAAGCCGAGGTTACATGCGGAGTCACAAAAGGTAAAAGATGGGGAGAAGTGATTTAACGTTTTGATTGAGCTACCTGCAATCGGTCACAAACGGGCGTATCGAATGCAACGTACAGTAAGCCACCGTAATGTCCATAACCTGCTGGTGCCCAATACAAGGACAGTCTCAGCATCATGCGCTTGAAAAAATGTCACAACCATGAACTCCGCTGCGCCGGAGACAAAACCCTTCATCATATGCACCGGCCGGTCCGTATTTGTCCGCGGTCCGTTGACCAATGCGATACGGAGGAATAGAGGTCAAGCGTACCCAGGTGCGCGCGTTTAGCGGTCCTCGGCCCACTCGTTCTCGCGGCGGATCTGCTCCTCCTCCTCGGGGGTGAAATCGTTCTGGATGTTGAACGTCTTGCGGATCTCGTCGGGGGACTTGCCCTTGATCATGTTCGCGACGGTCTTGCAGCCGACGTCGAGGAGAGCCTTGATGTCGAGGTAGTTGGCGGCAAGGATGATCTCGAAGAGCATCTCCTGGTCGACTTGCATGAACTTTTGGTCCCACTCGTCGATGTCGGTGGACTTCTTGCGCGAGTCGGAGTCGTCGTCTTGGGTGGCTGGGGGGTCGTTCTTGTGGTGGCCGCACCACTCGATGACCTTCTTCATGACGGCCTCGTTGACCTGCGACATGTTAGTAGCTGTTCTTGGTGGAGGTGGGAAGGTGAGTACGTACGTTGGGGATGGGAATGGACTCGGAGGATTCACCACCAAGATCCTCGAGCAAGTTCTTGATCAGGATGGAGCGCTCGGCGACCGGGCGCTCGACGTCCATCTGGATGCCGTCGGAGGTGGTGATGTTGATCATCTTGACGCCTTCAGAGTTGGTAGTGGCCATTGCGATAGCTTAGTTTGGTATTGTAGGTGGTTGTAGAAGTGGGGTAAGCTGTAATGGAGTTGAGCGGCAGATGTCGATCGGCCGTTGCGTTGAGAGTTGATGGAGAATGTGTGTGGGAAGAGCGTCTGGGGCTCGGGTGGGCAGTGATTATATAGGCGCAGGCGTTTTGCTTCCACGTTTGCGCGCTGTGAGGGTGAGAGAGGCAACCACGGTCCAACTCCGCCTCGCTGTTTAAGCTCAGGCGCCAAGCTCGCTCGATGGGGCAAGGCGCAAGGCTGCAATCATCAAAGGGACGCTGTAGTGACGGGAGAACGCAGGCTGTATGTGCTTTGAGCCAGCTTTGTTAGACGGCTTCACTTTGCTGCTTGCTGATTCAAGAAAGACATTGTGAATTGCTGTTTCCTCGTTTGTGGGCCAGCAGCTTGTGCCGTGTTTGCGCTCACTTGGACTTTGGGCGAACCCCCGCGAATGGCACGGAGGATGACTCCACGCCGCACACAGCCGGCAGAAGTTACCAGAATACGACGTGGATTCGACTCACGGAGGATGATGCCTGGGGCCAACACGACCCGTTCCAGATACCTGTCCTTAGAAGAGATGTACGTTGAGTCCCCGGCGACATCTGTCTGGGTAGGTAAGGGTGCAAGGATCAGCCAGAGTCGCCAGCGGGCCAAATGCGCGGTGACTCAAAAGGCTACTTGATACGTTTCAGTATTGCTCACACCAGAATTGCAACATCAGATCTGCCGCATGAACTTCAACCCCATCTACACGTATCATTGAAGCGGTACTTGGGTACCTGATCCACTGATGTTGCGCCACGTGACCTTTCTGCCTGCAACGGATCCGCATGCAAAGGCAGCCTAGACAGCCGTGGACAAGTCCGATGCACCATCGGTTGCTGCCACATCGCATCTGATCAGGCCGCATGATAGTCGGCCGATATATCAGCCATGCTTCTGCTCGCCATGTAGTTCGCAGATCATCACAGTGCACGAGTCGCAAAGCATAACTCACCATTCGCTCTTGCAACCGGCCCCCCTATCCGCGTGCAACTGGTGATTGATTGACGTAGGCCACTAAAACATTTGTTGGCCTCACTTTGCGAAAACAAACACCACAGCGGACAGATATGCGCCTGCTCAACCCCGCCAAACCCCCAAACGGCACACCTCGACTTTCGACATCATGTGGCGGCGTGTCTATTTCCTGCTGATCCTGGTGCGCATCTACTTTGCCCTATCGCCGAGCTATCTGCACCCGGACGAGAACTTCCAGGGCCCCGAGGTCATTGCCGGTATGTCGCGACACCGTCTGAGTATGCGCCCGTGGCTACGACTGACTTGTATCCAGGGCGTGTCTTCTCCTACCCCGTCCACGAAACCTGGGAGTTCACCTCCGAGAACCCCATCCGCAGCACCTTCCCGCTATGGCTCGCATACGGCTGGCCCATGTACATCTTGCGCTGGCTATGGGAGGGCTTCGGATATGACGTCTCGCCGTCGGTCGTATACTGGGCGCTGCGCGTACTCATGCTGATGCTGAGTGTCGTGATGGAGGACTGGGCTATCCACGAGCTGGTCGCTTCGCCGCGCGCGCGTCGTGTTGCCGTCATGCTCGTCGCATCGTCGTATGTGACCTGGACCTTCCAGACACATACTTTCTCCAACAGTATCGAGACGCTGCTGGTGCTCTGGAGCCTGGTCTTGATCCAGAGGATAACGGACGATAAGGTGAGTTGTTTCGGTCCGCTCGCCGATCTAGGATATGCGGCTAACGCAAGGTGCAGAAGCGCTCTGGCATCCTGGCCTCGTCCATCCTCGGCTTCATGGTCGTCGTAGGCATCTTTAATCGCATCACCTTTCCAGCATTCCTGCTTCTTCCTGCGACGACTTTACTACCCCACTTCAAGCGCAAGTAAGTCAGCCCCTCTCGTCTTCTAGACCTTCACTAACAGCCACAGACCATTCTCTTTGGTCTTCCTTGCAACGTTCGCTCTCTTCACAGCTTTCCTTGCTATCTGCGTAGACACGGCGTTTTATATCCCCGGCGAATTTACCTTTTCCAAACTCATCAGCGGCGCCGTCATCACACCCTTCAATAATTTCCGCTACAACTCGGATTCCGCGAACCTTGCCCAGCATGGCATACACCCACGATACCAACATTTCCTCGTCAATCTCCCTCAACTTCTCGGTCCGGCGGCACCGCTTCTGTTCTTTCTGCGCAGGGCGCACATTTCTATGATTCTCCTTTCAGCTATATCTGGCGTCGCACTTCTCAGCATCTTCCCACACCAAGAAGCACGATTCTTACTTCCCGCCGTGCCATTAATACTCTCCTCGATACGCCTACCGACTCCGCGCATTCGAAAGAGCTGGATCGTTACCTGGGTAGTTTTCAACGTTGCCCTGGGTATCCTGATGGGCGTATACCACCAGGGTGGCATAGTCCCAGTCCAGATGAACATCGCCAAGACGAACGAGACAGTCTCCAATGCGTTCTGGTGGAAGACGTACAGCCCGCCAACGTGGCTGCTGAACGGCAAGAACGAGGAGCTGAAGACCGTCGATCTGATGGGCTGTCCAGCCGAACAGATGATCGAAAAGGTCAAGGAAGCACTACCCCCTTGTCGGACACGAAAGCCACCAAAAGCCGACCGAGGCTCTGTGTACGTGGTAGCACCACGATCAGCACATGCTTTGATACCATATCAAAGCCCAAACACCTCAAAAGATGTCTCATTAGAGGAAGTCTGGAGCTATCGACAGCACCTGAACCTCGATGACATGGACTTTGCTCACGACGGTATTTGGAATACCATCAGCCGCGTTGTCGGCGATCGGGGACTGGTGGTCTGGCGAGCAACCCGGAATTGCTGGTCCACACCTGAATGAGCTAGAGGGGTCACATGTAAGAAGGGATCCTGTTGGTCTGATATTTCGGAGTCGTGGCACAAGATGCAAAGAATTTGGCAGCGCAAGCTGAATGTCGATTTGTTTCCTTCTTGACTTCTGCATATATACCCATCACACTTCTTCCATAGCTCCTCCTAATGTTAATAAAGTAAAACGTTCAATCACTCAAGTGCTATATCCTCTGGCCGTGCTCTGCGCAAAGCATCGCATGTATCTGATCCATAGTGATATACACAATCCTTAACCCTCCTCACAAAGCACCACCCAACACCCTAACAGCCCACATCGCCATCCTAACATCCATCCCAACCTTCCTCTCCGGCCTCTCAAACTCCTTCTCACCTACCTCCCTCGCATGTTCCCCCAACCACCGAACCTCCTCCCCCAACCTCTTCCTCAACCCCGGATCCTCCGTCGCAATAACAACATTAGCCTCAAGATCCAACTCATACGCCCTCTTCGTATAATTACTACTCCCAATAACCGTTAAGCTGGGATCTTCCTTCTCCCCTCCTCCACTGGCAGAAGGAAACGTAACCCACAGCCCCTTGGCATGATACGTCCACCCGCCTTCCTGGCCCACCATACCCTTCTTCCACTCTTTGAGCACGATGCTCTCGCTGAGGCCTTCGTGTTTTACTTTGCGCAGGAAGGATTTCGCGAGGTGTGTGTATGCGGCTGGAAGCATGCCGCTTACGCCTTTGGAGCCGTAGAAGCCGTTGGCGTGCGGGTGGGCGGTTAGCACTGTGCCCGAGGCGGGGCGGGTGGAGAGGAGGAGGCGGCGGAAGGAGGGCGTCATGTTGAAGTAGCCGGCTGTGAAGGTCCAGGATGAGTTTTGTAGTGGGGGTGTGGTGAGGTGGGTTAGGATTTTTGTTAGGGCGGGGAGTTCGGTTGAGGAGGGGAGGAGGGGGACGAGGGAGAGGATGGGGTAGATTGTTGTTTTTGAGGTGGAGGGTGAGGTGGATGTGGTGGTTGGGGAGTTGGATGGGAGGAGGAGGTGGGCGAGGTGCTTCTCCGCGGCGGATTTGTAGTTTGAGGGTGAGTCTAGTGGTGAGGGCGCGGCGTTGGTTGTTGGCCAGGTCATGGTGTAGCCTCCGCTTCCTTCTTGGGTGCTTGGCTGTATGTCGAAGCTTAACTTTGCGACGCCGTCGTGTATCCTCTTGAAGTAGTCCGTCAGGTCTTTTGACTTGAATAAGTGGTACCGATCCTGTCGATTCGTGAAGTAATCTTCACTCAGGTTTGCCCCAGACATGATGATCTCATCGTCTACACCGTACAGTTTCATGTGCTGTAGACCCCAGCCTTCGTTGATGCGTTTTGGGATGTACTTCTTTCGCAGACCAGTTAGGTTGGGTGTGTGGTACATGCGTACTTCTACACGGTCTGGACCGAATTCCGAGATGAGAGGTGTCATGAGAGAGGCAGTTGAAGGGTTTGGTGTTTCTCTGGTTCCGCGGAGAGCGTCGGTGAGAAAAGAGACCTTGAGGTTTGGGTTACGTTGGAGAGCATCCCGGATAGTTGAGATGAGCTCATGTTCGGTCTTGCCGATGTAGAGTGTCGATAGATAGACCCGGTATTGAGCTTTGGATATTTTGTCCTGACTTCGTTAATACGAAGTTCCATCACCACGAGTAAGCTTGCTCACAGCACCTCGTCCCTCTGGTCATTCATTGGGATGGAGTGTTGCCATGAAGTTGGCAAATACGGCACAAGGGGCAGAAGAAAATAGGCGTGGGGGAGTAGTGTGCCCCTTGGCAGAATGACAGACAGCAAAGAAGCACGCTGACTGGAACATTGAGATCAAGGCCGTCTTGTATGTGTTGAACATTCCAAAAGAGAAACAGAACAGAAGAGTGAGTAGGAAAATGACGAAAACAAAGACAGGCCTACCTTCAATGTTTGATAGAACTCAGCAGGCGTCTGAAGAATCTCAATCTGATCTGGCTGAATCTCAAATCGCGGCGCAATCTTATCCAAATCCGTCGTTATCGTGGCAAGCATAGACACTTGGCTCTGAGGCACAGGTGAAGCCATTTCAGCACTCGAGGTCGAATATCTTCGCGTTGTCCTGAATGTCCGAGTTGGGATGCGAAAAGTTCTCCTCCCCGCGATCTTCGGTGCTTGGGCGCGTAACAAGCTTCTTATTATCATGTTGGCCACTCGCTATTACGCCGGATGCTGGTATGTGCTTCGACTCCTGAAGTTTTGATGCACTTTGGGGTTGGGCGACAAGGATCACGCTCGCGCTAGCATGCCTTAGGAAAGGCGTGAGAGCGGTGCTTGGCATCGTCAATCGCGAAGCAGCAACATCCGACCAGCATCACGAACGCTTAATTGACCAAACGCCGCCATGTCGACGCTCATGAGAACGCTGCGCAACCTGCGCCGAGTTGGACTTAAGGTAAGCTCCAATACCCGTAGTAATTGACATGGCAATGCTAATACGTCCGCAGGAATATGGCCACCAAATGGCGGTACGCTCGCATCCCCGCGCTCTCACCTTGTATCGCAGATAGACTGATCGAGTCGCCCGCACGTTTAGAACATCGGTACGCTTGGACACAAATAAATCGCCATGTGAAGGGAGGGGCTAATGGGGAACAGGTGACACCAAAGCCGGAACCTTGATCGGCCAGGACAAGTACGGCAACAAGTACTTTGAGAACTTGGAGGAGGAGCTTCCTCGTAAGACTCGACGATCTCGGAGATGAAGGCATGCGTCTGACTGTGATAGTCCGAACCCGCTGGGTAGACTACAAGGACCATGAGTTCGACCCGTACGTTTTGTCGGACATAGAGGCATGGAGCAAAGCTAACGCTGTGACAGCTCTCAGATCGAACCCGGATGGTATGCTACCGCACCAAGAATCGCGAAATACGACTTTGGGAAGAACATACATCTGACTTTCTACACAGGCACGCCTGGATGTCATACATGGTCGACAAGTCACCAGCCGCAGACCCGCTTCTGCAGCGCCAGGTCCGCGTCTGGGAGCCAAAGGAGCACAGGCCGACTCTCACATGGACTCGCTCGGGATACAAGCCTTACAACACGTATGTTCCAGGCTGCGACATGGGCAGGTCAGCTACTAACAGACGATAGTGTCAAGCCCAAGTACTCTCCATGGACACCCGTCGCCAAGGCTCGCCAGTAGACGCGTTTTCTATACCAAGCATTGTATATATCCAGAGAAGAAATCGATGTTTCACATGCTATCACTTCTATCTACGTCCAACATTCAGAGTCCCTCCATTAACATAGGAAGCACAATATCCTTGTTGAACTTCCAGAGCGCGCTGCTATCTTGCGCTCGGAACGTCGCACCGCTCCAATACGTGCTTCTCAACCCCTGCAGCGCGTTCATCTCGTCATAAATTCCAGCCTGTATATCCTCGGGGCCGGCTTGCATGTAGAACGGCGCATGTGATGTAAACACCACAAACTCTGGCTCTGTTGCTTCGAACTTGTCAGCATTTGCTGTTTGCAATCTCTTGATACCCGCGATCATCTCCCCTTTGACAAAGTCATCAGAAAGCGGGTATGTCGCATTCGACCGTTGAGAACCATAATAAATCGCTTTGACCCCAGGAATAGCGGTTGGCCCCATGGTATAGACACCCGGCAGGGCAGCGAGGTTGTACGGGGTGTCCGGCGCGCGATTGTAAATGACCAAATCGTCAGGTGTACCCGTATTTTTGACCAGAGCAGCGTAATACCCAGCATCGACAAGTTTCCCAAAGACTTCACGTTCCTGCCTCCGCAGATCGAAGCGCGCGAGGAGATCCACACGCGGTGGAATGGTAACAAGGAGCTTCTTCGCGCGTACCAACTTGACGCCATCGGGTGTGTTAACAACGAGTTCCACGCCATGCTCCCTCCGTACCGAACGCACGACTTCAGAAGACAGCAACAAGCTATCCGCATCTAGCAGCTCAGCTTGCGCTTTCCCGTACAACTCGCTGTTATTGCGACGAGCCGTGGTAACAAGACTACCGGCAGCGAGTTGCTGGACCAAACCCAACCCGTTGACACGCGCATTCTCCACCACGGGCACACCGAGTATATCCCCAATGCCCTGGTTCGTACTGAACATCATCTGCACCAGAGCTTCGAGACCGAGCTTGGCAACGAGGTCGCCGAACGGTATGGTTAGGTCTTTTGGAACGGGGTTGGGGAGGAACATGCCGCTTTCCAGCTTGGGGTATTGGGCTAGGAACGCGGCGTACTTCTGGAGTCCAGCACCGACGTCTTCAACACTCGGCGCGGTGACGTTGACGGCGAGACCGGTGCTGAAGTCGTAGTTTGCGGAGTTGGCAGCGTATTGTGGTTGTGCCAGGGGAATGTCGAAGCGGGCGAAGTAGTCGAGGACAGTGCTTTCGTTGTGGTAGACTTGTACGCCGTAGTCTTGAGGGAGACCGGTTGCGGGGTCTCTGTAGGTTTCTGTGTGGCCGCCTAGCCGGTTCTTGATCTCGATGACGATGACGCTTTTGTTGGTGTCTTTGAGGGTGATTGCGGCGTGGGTGCCGGAGGAGCCGCCGCCGATGATGGCGACGTCTCGGGTTATGATGGCGCTGGGATGGAAGGATGAGGGGTGGTGTTTTGGGGTGGTTGAGAAGGCGGGGGATGTGAGAAGGGATGCTAGAAGTACTGCTGCTGAGAGTGTGGGATGCATCGTCGAAGAGGAGGGTGTTGCCTTTCTGAACAACAGTATCATTGGGAACTATGTGAGATTATATACTACGGCGTACTGCCTGTATGATCGCTTAAAGGTGCCGTTTGTAGACGACGTAGACTCCCGTCGCGGTGGAACAAATGCAGCATCCCGTGTCAAAGTACACAAGAGCGTTCGCAAGGAAATCAAGTCCCAACACTCAAGCCCGGTGTCAGCGCAGCAAAGCCTCCAAATCAGGTAACCCAATGCCCTTTGCAGGAATGAGAGGCCATGAAGTATGTCAGCGTCGACATTCGAGTATATGTATGCGCGTCCTTTTATGTACGGCCTGCATTTCAGCAGCCAACTCGCATCTGAGACGGAGTCGTGGAGTTGTAAGCTTTCTGACAGGTTGGCAAAGGCTTGAGGCGTAACGTGTGGCGTCCAGTGACAGCAGCCCGAGGAGATGAGATGACCACGCATTGACTATCTCCGGCGATTTCACGGGTTTCTTAATAGAAGGCGTACTGCGGGTTGTGACTGACAGATGTCTAGAAGCTCGAAGGCGTCGGGGCGAATGGAGCGGTAGTCGACTGTCGTATCGTTAACGTAGGGAAATAAGTAACATGTATGCCTTCCATGTCCCAGACAATGACAGACTATACGCAGGCTTGAGCGAAGGTAACGAGTGTTCGTATGGGTTACGGGGATGACAAGAGGCAGCACGTGGGCGGGTTGTGTTGTCTGACTGCTGTCCAGCGGGCTGCTTGAACCAGGCTACACCCGTGGACGGCAATTGAGAGGGGGTGAACGTAGATTGACAAGAGAGCCCTGAGTGTCTGCGTCGAAGTGAATATTGATTATGTGGATAGGCGCGAAAACGCCAATTACTGTTCTAGACAAGTTGATTGCCCAGCTGGAGGTCATGCCGCGACACTACCATGTGCCTCATCGTACCTTCCCGTTCGACATTGGAGAGCTGTCATCTCTTGGGTAGGAACTTGTCCATGTCGCCATCAATATAATCTCTGAACTACGTCGCTCAACACGGTTTATTGTTCTAGCCCAGAACGATTTTTTGCGCATGCGAAACTTTCCACACTGTACGATTGTAGACAGACCTGTGTTACGGAGGCGGCACCAAATCTCTGCGCTCCAATTGCAGATGCTTCAAGGACGTCCCTGGTATGACTGGAGCGAAGATTGCGGAATCAGGCCGTTTTCACATGTTGCAGGACTCGAGCGTTGCGCGGCGTTCAACGCTGTGTTCTCCGGCCAAGGCGTTGGGCGCGCCAGGGGAACCGGCACCTGCGCAGATGGCGCCAGCAGGTAACTTGGGGAGGCATGTGTGTGCGAGTCTCTCACCGACTTTGAGGCTGCGCCTAACGACGGGCCTATTGGCAATGTCAGCAACGTTACAGGTGGTGTGCACGGCAGCCGAATTGGTAAGCTGTGGGGAAGCTAACGCCTGGTCCCACTTACCCTTAGCCGCGGAGGTAGCTTGCAGCCATCACAGTACCCCGGACATCTGGACTTTGCCATGTCCGGCAGCCCGCGATAGAGCTGTCGTCGCTATAGGAAGGTCCCTTATGGCTCTTTACGACTCGTTATGACTCTTCTCGACTCTTTTACGCGTTCGGTGTAATTCCTTGGTGCTTATCGGCTTCTACACTAGGGCGAACGTGAGGCTCTCTGGCATGCGCCAGCTACCACGGCCTGCCTGGTAGTGAAGAGAAGCATCAGGCAAGACATGGCGCGAAGACCGACGCAGTTAGCAACGTGCCCAATACTGGGTTGCACCGACGACGCGACCGATACCTCCAATCTGGAAGCGGGAGGCGTACAGTACGGCACGTATCAGCGCGCCCTCGACCGGCCCTTTCGCCCTTGGAGCTGTTGTCACGAACCCATCGGATTATGACTCTGCGAACCTTAATGGAGGCGGTCAATATGTGAGCGTACGGTAGTGTGAAGCTGCAGAGCGGCAGAGCGCGACAAAAGCCGTGAGACGGATGCATGGCCTGCTCCGTGACACATGCGCATCGGTGCATCTGCTGCACAACCATGTCACCTTGAGTCAAGCGGAGACGAACCCTGTCAAACAATATGTCGTGACGATCTAGCTCTCTCTGTGAGACTGCTTGCTATATCCACACCAGCAGCCACGGTGACGGTTCGATAGAGTAGTTTGCGACCGCTCGCTGTGGCTCGTTGCACCCGTTCTTACATTGGGCCGGTTATCTGATCTGCAGCTATCTTATCTGATCCCAGCATCTCGGTTGCACATCGGCAGCAATAGCTAATTACATCATTTGTTAGTTCGGGCACGCGCGCGTGAACGTCAGTGCGGATCTGGAAAAGCTCTTGCGGCAAGTGGAAGCGCAAACCGAAGAAGCAGTTCCCTTCCTCGCAAACCACCCTATCCTGGACACAATCGCTGGAGGCCCCCTGCTGCCGTTTGTTTACTTCGGCGCAATCGAGCAGAAGGCGCGAATACACCCTCCGGTCCTTCCTTTAGTCCCAATGCGCCTCAACAGCCGTCAATAGCGAGTGCGAGTGCTGGAGGTTTGAACACCACCACAGGTCACAACAGGTCTCGTACAACTGCGGCAGACACCATGTTCGCCCACTGTAGAGGCCCGTTCTGGGGCAGAGACGACTTCTCGCGGTGCTTCGAGCAAGAGTAAGTGCTTCTTTTTGCTTTGCGCCACGACGCGATGTCTCAGATGCCACTGCAGCCATCCGATAGGCGATGCGCCACCACGAACGACCACTCAGCTAACACGTCGCAGCTATCTTCAAACACTATTCCCTCTCATCGTATGCGGAATATCCGTCGTTTATCTACTGGTCCAACTCTATTTCGCCGCCACCGCGTCCCGATACTACCACGCCTACAGTGTCCTCGAAGACCCCACCAATGTCTGGTCCTTCCGCAGTCCTCGCTACGATGGCGACGAACCCTACGAAGATGCCGAAGACGACCTTGACCGGAACGAAGATCTCGCGCTTCACGCCGTCAACACGGTCTCCACCATGGCCGTAGACAAACCCCGCGGAGAGCTCACGGTTGTCATACTCGAGGAGATGGCGGTACTGGCCCAGCTGGCACTCCACGTCGCTGTGCTGGTGACCAATGTCTGGGGCAGGCACGGCAAGCTTGCGGCCATTGCCAATGTTGCCGTCTGGGCCTACATCGCCACCCTGGCTTCGCTGCGATTGCTGTTCTCCAGCACCAGCAGATTCTCGTTTCCCAAGCTGTGGTACCACACTGCCTTCATTTACGGGTTCCAATGGGTCTTCAGCGTCCTCCTATTCCGGTCGGCCATTATCCACCCGCGATCGCCTCTACACCGGAAGCTGATGATTGGTGATTTCGTCCTCGTCTCGCTACTATTCCTTATCTCTTTGTGCTCCAGGAAAGGCAACAAGGCGGTGGAGCTAGAGTATGAAGGCGACATCGCGCCAGCTCGGGAACCTATCGCCAGTGTTTTCTCGCTTGCCACTTTCAGCTGGGTCGATCCAATCGTCTGGACAGGATATAAGAAGACATACGAGCTTACCGATGTCTGGAACTTGCCCTCCAAGGACAAAGCTGCAGCTGTCATCGCGAACTACCGTCAGGTCAAGAAGACATCCGGCTTAGCTTACCACCTTTTGAAGCACTTCAAGCGTGGTCTACTCATCCAAGCAGGCTGGGCTGCCATTTCTGGTTTCCTCACTTTCGCCCCGACACTACTTCTCAAGGTCATTCTAGAGTACGTTGAGAAGCCCGAGCAGACGCCCGCCAACGCCGCCTGGTTTTACGTCATCTTACTCTTCGTTTCTGGCAGTCTCTCTGCACTTGCTGACGGCCAAGCGCTGTGGCTCGGTCGAAAAATCTGCATCCGCCTACGCGCTGTCATCATTGGAGAAATCTACGCGAAGGCGCTCAAGAGACGAGCAGCAGCTACCACTGAGAAGGCCTTGGGCGAGGAGAAGAAGAAGCAGGAGAACGATGAAGAACCCAAGGGACTGAAGCGCATCTTCACGTTTGGCAAGAAGAAGAAGGCGACTGGAGCCTCGAAAGAAGACGAAACATCGAAACCCGAATCCGACGCTCAGGTCACCACCGGTGCTATCATCAACCTTATGGCTGTCGACGCTTTCAAAGTCAGCGAGATCTGCGCTTATCTACACTTCCTGTGGGCCAACACCCCAGTCCAAGTTGTCGTGGCTGTCTTCTTGCTCTACCGCATCTTGGGTTACAGCTCGATTGCTGGTATTGGTATGATGGTTTTCTTGCTCCCGATCAACATGTATGTTGCGCGACAATTTTCCAAGATCCAGAAACTCATTCTCGCGGCCACCGATGCCCGCATCCACACGACCAACGAAGTCCTCACCAACATCCGGATTATCAAGTTCTTTGCTTGGGAGCAACGCTTCATTGGTCTGGTCAACGAAAAGCGGTACATTGAGCTCAAGCATCTGCGACGGAGATACATTCTGTGGGCGGTAGCAGCTACGATATGGTCGGGCTCGCCAGTCTTAATCACGTTCTTGTCCTTCCTCGTTTACACGAACGTTGAACATAAGGCGCTCATTCCATCTGTCGCCTTCACCGCCCTCTCGCTTTTCCAAATTCTGAGGATCCCGCTGGACCAGCTCGCAGATATGGTCGCCCACGTCCAAGAATCCAAAGTTTCAGTTGATCGTATCGAGGAGTATCTGTCCGAGCCTGAGACGGACAAGTACTCGCAACTTGTTACTCAGAAGAAGGACGAAGATGGCCAAGCCATTATTGGATTTGAGAACGGTACATTCAGCTGGGGAGGAACAGACATGGCAGACCAGGCCTCGGCAGATGCCTTCAAGCTGATGGACCTCAATCTGACTTTCCGTGTCGGCAAACTCAACGTTGTTGTTGGACCCACTGGTTCTGGAAAGACCTCATTACTCATGGGTCTACTTGGTGAAATGACAAAGCTCAAGGGTAGTGTCTACTTGCCTGGTGGCCTAAGCCGAGAGGACCTGACCCCTGATCCCGACACTGGACTCACTGACAGTATAGCTTACTGCGCTCAGCAAGCTTGGCTTGTCAACGGTACGGTCAAGGACAATATCGTGTTCGCAAGTCCTTTCGACCAGAAGCGCTACGACGAAGTTATCGAAGCCTGCTCTCTGAAGCGAGATCTGGAGATTCTGGATGCTGGCGACGAGACGATAGTGGGAGAGAAGGGTGTCACGCTCTCCGGAGGCCAGAAACAGCGTATCTCATTGGCCCGTGCGTTGTACAGCAAGGCTCGTCACGTCCTTCTTGACGATGTTCTGAGCGCTGTCGATGCCCACACTGCCAAATGGATCTTCCATTACGCACTTCACGGACGACTCATGGCTAACCGAACTTGCATCCTCGTCACACACAATGTCAGCCTCTGTTTGCCACACGCAGAGTTTGCTGTTGCACTTGAAAACGGCCGAGTGGTCGCACAAGGCACAGCAGACGAGGTCATCAACTCAGGAAAGCTTACCGAGGATCTTACTAAATCACGGCCTGCGTCAAGAGGAGCGTCCAAGCCTCCTTCCCAAGAGCCCTCGGATGCTGGTGAAGAGGTAAACGGCGATGCCAATCACGCCAACGGGTCTGCTAGTGGCACCGCAAATGGCAAGCCGGACGCTAAGAAGAAGAAGTCAGCCAGCAACAGTCAGGACGAGAAGAAGGCAGAGGGGGGCGTCAAGCTGAGCATCATCACCATGTATCTTCGAGCTATGGGCCCCTGGTACTACTGGCTTGGTGCTACCATTGCTTTTGTAGCTGCACAAATCTCTTCGGTATCTACCAACCTCTGGATCCGCACATGGGCGAACGCGTACGCAGAAAAGGGCTATGCTGTAGCGAGCAGCCATCACAAATCTCCCGTAACGCATGCTCCGACAATAAGTGGCATGGGAACATGCATGAACAGTGGTACCTGCAGCTGGAACATTCCCTTCTTTACACAACCGGAGCAGCAGTCATATGCCTACAACACCATGCAGACTACCTTCAGTGACCCGAACCCGGACGTCAATTCTGCATACTTCCTCAGCGTTTACGCCGTTCTTGGACTCATCTTCATGTTCATCACCTTCTTACGAGAAGGTTTCCTCTTTGGAGGGTCTCTCGCTGCATCCAAACGCATACACGAACGTCTCATTCAGAAGGTTACGCATGCCAAGTTCCGCTTTTTCGATCAGACACCACTCGGTCAGCTCATGAACAGGTTCTCCAAGGACATTGAGTCAGTCGATCAAGAGGTAGCGCCAGTCGCCATTGGTGTTGTCCATTGCTTTGCTTCCATCATCACGATCGTCATTCTTATTTCCATCATTACTCCTGGTTTCCTGATCGCGGCCTTCTTCATCTCCATCCTCTACTTCCTCATCGGTCGCTTCTACATCAATTCATCCCGCGACCTGAAGCGATTGGAATCCGTACATCGAAGCCCGCTGTATCAGCAGTTTGGTGAGACACTATCCGGCATGACGACTATCAGAGCCTACGGTGACGAACGCCGCTTCATCCGCGAGAACTTGGCGAAGATTAACACTCAACATCGTCCATTCATCTATCTCTGGGCGGCTAACAGGTGGCTTGCGTTCCGAGTAGACGTCGTCGGTGCCATGGTCGCCTTCTTCTCCGGAGCTTTCGTTGTGCTCAGCGTTGGACGCATTGATGCAGGTGCCGCGGGTCTCGCGCTTACCTATGCTGTTACCTTCACCGAGAACGTCTTGTGGTTCGTTCGTCTCTACTCTGCTAATGAACAGAACATGAACTCGGTCGAGCGTGTCAAGGAGTACCTCGATGTTGACCAGGAAGCCCCGTCTGTCATTTCAGAGAACCGTCCTCCATCCAACTGGCCGAGCAAGGGATCCGTAGAGTTCATCAACTACAGCACGCGATACAGGACTGACTTTGACCTTGTCCTGAAGGACTTGACCTTCAAGATCCTTCCAGGAGAGAAGGTCGGTGTCGTAGGCCGAACGGGTGCCGGCAAGAGTTCAATGGCACTTGCCTTGTTCCGGGCGCTGGAGGCTGAGAAGGGCAAAATCTTGATCGATGACATTGATGTTGGCACGATTGGCCTGCACGATCTGCGGGAGAACGTCGTCATGGTACCGCAAGGTAGGCACATCTTTATATCTTATTATGGTGGAACAGATGCTGACACTACACAGATCCGACACTATTCACAGGCACTATCCGAAGCAATCTCGACCCCTTCTCTATCTTTACTGATGAAGAGATCTACACCGCCCTCCGCGAAGTCAACCTGATCTCTACTCTATCACGCCCCGCGTCCGGCTCTGTCACTCCTACTGGAGCGACCACCCCACCTCGCGCCGTCCAGATTCCCGTTCCGACGACAAACGCTGTGACAGCGGATGTCAACGGCAGCTACTCAGCCGCTACCACAAATCCCGGGTCCATTCTGGCGAACCGCGACTGGGATCGTGGCGAGACACAGGAAGACACTGTCGTGGTCATGCCTGATGGTCGTACTGCGGACCGCGACGATGTAGCGGCACAGGCTGCTATGGAGGCCGACAACAAGAACCCATTCAAGAACCTCAACTCGCTGGTGTCGGAATCCGGGTCCAACCTGTCGCAAGGTCAACGACAACTTTTGTGCTTGGCGCGAGCGCTACTGAAAGCACCCAAGGTTCTGCTGATGGACGAAGCCACAGCGTCCATCGACTACGCCACCGATGCGAAGATCCAAGAAACCATTCGTCAGATCAAGAACACCACCATCACGATAGCGCATCGTCTCCAAACGATCATTGACTACGACAAGGTTCTTGTTCTGGACAAGGGCGAGGTCATCGAGTACGGCCATCCCTACGATCTTGTCCGAAAAGATGGCGGTTCATTCCGTTCCATGTGTGAAACCAGTGGCGAGCTAGAAACCTTGACCAGTACAGCAAAGACCGCGTATGAGTCAAAACCTACATCAACTGCCGGATAGAGAGCGCAGCTCCCGGCGTACGGTCGAAGGGTCTTGGGATGAGAGGGGAGAGTCAAATTTAGACGGAGTTGGAGAACAAAAAGCATGTGATCAAGACGGTTTTGCATGAGCGAGGCATTATTTCCTTCTGTTTCACTGTCGGCGTATACCAGACAGGGCCTATGGGTGGTTACCTGCTCTTAGTGTGCATATAATTATAATCGACACATTGACGTACCCACCTCATACAACAAAAAAGCTGAACAGGTCACGAGCCTACATTAACGCGAGACCACCAATCTTGTAGGTTTTTGTGTTAATGTAGGCTGCAGGCCTGTCTAGCTTTTTCTTAGTTAACGTGTACGACTAATTAGCCTAGAGCCTACATCAAGACAAAAATATGCAAAGCACGCGGTCTAAGGTCAATGTAGGCTCCAGGGTGTTCAGCTTTTCTATTGTATGAGGCGACTTAGGTAAGCGGCGCTCGTCAGCACGTCCATGTCAGCCATGTGAGATGAAAGTATCGGATCTTGGCGGATCTGACAAAACGCACCACCACGTCGACGACCACCGATCAGTAAACAGAAGCAAAAGGCTGAACGCGTGCTATCAAGCCAGTCCTGCTACTGCATTCCATCAACAATATTCTGATCGGTCAGCAAAAAGTGCAAATTACGCCGTTGGGCTTTGTGGCTTTCGCTGAAGTACCAATCACGTGGCTGTCTATCCGCCCGCTTTCGGGTCTTACTTGCCTTGTCCGGCGTCTTATCAGCGTTTCGTCATGCAACGCGATCTGGTGTATGAGTATTCGCTCGGTGGTGTGTAATGGCTTTTGCTTACTGTAGTGGTGATTTGTCGTTGGGGAGGATGCGGGAAGGGGTGGCTTTTCAGTGCGTTGGCTGGATGGGAGGAGGGGAGCAGAGCCGCTTGATGATTAGAATGGATGGTGAGGTGTTTAGGTATAAGAACGGTGTTATACCGGGAAAGCTTGGGCAGCTTTCTTGATAGTATCGAATTTTGTGAGATCTCGTTCGCGTACCTGGAAACCATGGACACCATCAAGGAGATCGTGCGCGACGCACCTTTTGGCCAACTCGTCCGTTACGCAACACGTAACCGCTTCTTCAAGTATCCAGAAGAGTTACCTGGGTTCAAAATCCCATCTGCGTATATCGAGAAGGATACCAGTGCGTCAGCTTCACAGAGCCAGGCTCACTCCGACAACTCCGCAGCTGCCATTAGACAGTCCATCTCAACCCCAGCTACTACAGATTCCCCTCAAGTCGACCTCGAAAAACCCCACTCAAGAACCGCAGAAGGAGTGAACGCATCCGACCGCAACTCAACCTCAACAGCACCCCTCCCGTCGCATGCCCTCCCTTTCAGCCCCTCACGCCTCGAAGCCGACCTAGCCCTTCACGCCACCCACTCACCCGCCCATGGCATCGCCCCCGTTAAAACAGCCGACGGCCTTATACTAGCCGAATGGTACACCACGACCGACACTGCGAACCCGCAGAATTGGTCGCAGGGCAAGAAGGCATGGACGGCTTTCTTGATCTGTCTCTATACGTTCATTGTGTATGCGGGTAGCTCGATCTATGTTAGTAGTACGCTGCTGGTTATGAGTGAGTTTGGGGTGGGGGCGTTTAAGGCGAGCTTGGGGTTGGCGCTTTATGTGCTAGGTATGTTGCTGATCTTCGTTGAGAGAGATGATGGATAGGATGGATAGCTGACGGTGTGTAGGATATGGCATTGGGCCGTTGTTGTTTGCGCCTTTGAGTGAGGGTATGTGATAGCCTCTTCTGTCCTTCTTCATCGGATGCTCGTCCCGTGAGAGGAAATTATCGCGGATGTAGGCCTTGCTGACAGCCCATCGCAGTACCACAACTCGGCAGAAACATACCATACATCACTACTTTCGCGCTCTTCACCATCCTCACTTTACCAACTGCACTGGTAGACAATCTCGGCGGCTTCCTGTTCCTTCGCTTCCTACTCGGCTTCTTCGGAAGCCCCTGTCTAGCGAACGGCGGAGCTACGATGCAGGATCTGTACTCTCTGCTCCATATACCGTACGGCCTAGCTTTCTGGACAGCAGCAGCTTTCGCTGGACCAGCTCTCGGGCCTCTTCTATCTGGATTTTCCGTCTATGCGGAGAACTGGCGATGGTACGTCTTTTCGCTTTGTTGATTCAGTCTTCCCCTTTGGTGGATGCTGACTGGTTGTTTGTGTTCAGGTCTCAATGGGAACTCCTCTGGATGGCCGCCCCGGTCTTCCTCCTCTTTTTCTTCTTCCTCCCGGAAACACAGCCTACGACCATCCTTCTCCACCGATCTGCCCGCCTACGTGCGCTAACCGGCAATCCGAATATTCATACCCAAACCGAGATCGATCGCAAAGGCACCAAGTTCTCTGCAACACTCCTCGACACTCTCATCAAGCCTTTGGAAATCTGCGTCAAAGACCCCGCTCTCTTCTTCATCAACGTCTACTCCGCGCTGACATACGGTATCTACTACTCTTTCTTCGAGGTCTTCAATATGGTTTATCTGGAGATATATGGGTTCAGCGTCGGCCAGATGGCGATTGTGTTTTTGTCCATCATCGTGGGGTGCGTTCTTGCTATGACGATTTACTTTTCCTATCTGAGGTTCTACCTCATACCGGATATCCTCAAGCAAGGACTGAGACCCCAAGAGCATAGACTCGTGCCGGCGATTTTCGCGAGTTTTGGGGTACCGATTGGGTTGTTCATCTTTGGTGAGTCTGACCACACAACGAGGACTGAGACTTCAGGCACTAACAGCGATTTTGCGTAGGCTGGACGGCTCGTGAATCTGTACATTGGATTGCTTCAGCTATCGGCATCGCCATATATGCGATCAGCGTGTATATTATCTTCCAAGCTGTCTTTTGTAAGTCATAGCTTATATCTATGGTGCTTACTGTTCACTTCGCTAATGTTTCTTCAGCATACGTGCCCATGTCCTACCCCCAGTATGCTGCGTCCCTCTTCGCAGGCAACGACTTTTGTCGCTCCGCCTTCGCTTTCGGGTCCGTACTCTTCTCCCGTCCTATGTATCTCAAATTGGGAATAGGAAAGGGGATTAGTCTTCTGGGCGGCTTGAGTGTCATGGGTATTGTAAGTTTGACGAGATCCAGCAAGTCTGTGACTTTGCGCTAACTCGAAACAGATTGGCATGTATCTGATCTGGGTTTATGGTGCGAGGCTGAGAGCGAGGTCGAAGTTCGCTGTTTGAGATGCGAGCGGCGACGATGACGATGGAGGTGGTGTCATGTGGAAGGCTGTGTGGCTGGCATCATCTTGCCTGCCTCCAGATGCGAGAGCTGCGTATTTGGTCTAGACGCAATTGGAAATAGACCCACCACGCCCGGACGACGGATGTGCGATGATAGTAGAGAATTCACATTTAAACTACTATAAAACAAACATACTCGAAGTGACTGTCGGAAATGACCATGACCGCTTACCTGTGAGAAGAAGAATGACGGTTCTAGGGGCACCCTAGAACCAAAGACAGAATACGGATATCGAGGAGAGCCCCGATACCCGCTGCCTTACCTGGTAGCGTCAAGGAGACCTGACGCTGCAGCATATTGCCTTACCTTCCCATATATGCTACATCGGAATGGTATCCGATGTGCACGGGGTGTATAGCAAGCATCGGGCAAAGCACCGAATACTGCTGTCTTCTGACCATGGAACTTCGATCAAACGACCGAAAGTTCCTCTCCGTGGCAATGCATTTCAGGGTCACGCCCTGATATCCTGGTCGTCCGTGATTTCCACACTCAGTCGTCTTCCAACGCCGCCCGCTGGTCTGCCTCGCTGAGCTTGATGCCATCGAGGCTACCGGAAGTGGCGGCAGGCGTGGGTGCGGCCTGAGAAGCGGCGGGAGCAGCGGGGGCAGGTGTCGGCGAAGAGGCTTCAGCAGCTGCTTCAGATGCAGTCTGCCACGCTTTTGCCTTCTTACGATCCTCTGCGGCCTTCTCCGCGGCAGGCACGTCATCCGTCTTGGCTTCGCTCACAAAGTCCCGGACATCATGAGACGAATTGTCCGGCCGAGTAGGAGCTTCAACACGACCACCACGACCACTAAGACGACCATGACCATCAAGACCACCACGACCACCACGACGACTACCACGTGAGGCGAAGCCACCGGAGCGCCGCTTTTGGTGACCAGTCTGGCCGCAGTACTCTAGGCACCATCCCCACAAGATGGCCAGCCACCCGTTGCAAAGCTTTGAGCTTTGTACGTGTCTGGGTCGAAGGCGTGGTCGGAAGGCCAGTAACTACCTGCCGAGCCTGCGGCGCTGCCTGATTACTGTTCTGATGGGGGAAGTTGCGTGGGCGGTTCCATTGGCCCTTGTGATGCTGCTGCGAGGGTGGGGGTAAGTGCGCGCCCGCAGTGGAGGCACTGTGTCCTGAATCTGAAGGACGCAAGGTCACTGTACTCCTCGAGTAGCGGCATGCTTGCCCAGCGGGTGAATGTGGAGCTGGTGCCTACCATGCCTACAAACAGAGTGGCCATCAGAAGCGTGAGTGGAGGGGGCTGGAGGGCCTTCAGAAGTTCCGCCCGAAGTCAGGGCGCGCTGGGCGCTTGGGCTAAGCGCAATTTGGACTGGCACAGACCACGGCTGGGCTCTGCGGCTTCCGAGGTCATGATTCCGGGGGAGGTGTTGCGCGTCTTCCACAATATCTACAAGCGTTTTCGAAGGCATCTAATTTATAACATCGTGGCTTTGTAAAACACAGTTTCGTCGAGTTCTCTTGACATTACCGCTGCTAATGTGGTGGCCATGATCCTAAACTATCGAGCAGGAAGCCCACACAGCGGAGGGTGCGAAGGGTACGTCTACGCGCATTATCAGCGCAGAGCGCGATTGTTACTGACGCGCGATATAGTGCCACGGTACGAGAAAACGACGATATGCGCTGCTACGACGCTTCAACCCCGCATCCTCCCCACACAAGCTTCCGCCGACGTTGCGCACAATTTCCGGTGAAGCCACATGCATATTCTCGAACTGAAGATTCTAGAAATAGGTGCATTGCATACATAATGGCGTATGGGCTGATGCGCTGGTCGTCAGGAGCTCCCCGTGTTAGCGAGACTGCCATTTGCCATGGCTGTGACCCCTACCGAGCGACAGGACATGGCAGGAGTACGCCTGCCGCCACTGATACCGCCAATGAGATTTATTGCACCTGCCCTGCCTTGCGATGACTTTCCGGTGAGTGCTGCTGCATGTCAGGCCTTATCGCACCACATCAACACATCTCCCGTCAGTTTTACACGGCGCTGTGCACTCTATGGCGCTCTCAATACCGGCTATGCTTTGACATTGTAGCGCTGAACGCTTTCTACTTACATTCCACATCAACTCCACGCTAGCCCTGGCCATGTCAAGCTTCGTGCCTTCCAACACAGCAGGTAAGTACTTACTGTTCAACAAGCGCACCTTTTTGCTTATGTAGTGTTAGAGCACCCATACGTATCTTATTGTAGAAAGTACCTCGAAGATGCACGTCAAGATCCCTTGTACAACGCACCGCATCTGAAAGAATTCCGTGATTACCTATCCGAATCTTCATCGCAATGGCACATCGGATCCTACACGAAGGACGCGCCCTTCCTCTGGTCCTACACGTGCCCAGAAACTGGTGATCTTCAGCTATCTCCGAAACACGATTTGGCAAGCTTCAAAAGGCCCAAAGGTGTTGCAAGGGTCTGTAGGGATCCGCAAGTGCTCTTTCTTAGCGGCTATCCCTCCCCTGACTGGCTCAACGTTATTGGTGATGAGTACAAGGTCGACATGCATTTTTTCCAGCAGCACTTTGGTTCAATCAGGCCATCGGTAAACATCGATGTATACGCCGAGCCTTCTTTACCCTCCAGATCGCGAGATATTCTAAAGCTGAGTATTCCGACCATTGGTTATCTTGGCGATGTGGGGAATTTGTTTGGAGACATATCTAGGACCAGATCGCTTCTTGTCGAGAGTCTCAGAGAACAAGGCCTGAAGAATGCACGATACCACCCCGTTGGACAGGCCATCATTCGGAGCGTGTATCTGCATGACTCGGAGCGCTTCACGTTGATGCAAGAGATATCCATGTGCTTGCTGCGCGAACAAGATGTGTGGACGGGTAATGCTTCTCATTCATTGTATGACCAGGACGCTGACAATCTGAAGTACTCGTCTGGACTGACGCTAGCGGGGAGGATAAAGATCCTGACCTTTCCTTTCCATTCAAGGAAGCGTCCCAAAGGCCCGATCTCGATCCCAAATTTTGCCCCACTGTTTTTGATCGGTTCAAAAAGCACGAGAAGAGAAAAGCCTCTCACAACACACCTTCCCAATCACGGTTCCATGCAACCCAGGTGTTCAATAGTCTCCACAAAGTGTACGGCAAGACCCTCGAATCAAAATCGACAAGGCTACAACCTTTCTATGCCGTTAGCGAGGTTTATTCATTTGCTGCCGCAGCCGAAAACCAATTTCTTAACATGATGGGAAAGATTCTCGAACAGCGCATAGAGGGCATCGTCAGAGAAGGCCTCCAGAAGCACCCCTCGACGTCAGATACTCTTACAGAACGTATGAACTTACAATACGATCGTACGATCCTTGACGGACATTCCGATCGTATTATCAACATCATCGCATTCCTCAACGCAGCTGACGATCCAGTCTGGTTCCGTCTTTCTGACAACGATGCTTCACAAGAAGTCAAAACAGCACGGATGAACCTTTTACGGGATTTTCAACATCTCAACACGCAGGTATCACAGCTGATTCAGCGCTGCGAGAGAGCAATGGATATGGTCGCACATAACGCATCATTGTTGGAAGCGAAAAGATCAAACCTGCAGTCCGAAGGTCTGGAAAAGCTGACGCGCTTGACGACATTCGTGACCCTACTCTACGTGCCGCTTTCGTTCGTTTGCGCCTTTTTTGGTATGAACTTCTCGACCTTCGGTCAAGGCGAAATGAGCCTATGGGTATGGGCTGCGGTCAGTGCTCCAATATTGTTGATCTCACTATTTTTTCTCAAGCGGAGGTTAAGTAAAGAATGAGGTAGAGGTTCCTCCGAAGATTGATTTGCCTTATTTGGTCCCAATCCGGTGTCATGTATCTTCGTGGATTCTGTTGTAGTCTCGGACTTGTAGAGATCATTTGTCGCATTCGTCTTCTCGTAGTAGTAATATCGTGTTCTGAAAATATGCGGCTCAAGAGCCTCTGCTTATGACGAATCATTCAGGCCATAGTATTAAAGTATCTATCTTCAATCCCAGCGGGTAAGAAGCAAGCTTATCGCGGCCTCAGAAACTTCGAGTTGCTCTTCTATGGTCATCAGAGAACGAACCACAGTCTGGAGAATACGATGAACGCTTAAATGGTGCCGATTGCGCTCGTTCGTTCTCTTACTAACTTCCTGTCCCAAGTTAGAGCCTTCCCCAATGAGCCCATGGTGTCTTCCAGATTGTAGGCCTCTCTCAGAAGCGTCTTTGGACCTCGGACCGTTGTCGGCTATCTTCCTGCTCCGGTCTTCGCAGCGTTGAATCAGCGAGTATTCCCACAGTTCGTTACGCGCTGCGAGATAACCCCGTTGGGTTTTTGGATAATCTTCCGCCTTGACCATTGCCGCGGCTCCCGTCAAAAGACCCTCCTGAATACAGTCGAGGTCCAAGAAGGACATGACTTTCAAAAGCATACGAGCCTCTGGACGCAGCTCCCAAATCATGTATTCGATGGTCGAAGTAGAACCATATTGCCTAGGACAATGAAAGCCTTCATTATACGTCTTGTACATCTCGAGTATTTCGCTGAGACTTGAACAAACCATCATCTCCAGTATTTCACTGAAGGTTGTACAAGTTTCAACCACAACGGCTGCAAGTTGTGCGAGAAAAAGTGGATAGCCGTGTATATAGCGGTTAACCTTCCGCACCGCCTGTTCGTCATCGTATGTGCGGACCCGGTGGGTCGCTCTGAATAGGAAGTCTTCGGACTCGAGGTCTGAGAAAGGCTGCACAGAAATGCTGTGCGCACGATCATGGTGGTTGGTACCAGAGTAAGAAGCCAGCGTACCAACGTATCTCCGCCTGCTTGTCAGGAGTATGGAACCTGTTCCACTTGGAGGCCAAAACTCTTGCATGGCTCCTATGTCATCAACGTTATCGAACACTAGCAACCACCGGGACTTGATTGTTGATGCCGCGTTTTGGTGACCATTTATCAAAGGGTTCTGGAGCCACTGCATTACCAAATGCTTACTCCTGACCGGATCATCTTCTTCTTCTGGTCTTTGGAGACATAGCCCCACCGCTATTTTCCGAAAATCGTTGTACAGTTTTGGAACGGTTTCGGCGTTCAACCAGAGGACGACATCAAAATTCGTTCGGCGAGACCAGATGTACTGGTGGGCGATAGAAGTTTTTCCTATGAATATGAGTTATCGTGCTCTTGAGATGATGCGCACGCATACCTATGCCACCCATGCCTATCAAAGCCACTGTTCTCAGTTTCGGGATCGCTTGCTGTCCGTCCCTGACAAGTAAGTGCTCATCGATCTCTGTGAGCACGTCGATTCTGCCATAGAAGTTTGTTACAGCCACAGACTCATCTACCATCAAAGGACGAAGCTTCAGCTTGTATCGTGTGGAAGTCTCAAACACAGGCTGCACCACGGGGGTAGATGTAGAATTAGAAGTATCCGGCATGGCTTTCTGTCTTCATCGCAACATCAGTGCTAGTTACAGTCAGATTCATGTGAGATACCACTTACAAATACGCTTGCGCCGAGTTTTTGATGATCTGAGGTTTCCATTTGCGCATGGGATGATATTGTGTTGCAGTAGTTGTGGGCGTCTTGTTACTCTGCGCGATTGCAGTGCCAGTAAATGGAGTGGATGGCATCTGGGTACTGTGTACTTTCGCGGAACTAACTTCAGGATCGGGATGGATACTTGCACCTGCGGAACCAACCGAAGATCTGTGCAATACTTTCGGTCGTAAGGTCAAGGTCGTGAGATTACTTGGAGATTGTCTTCCATCCTTCGTCATCTTTGGAGCACGTGCGTCTCGACCCTTACGCAGTGTATGATGACAAAATTCAATGAGCTCATCCCTAAATCCTTCGTGTTCGTTGAGCGTGCATAAGCCATGGTGGTCCGTATTGACGAGTACCACCTTCTCGTCCGGTAGACTAGTGCTTGCTAGGGAAGCCGTGCCCTAGAGTTTTCGTCAGGTATTGATGATTGTAACCGACCGACTTCCATACCACAATGTAAAGGCTTTCACCTGAAAACGCCGAGCCCCACTCCTTCCACCTCTTCGTCTTTTTCTTGCTTTTCTTTCCTTCTCTGGTGGTGAGAAGGCAGAACGGCAGATCTAAGTTCTCAAAATCCCGTGACCATTGAGCTAAGAGTCGTAGCTTGGACGCATCTGTGAGATCTACAGGAACCGCTAGCATACTAAGCTGAAGAATGGCATATAAACTTGTCCATTCGGATATGTTACTCTCGCGAAGATGGGGTGTTCCTAGGAATACCACGCCTGCGAGAGAGTCGAGCAAAGGTTTGACGTCTGCATCTTTTCGGCGTGCATGCACAAGTAACTTCTAAGATGTTAGCGGCGTGACCGGCAACGATATACGCGCGGACTCACCCGTTTCAATACAATTCCGCCTAGGCTATGACACAGAAACAATAAAGGTCGTCGTTCACTCTGTACGTCTGATTAGCAGGTAGAAAACGGTCTAGACCCAGGAGGCTTACGTTCCAGGTCCGGACAAAACCTTCCACTTTATCAAGCAGTAGCTGTGCCTGACGGTCCAATTGTCCCCAATGCTTGAAGGTCGTCGATGTCAGTTGGTGTTCGAGTACCGAAACCTGGATGCGCAAGGCTGGAGTGCTTCTCTCGACAAGGTCGCATACGAGCGGTACGTTGTAAGCCTTGCTCCACTCCTTGACAGGCTTGTCATCCACACCGGGTATTACAATGATGCTGGTTTCCATGTAAGTCATCACTTCCAATACAAGACAGTCTGGCAGACTTACTGAGCGTTAGGTTCCGGTAAGGCTTTCGAAAGGTCTCCTGGCTCGGGCAAGTGACGCAGAAAGCACCCCTCCATTCTCAACGTGAGGGTACTTCGTGGGCAGGGAGTGTAGCGCACTCCGAAGAAGACGGTTTGGTGGCCTGTTGAGTGAAGTATGGTTTCTCTGACTGGGCTGAGTTATGCCAAGGATATGTGGCTATGGCCAACATCAATGTTGTATCTGCCTGGATGCTGCGCGTCACTATACTACCTGACACTCTTGCGACCCGTAGGCCCACCGCCACACAGGGAAGGCGGCAGAAAGGATGATGCTAAACGCGCATCAGTACGATTCATGTACAGATGTGATGGAACACCTCAAGCTTCTCGTGTGGGTAACCCCGCAGCATGTGGCAATAAGTCAATATGTGCGTTGCTCAGAGCACATTGCATCAAGCTTAGCGCTGACACACAGCCCCGGATCGTAGGAATCCTGAACCCGCCAATGATCAGTTGGCTTGGCCATTGTGCATGCCGTATCTACGCATTTGTTGCAGAAAATGTGATTTTGCAGTCGTAATAGCACTAAGAATGTAATGCTGTTCCGATTGATCTTCTAACTTCTTGTCATTGCTCACAATACAAGCGCTGATCATGCGCATCCATCAACTCTCCAAATCATACAGCAAGCACCCTCCAGTCCTGAAATTATACACGAAAGCCTTTCCTACCGCTCCTTCTCCATTTGTTCCACCTTCGCCCTTGTTCTCAATCCACTTCGCTCTATAACCCAGCAGCAAGTCATGCAGCTCTTGCAGGTATTTCCTCTCAGCAAGCGGCATCTTCTGGATAAAATAGCGCCACGAGTCCGGGTCGCTGAGACGCGTCTCCTTGAGCAGATTCATGACCTCTTCTTTCGACTCGATAGCAGCGATGGGCGCAGACTGGAACGCGGAAAGTAAATCTGTCGACCTTGACTGTGCTGCCTCGACGATAGACCATTTGTTGCTCTTTTTGGATCGATGTTGGGCGATAAGGACGTCGACGTTCGCCTTTGACGCGTTGGAAGTGTTGTTCGAGGTTGGTAGTGGTGCTTTGATTAGGCGAGCTGCGCTTCCTTCGCGTTCTTCGCGGTCTCGGAGCTCGTTGCGGAGGTAGTTCAGAAGATCGGTACTGCGCAAATCTGTGTCTTCTTTCTTTGCGATGGATTTGACCTTGAGCTCCGGCTTGTCGGGGGCGACGCCGTGTTTGATGACGATAACCCAGCTATGCCTGTCTTCGCGATAGTGACGTAAAATGTCTTCGATGGAGTGCGCATCGACAGCGAGTTCGGCGGTATAGCCATGGGCGATGAGGTCTGCTACCATCTTGATGCCGGTAGAGCGGAGAACGTTCGGGTCGAAGCTAGCCACTAGACAGTCGCAGCGTCGTGGCATCCACGAAATCGATGGCGTGTCTTCTTCAGCATGTTTCCGCAAGAACGTTGACTTCTCAGGCTTCTTGATATATCGGCTCATGGAGTTGACGAGTCTGTCCCACCCCAAGTTTACACCAACAGCGTGGTATGCAGCCGCTGGATGTGCGTGGCTCGAGCCTCTCGGACGATATTCTTCGATCAGTTTGTCGTACCGTCCACCTGCAGCAAGCACCTCCCTCTGCTTCGTGTCGAACAAGCACTGGAAGAGAATGCCACCAGAATAGAACTTCTCATTGAAGCTGCTCAGTACGCTGATGTAGACCTTGCGCTTCACGCCCCACAACTTCATGTAATTGATAACAGAAGTTAGGTGCGCAAAGACGACGTGAGTCCGATCAAGGTACTTGGTGCCCTCGAACAGTCGCCGCAGCTTCGCGAAAGCCTTTTCTGGGGTGTCGCGCCAATCGAAGCGTGCCAGATCATCTAACGATGTTGACGGAATGCCAATGTCGGAGGACCGTAATTCGTTGCGTATCAACTGCCAGTTGTTCTTTCCGATGTTCAGCTTACTAAGGACTGCCTTGACTGCCGCGCGCTTTGGGATACTGATTCTGCAGAACTCCATGATCATATCTAACAGATCTGCGTGATTCAGGTGGAAGCACATCTGCGTTGACCGGAATGAAGGAAACTCATCGATGATTTCATCGACGACCTTGAGAACCTCTGCCTCCTTCAAGGTAAGGTCAAGCGTATCGTATGACAATATATCGAAGTCTGCCTCGCCGTTACTACGTGGAGCACTTCCGGTGTAGTCGTCACGGTAGACATGACCGATCGTAAAAGTCTTCTCTAGAAACGCTCCACCTCGACCAATGCTACGTGCGTATGGCAATGTCAGATCGTAAGGTAGCTGCACCAGGGTTCCAGAGGGGTCGAAAAGCTTGACGACTTTCGTGTCCGCATAATGGTCGGACCAGGGTAGTAGAACTTGACGTTGTATCTCTACAGCGCCATGGCTCCGAAAGACCATGGCCAATCTGTCCCTCACGAGATTCTGTAGAAGCACATCATTGGCTTTGATCTTCTGAGTGGTCGCGCTCAGATCCCAAGCATGGTCTTTTGCTTGGGTGTCGGGTTTTTGTGAGAAAAGAGCAGCCATCATCTTTGCGTAGTGTGGTGAGTTTCGATCCGAGAGGGCCTTGAGCGCTTCTTTGACGGCCTCGTCCTCCATCTGGGCAGGCACCTTGCCGCTTCTCAGAAGCTCCGTACATCCAGGTCTCTCTGAAGGGCGATGGCTGATGAGCGACTTGATGATGCTACCCTGCAACGACTTTTCCGGTGTCTCAAACTCTTGTGGAAGATCATGTTTCCGCTCCCGCAACGATCGAATGACTTTGTCGCGCTCCATGGCAGTCCTTAGAGGAAAGCACATCTCGAAGAAAATGATGCCCATGGAGTACATGTCCACCTTGTTGTTGTAGTCGCCGATAACGGTCGAGCTGAGCTCAGGAGCAACGTAAAGCGCGGTACCGACACTCCGCGTCATGTCGCCGCCATCCTGGGTACCGTTGGAGGACTTTGTATCAGGTCTTTGATACTGGCCACTGGTGGCTAGTCCAAAATCACCAATCTTAGGCACCTTGGCCATATCGATGAAGACGTTGTCAGGTTTGAGGTCACGATGAATGATACCGTGGCCATGAATGTGAGCGAGCCCTTCGAGAATTTGCCGAAACAATCTCCAGTATTCGTCTGGATCGTCATAAAGTCCGGTACGTATCAAATCTCGGAGCGTCTGCTTCTCGCAAAACTCCATTTGAATGTACAAGATTGACCTCGAGGGCTTTGCAGGTGTTGAGTCGGACATGGCGCGTTTCTTGACGGGCGAGAGTGGTCCTATACTTGCCTCATCTTCTGCCTTCAGTCAGCTTGTTGTATACATGACGCTTCATGCCATTGGCTGCTTACCTGAGTCGGAGCCAAAAATTACTGCACCGACGTCATCTTCCGATTCCGCGTCAGACCCAAATTCGATCTTGGGATATCCACTGGAGCTAATGAAGTCTAAACCACCAGTGCTTTTTCCGTAACCGCCACCATCAGTCGTAGTCGTACCTGGAGAAACGTCCGATTCCCAGTCCGACTCGTCGCCATCTGATGTTGCCGAGTCATAGTAGTCATCTGCTTCGGCCTCTGGCCAGGCGGTGTAGTAACGTACCACACAGCTGTGGTTGAGGCGCGAAAGGAGCATGACTTCCGAAAGAACTTCGCTCAACGCTGCAGCAGACTTCTGCTTGATCTTTTTGATAGCATAAAGACGACCGTCGACTTTGTTGCGGGCCTTTACGACTTCGCCGTACCCGCCCTTGCCCAAGCGACCTTGTTCGGCCCAGTCATTCGCGTATCGTGAGTATGACGGAACAACGCCAGAGGAAGACTCCCGTCGCAGCCTATACCGACCCAATGAAGTTGAAGAGTTCCTCGAACGTACGGGTGTGGAGGGTCGCTCGTAAACGTCTACATCGTCGCGCAAGAACTCACATGGGATGAGGTCAAAGGCTGAGGGTCGTTTCTTGGGGTCGGGCTTGAAGAACTTGCGCAGAACTTCTTGTAACGGTTCCGAGCAGCCAAGAATATCGGACAGTTCTTTGGGTGAATTGTACTTTTCAGGCACATCGAGGCCGAAGAGCATCTGTAGGAACGTGACGCCGAGATCCCATACATCCGTCTTGCGGCTGTGACGCGCATCCTGAGACAGCTCGGGCGCTATCCAGTAAAACGATCTTACAATTTTCATCGGCTGTTCATCCCGACACAAGCTTCGCAGATGATAAAGAGAGCCTTGAAAGCTGGCATCGGCTAGCAATACCGTGACTCCACCACCGGGCAATCTCTTGAACAAGACGTTGTGAGGGTGGATGCGCTTATGGACTATACCGTTGCGGTGGTAGAAGTCCAGTGCTTCCAGAAGCTCAATGGTCCAGGAACGAACTCTTGCGACTGGTAGGGGTCCATCATCGGAAAGCCTCTCGCCTAGAGATCCTTTGTCGGCGTGATCCATGAGAATACTAATCTCCCATCCGGAATCGGGTAGATGCTCTACTTTGAAGTCCAGCACCGCCATGATGGCTCCTTGTCGCAGTCGCTTGATCTCTTCCATCTCGTCTTCGAATTCCATTACTGCCTTTTTCAGCTGTGGGCCAGCAGCAGCGTTTCCATCCCCCACCCGCGCACGTTTTAGTACTAATGTAAGCGTTGCTGTGCTTCTGGCCGGTTTCACCAACAGCTGCTCGGTCAAAGGACCAGAACGCAAAGGAAGCGGATTCTCAACGCCACTGCATTGGATGGTCGAGTCTTCGTGCTGGATAACGATCGTCCTGTCGAAGGAGATGTAGCTGTTGCTCTCAGCGCTGGGAAAGTACGAAGGCGGAGTATTGGCGGATACACGGTGCTTCTTGCGCTTTGCCAACATATCCTTTCGACGCATTTCGTCACCTACCATCTGCTGCAGAAGACGCTCCTCCTCAGCCTTCTCTTCGTCACGCTTCTTCTGTAACTCTTCTTCCTGTTGCTTTAGATGTTCGACAGCAGCGGCTTCTTGGACTGCTCGCTCGGCATCTAGATTCTCGTAGGTACCGTCCGTCTCGCGGACAGCGATCTCATCCTCTAGTATCTCTTGAATGGCCGTCGCGATGTCGTAAATCATCACCTCGCCTACCAGCTCGCGAGGCCGAGTCTTGAGCAGGCCATAGAGCCTATCCCAAGTGCTCTTTCTGAGGCTGCCGCAGTCCTCCAGGGAAAGTTCAGGCAGAGTCTTGGGGTAAGTAGCCGTAAGCTTCGCACAAAGCGTGATGGAAATCTTTTCGTTAGAGAAAGACGTCAATTTGACGCGCAATACGCGATCTGTGGTTTTCTATCCTCTAGTCAGCGGAGATTAAGCAGATGAAGACAATCGTTCCGCAAAGGTCGGTCGCATGGCGTAAACCATGGATTTATTATCGCAGGGCTCAAGTCTGCACGAGTGCGAAACCTAGCCCGTGAATGAAGTGGTGAGATTTCTGTACTTACGCTCCATGCTCCCTTGGCTTCTGATTCTTCATAGTCGTCCATGAACACAGCCTTCAAGACTTCGCGTTCATCTTCTTGTGCCTTCTCGTAGGTTTCGGAGGTGTGTGAGACCAGCGAAGGTCGCTGTTCCCCGAGCGGACTTGTTGGGCCCATGTCATCGTCTCCTGGCGTGGATGCATTGTGCGTTTGTTTCTTGTTCTTTGGTGTTCTTAGCGGTGCCATAGTGGGCTACTGGTGGTTGATTGAATAGGCCGTCATATAGTATGGGTATTGACGGAGAGACTAGCAGCCGTAGCTGCTGCCCTTCACACTGCAGACATCTCGATCTTAAAAATTTGTAGTGAATGAAAAGTGATGAGAATGGCGATATGTAGAGACTTCGTGGCCAACGCACGTCGAGTAGCGGTCGGTGGGGGCGATATGTTGGCGACGCCCCGCTACCCTTCCTTTCCGCGCCATCCCTGCAGGCGCCAGCAGAGCCGCCGGACGCGACTTCCTCATGTCTGGAGATCGACGAGCAGACACAACAAACAGCACCGCACCTTCCTTTACCCTGACGATGCGCTAGCAGACTGTCGCATACTATCCTGGAGGTGTTTGCGACTCATCTGGAACTATCTGACGTGCACGAAAGCGTCCAGTCCACCTTCAGCCCTCGTTTTGTGCGTGTAAACAATCCGCCAAACAAACACACGGAAATATCCACACGGCGCATGCGATCCCCATCCTCCCACCAACCCTCTTAGTTCTCTTCTCTCGCCCCACGACGACGATTCACGCTCCGCCATGTTCTCGTGGATTACCGGTCCTCGCATCACGAACGTGATAGAAGATCTCCAGCCTGGTTTGTCGCACTGAGCTACGCGTCTAAAGACGTACTAATAGTCTTAGAAAATGACTACGAGTCTACCTTCATCGAACCTCCCGAGACGCCCGCTCATCAGTTCGCCGTCAAAGCTTTCAAGCACGCCATATTTGGAACGCCTGCACCCGAAGAAGCGAAAGATGCCTCCAAGAAGAGCGAGAGGAAGGCGAGGATAGATGTAGCAAACGCAAAAGCATTTAGCCTCCCCGCGCCGAAAGAGAGTGGGCCGCCCATCTCTCCATCGAAACAGCCAGGCGGCATCCTCATGACGCCTGGTACCGCAAGCAAGGGAAGGAAGCAGGTGTCGTTCGGGTCGCACGTGGTAGACAATGAAGGCAAGCGCGGCAATATTGGCAAGACCGGCATACCCAGTGACTGCCCCGGGAAGTTCCCGAGCCCTTGGACACCTGGCACACAACTGAAGCTTGACCCGGAAAGTGACAAACGACCACGCACTCGCCTCACCGAAGCCCTCCTTGACGCGCGGACAACCACACAGCCGAAATCGGGGCAGAAACCGAAGGCGAGAGACGACAGTGACATCACAATAGACTTGGGTGCCCCACGTTCGGAGTCTGGGAAATACTGGAAGGAGCAATACGAGAGCTACGCGGACAAGAGCGAGAAGGAGATGAAGAAGGTCATTGCCAAGCAGCAGCTGGCGAAGAAGTTCGCTATGAAGAAGGACGGCGAAGCTACGGAACTATCTACCAAGCTCGAGCAGGAACGCAAGCGATACAGGCAACGGGAGCGAGACCTGGAACAACAGAACAAAGATCTCCAGGAAAGGCTACGTCAAGCGATGGCCGAGAGCATGTCGTCGAGTATCGAGATCGCAGCGCTGAAAGCCCGAATCACAGTCCTGGAAGCGTCAGGCCCGATACCTTCCTCTGAACTTCAACAGAACAAAGCTCCATTCGAGATATACGAAGATGCGAACAAGGACAACCCACCATCGCCAATGCGTGGCTTAGATATGGACCCTGAAGTGTCATTCGCTCCCAATAACAGCATGGCTTCGTCTACCAAGGAGAATTCATCGCCCAAATCCCGCCGTCACCGCCGTGGTACGATCCCTGACACATTGAACCGACCAGTGCTCCCGTCTAGACTTGGAACAGCAGAGGGTGAATCTTCCATCATTCTAGGCAGATCGCCCCGCGCACCGGCACGCCCCTTTGAGGTCACTCTGGAGAAGGCGCTTGCACAGCCTCAGCAAGAGCAACCGCAGAGATCGCCACTGAAGATCCGCAGGCCAGTCGCAACTGACGAGAATTATGCGCCAAAGTCGCCCGCCGCGATTCCACCGTCCAGTCCGTTGCCTGTACCATCGCCAGGTCTTGATCCCTGGATGGAGATTAACAACAGTTCGATAGCGCAAATGGACAAAATGGCTCTACCAGTCTCCACCGGTCAGCCATACTCACGGCCAGAGTGGAACCCACCACCGAAGCAACATCGAGTATCGAGATCGGTATCGCACGTAAAGTCGACAGAGCCAACCAAGTCAAACGAGAAGGTCACAGTTCCCGAGCATAAGGCTGAACCCACACGACGCCGGGAACGTGCGACTGAGAAGGCGACACACGTCTCAGAGCTCGAGGCAACCTCCGTTTCGTCGAAGAGAGAGGAAAGACAGAGGCTGGACGAGTCAAAAGTGAATGCAGCATCCCACCATGCACCTACCGACAACAAGTTTGACCTCTCAAAAATCACAGCACACCATGCAGAAGGTTCTGCGCAAGTGAAGCATGACCGGAGCCAGATGTTGCCTGTTGACCGCAAAGAGCAAGCAAGAAGAAGACTCGAAGAGAGGAAGAGGCTGAGGAAGAACGGTACTACGATCGTTGGTTGATCCTTTATTGGCGTTTTGCATGGGAGTGTGTTGCGTCTTTTGTCTGGTTGATCAAGATGTTCAAGACATATGTTATCGGAGTATGGTGTTGTCCTGAGCATTGGATTCTGGTTTATCGCACGATACCTTCATATGCTTCATCGTTTACAGCATTCAGTTGAATATTCATACATTGTATTGTTCCTACTCATGCAGAGCGCTCTACTGTGTCTCATAGGGTATCGTCCCAAACGCCTTAGAAATGCTTCATCGCCCTGTGCAAAGATCTCACTTCTTACCTGAAGCAATATCCTCCAGCGCCTTGTATACTGGTATAGTAGTCTTCTCCAACTGCGCCCGCTGATACGACGTCATCTTTCCCAACACATACTTGCTCACCACATTGGGGTCCCTACTCTCGGGTCTCCCTATCCCCACGCCTACTCTCCACCACTTTACGCCTCCAAGACTTCCTTGACAGCTCTTAATACCATTGTGTCCTTTCGCGCTCGCGGCACCATCTCGAATCGTAACCTTCCCCAACGCAGACTCAAGCTCATCGTGCACAACAACCAACCTCCCTTCTAACGTGGCACTCCCAGCAGCCTGCCGTACACCACGCAACCACTCACTGTACGCCTTTTTCACTGAGCCCCCGCTTATATTCATCAGCGATGTAGATTGCCAAAATGTCCAGTCGTCCATTGCGTCTTTGTCTGTCGCTACTCTCCGGTATCCAGTCAAGCCGAACGCCATGTGTGTGGCTGGAGGTTTTGAAATTAGGCCTGACATGCCTTTTTGAAAGGGACCATAGCGTTTTGCTTCTGCGAGAGCGGAGGTGACGATGTGGCCGGCGGAGTGGAGCGTGTTGGCGTAGGTTGCGCCTGGGTTGCCGATGGAGGCTATGAGGAGGGGGTATACGGTTTGCGCGGCGGGCTTTGCCATTGAGGGTGATTTTGGTATGGATACGGTCGAGTCGGAGGTTTCGGTGGCAGGCTTGTGACTTTGTTTTGGTGACTTGTTCGGCTGGTTGCGGGGTTGGATTGTTGGTGTTTCTGTGTCGGAATGTGTGGGCGTAGGAAGGGCGGAGTCGTGTCTTTGCTTCTCTTGCTTGCGCTCTTCTTTGCGAAGCTGTTTTCGCTTCCTTCGTCTTGCGGCTGCTGTGGTAGGCTCGTCGCTGCTGTACTCGCTGTCCTCCGGTGCTGAGGTTTGGACATTTTCTTGGGGATCGGCGGTAGGGATTAGCGAGACCGCCGAAGGGCTCGCCACGTGCGCACGTGTGCTCGCGTCTGACATGATTCTAGAGGAAATGGTGTGTTGAGAGATGATGGCAGGATCATTATGCGGGATGTTCGGTCATTAAACTAAGCAGCACTGTGTACTGGTCCACTTTGTGAAGAGTGCCATGGTTCGTCATGACAGCCGCTGTGAATTGTGCCGCTCACAGCCACACGTAAGAGTCATAGGGGATTGGTAAGGGCGCAGCATGGCAAACCGCCCTTTTCCGGATGTGACAAATATGTCATCATGGAAGATTGGAAACGATTTTGCAGACTTGATTAGCATGTGGATAGTGATTTGAGACGCGCATCGGAAGGTACAGATCGTGAGATCTCTTGGCGTACATCATTGCTCAGGAACAAGGGTCCCGGTTCCGCATCGCTCTGACCCCGATGACACTTGCCACTTGCGCGCCTCTAGCCCTCTTGTCAGGCAACTCTTGACCGATTCACTCAAGCACGAGCGAGCGTACTACAACCTCATCTGAACCCTCCCATCATCTCGACATGTCCGGACGACCATCAACGCCGCCACGAGCGACTCGCTCAGCGGGCAAACTCCCGCCAAACCCGCCCACTCCAGAGCAAATCAGGCGCATGGAAGAGGCTCGTCTGAGGGCAAAGGCGGCTGCACAACAGACACAAGCATCAAAACCTTCACCAGCGCCGGTCGCAGGTGCGAAGCGCGCATACTCGTCCATCACCGCCGCGCAAACTCCAGCCACCCTTCGTAATGCGGCTGCAGCATCCCCTCAGAAGCGCGACCAAAATGGCTTCATACAGCCACCCTCGAACGATTATATCCAGCCGGCGAAGAAGTACGCGAGATCAGACTTCATCGACTACGACTTCAGCAAAATGACGGACACAAAGGGTGGGTTCTTGAGTACCGTCGACGATCCACACAATAAGGCTATGCGGAAAGGGCAACAGAACGAGGAACAAAAGCCAGAGGGCGTATCAATGGTAGAGTGGGAGAGGGAGCGCATAAGACGGAAGCTTCGTGCCAACCGGGCCGGACCTTACGAGCCGGGTATCTCAATCTTGGACACCGTCAATGGCAAGGAAGAGGAAGACGAGGAAGCCGCACTGCTCGAGGCTGCTGAGAACGCCGAAATCGAAAGCGGTACATTCAAAGGCAAATACGGCGACGGCAAGCGCGACGTCAAGGGCAAATGTCGAGAATGCAATAGTCTGGAGATCGACTGGAAATGGCAGGACGTATTCGGCATCGGCGTATGCAGTATCTGCAGGGAGAAACTCCCAGACAAGTACTCACTCCTCACGAAAACCGAAGCGCGAGACGATTACCTCCTCACCGACCCCGAACTCAAAGATGAAGAACTCCTCCCTCATCTCGAACGACCGAACCCACACAAACAATTCTTCCACCCCATGCAACTGTTCTTACGACTACAAGTCGAAGCCTATGCTTTCAGCCCACAGAAATGGGGTTCGGCTGAGGCGTTGGATGAGGAGTATGCGAAGCGACAGGTCGTGAGTAAGGAGCGCAAACAGAAGAAATTCAAGAACAAGCTCGAAGATCTCAAGAAGAGGACTAGAGTGGAAGCATACAAACGGGCGCGGTTAGCAGGCGATAACGGCGATGCGCAGTTTGGGCAGAAGATAAAGGGCAGGTATGATAGACACGAGCATGAATGGGGCAGAAGTGTGCTTGATCCAGAAACGGGTATGACAAAGAAGAGGTGTGAAGAGTGCGGGATGGAAGTTGAGGAGTTGGAGTTTTAGATAGTTTACACTGGCAAGACAGTGCGATGCACAAGATGATACCCCACATATACGCGTTCTTCGCAGGTAACGCGTTTGACTTTCCTCTCGTACCGCATGCTCAGCGTATTTAGGCACAGTGACCACGCCTAGACAGGATCGTATCTAGCGCACAGTTTGGGGCTCGCAGCCTATCACCGTCCCTCAGCGCTAGCCCCACTGCCCCTCCTTCGCTACTGCCTCACACACCACGTCTCTATTTCCACCTAGCCCATTTGTCTCCCTTCCACGACATTCACGTCGACTCGCAATACTCAACAATATATTGCTACATGTTGCTGAACCATTCATCGAAACAACTCACGGGCCGGTAACTCAGTGGTAGAGTGTAGGACTGCAGTTGACCAAAAACCGTCTTCCCGAAGTCACCGGTTCGACTCCGGTTCGGCCCTGAATGTTTCTTTTTGCCTTTTTGGCAAGTTGAAAGTATATTCTTTTTGCCCGCAGCGAGAGCATCGAGAACTGGCGCGTCGTGGTGCGTGGTTGAGGGCTGTGTCAACCTTTCTGCGCCGCGTGTATGCATGGAGGGGCAAGACACACATACAACTGGACACTATGCGTCGCAGGGACAATCGAAAACAGGATAGGTCGCTTCAAGATCCTACTACAAAAGATACGCAGCGCGTTGCCAGAGAGTTTCTTTCGGAGCGAACGCCTCCCAAATAACCTTCACTTATCGCGCGGCAACCCATTATTCAACACAGATAGATGTCTTCCACCTGCGAATCCTCTAGTCCTTCCACCGCTTCACCCTCCATTAGACCTAAGACAAAACATTCGCCGATGAGCTGATAATGCCCAGGTTCAGTATCTGGCCGGACTACGAAGGGCATTTCGAGCCCAAATAAGATGACGATCTCGTCTCCGGGCTGTGCGTCAGGATATACGAGGCCCATGAAGCCAGTCTTGCTCACGAAACACTTGAAGTTCGAACTTCCCTTTCCGTCGTTGGCGCGACACCCGACCTGTTTTAGTCTTTGGTTGAGAGATTCTGGGACTTCGAGTTCGATTCTGCCATGCATTCTACGGGAGATTGGTTTGGCTGTCGTACTGTTTCCCATCGTGGACTTGATCCCAGCGTTGTCTTTCCCCAAATCAGAGTCCGGAGATGTTACATCGTCTTTGAGATAAGACCAAATGCTTGTGACTTGCGGCAATACTTGATCATCTCGCCGCGGATGTATATGCGCACTCGCGACATACGAATACGCGTGCTGGGTAGACAACGATGTGTTGCAGTACAAGGAATGTGCTGTGCCAATGAGATCATAGTAGTCGCTGAAGGAGTCGTTTCCACGACGGGGTATGAAGCCTTGAATCGTCAAAACGCGTGATCCCTGAACCCGTAAACAAGGACCTCTTTCCACCCGGCCGATATGCTCGTGTTGGGCAAAAATGGTCGCGTTTGATGTCCTCCCTTTTGAGACTGAAGAACCGTTGGCTTGTAGGCATCCCATCAGTAGACCCGATGATCTTGGTAACGCCTCTGTCCAGTCTGGAATCCAAGACGGCCAATATTCTCCTTCTGTGGTGACCCGAGCATGTGGCCTCTCCTGGTTGATTATCGCCACCGAGCCAGCGTCTTGGAGGAATGTGATGTTTGCATGGACGCCTTGGACTTCCATGCATGCAACACAGGCAGAGAGGTACACATCTAGAACGAGAAGGCTGTAATCCACTATAAGACCTGGGCTGGCTATGTTGTGTCGGCTCAATAAACCTATTATCCCATAGACCTTATCACGTGCGTTCGTGGCTTTGCGGGGGCGAATGATGCGCAGGATGTTTGCCCTACGAGCAGTCAGCACGTTCGCATCATTGTTGAAGCAGATTTATCAAAAAAAAACTGTACAGAAGAAGACTTACAGCGTTTTATGATATGTGAGTTCCCTCCCACATGTTGTCTTATCGACCGAACCAGACTCCATGTAAAGGTTACGCAAGACATCGAGTTCTGCAAGTCTTCTGCATTCCACTAGGAAATCGCAGTTATGCGCTTGGAGACAAGCACTGATAAGTTCCCGCCATTCCAGCGTGGTGGGGCCAAAATATATCACTGCCTCTCGAGCCAAGATCAACTCTTGCAGAGTCCAGACGCGCTCAAACCAAGGCAAACGCATTACGCAATTCAGAGCATCGATGCATGCCTTTGAGATGTGGAACCCATGTGTAGGAGGTAATTTCCATGGCCGCCAATCCTGTCGATCCTCAGAGGCTGCATCACCGAATGATCCGTTCTTGAGAGCTTCGAGAATCTCGGCCTCACGACCTCTCCAGCTGTTGAGCTTATCGATTGCCATCTCAACGTCTTTGGCAAGATGAATCCTACATGGTGGGCACCAGATCAAGACCCTCTCCGCCTTTGAATAGATTCGATCCATTATAGGTATCTGGTGAGACTTCTCTGCGTTGTCGCTTTGGTTGATGCATATTGCGTCGATCCAGAGTAAGCGCCAACCTGTTTCAGGCCGCAGAAAATGAAGTATGTGACTAACTGTGACGCTGACGTTCAAAGTCGACTTCTCGACGTCGGAAGGAGGATGAGTAGTGCTACCCGTGGCCGTGCCGATGTTCTCGTTCAGTTCGAGTGGCCATCCGGTTCCACGGCCCCAAGCGTAAGACACCGTTTCGTATAAGGGAAGGTCTGAGATCGAAGCTTCGAGCAGATAGGCTATATCTTCGGGGTTTGCGGGCCATGCAAGAAGTCTGATTGTGTCGTGTGGTCTGTTCAAGGCGCGATATTGGTAAGTCTCATGGACTGGAGACTTCTCCTCTTTCGATAGCACGTGGCATCCTTCGCACAAACCATCATCTTCTCCTTCAAGGACGAATCTTGAGCCGGTGATGGGGAAACTCTCTTCAGATTGCGGTTCGGTAGCCATTTCATCGATGCTTATCTACTACTTGTCAATGCATACAGGTGTATGAGGATGGATTGAGGTGTGGTTATTCCGGTACGGAAACCTGCGAGAAAGTAGAAATACGGAGATGGAGTCTTTATTCCATGGCACCTCATACAAGAAGAAAACTGAACAGGTCTGCAGGCTACATTAAGCCAAACCCTTGCAAAGTAGGTGACCCAACGTCAACGTAGGCTCCAGGCTGTACAGTCTTTTCTAGGTTGGCATGATGGGGTTCATGTGATTTCATAATATGCGGGGTGGTGTGCGGCACAGTTGTGGCGACCGGGGTGATGTCGGGGTCTAGGATTCTTCTGATCCGACACTCAGCTACTCACTACATTAGAAGAGCTTTGACACCGCCTCGGGTATCCGTCTTCCTCCAGTATGTCGTAGCGTTCGTGATGTTTCTAAGACCGGCGCGTGACGACATCGGGGAGAACATGCGAGAGTACGTATGCACCTGGCAACCAGTGCTCGGAACGTCAAGACCTTCGTCCTGCGTGTTCGCGCATCGGGCACACATTGGAGACGATATAGCGATGCGCATTTCGATGAGAATGAGGTGTAGTTGTACAGCATCACCTCCGCCATAAGCTGGAGACCATCTCGTGCTAGCGTCGGATTTAACTAAACACCATAGCCCCGGAGCATTACAACACGAAGCCACGCCCACGTTAGCACACACCTGCATCTAGACGCCGTTTCTCCATAATCTAGTCAGCACCACATGATCATCAGACGAGTATATCAACCTATATCTCGATCAACTTTCATCGGCACAGCACAAAACTCTTCATTCCACCGACTGCGTCCGAGATTCTACACGTCCGCAATGTCAGCCATCCCGATCGTAGTCTGTGGCAGGAACCCAAATATCGCAAAGGCTGTTCGCGAGGGCGTGGAACCAGAATACGATGGTATGCTTCGATGCCCTCGCCACACATACGTATCCAACTAACACGTCCACCCAGTAATCCACATCAACCTCTCCGTGGAAGAAGCAATCATCTCCATCCCTCACATCATCTTATCCAGAACACCAGCCAATCCTACCCCCAACATTGGTTCCATGAACTACGGCCAGCGCCCTGCTGCTGTGGCTCTTGGAGGCGGCTTCAACGACGAGATGTTTGAGCAGATTAAAGCTTCTTGTGGGGATGAGAAGATGGTTTGGGTGCGCACCGATATCACGAGGAAGGATGAGATGCCGGATTTCAATGAGCATGAGGCGTATGGGAAGGCGACTGCGCAACGATTGAAGAAGTGTTTGGATGAGCTGAGGGTTGGGAAGGAGGGTGGGGAGACGGAGGGGATGTATTGGTTTTAGTAGCTTTTGAACTTGTACATGAGGATGTGGCGGCGTGTGATCTGTTTACGAACTTTGATAACCTGGGGATATAGGTTGATGCGTTCTTTTGCTGCTGTTTTCGGTATTTCGAGGTTACACAGCAGAGCCAGACCACATAGCATGGTTCGAGGTGGTTTTTGTTGAGGAACTCTGAAAGAGGGCGTATGATAGTTGAAGAAAGCAGCGACAAGAGACGCTTGACCTCGTACATTACTGGAATATCGCGCTAATGGCAGGCGTGGACTACACAATTTTTTGGAGACGTCTTTTGAGCCCTTGTCCACTGAGTCTCTCGTCAACAGCCTGCCGCGCTCGGTCTCGGGAGACATGCGGTTGATGCGCATTATCTTTGGAGATCGAGTCATTAGAACGTGATTCGGGTCCCTTTGTTCAAACGACAGCCGAACATAGTCAACAGAACAAACTCATGGGAGGGAGGTCTAGTATTTTTGGTATTCAAGAACTGGAAGTAGCTCTAGATGCAATCTTCTTTACAACCGGAAGAAGACTTTATAGCGATATGCCTGCAGACTTTCGACAACCGCAAGCATGCGGTACTCGTGTCGCCTTTTATTGACACCCAGGAACAGGACTTTTGTCGTGGAGATTGCTAACTTTTATCAGATCAAGAAGCTCAGACATTTCCAGGCCATGTAACAACAGAATCTCGGTTTGAAGTCGTCAGATCCGCATGCGCCATCGGACATCGTCTGGCGCATTTCCAGCGAAAGAATCTCATGCGCCACACCAGAATCTTTTTTTGGAGGAAAGAAAGGGACAGTGATATTGAAGAGGGACGGACTTCGTCGCAGAAATGGAAAGACTTTATAGCTGCACAGAGCCATAGGAAGGTTGCAGGAATGGTTTTGACAGCCATGGAAAGCGGAGATCCAAAGATTGTGGTTACAGCTAGCTGACTTCCTTGGCGTTCTGCCGGCACATGTGTCAACTGCTCTAAGGTTTTGTTCGAGAGGGCCAAATCATCCAGACATTTTGTGTATGTTCCAGGTTTGATGTGTAATCCAGGAGACGAGCAAAACATGTAGTTGAAGGTGCTATCTTTTGGTGGAAACACTCGATCTCATCCACGGGCATTGCGTGTATTTTGAAGAAGCAGACGAGCAGTCCATAACACTTCAGCCGGTGTTCTTTTAGAAGTGTGCCACGGAAAGAATCTTTAGAAGAGAAAAAAAGAGCATTCGTCATGAGCTTTTATACCTCCGCTGCCGGACGGCCGCTAGAACGGCACGTGTCTTCCTTAATAACGAGTTTTATCACACCGCGCGGACAGAACATGGTTCCCTTGCATAAATCTTTTGGACAATCCTCGCATGTGCGCGCACTCGAAACTTTTCTGACAAGACAGGTGGAAGAAGCGAGCAAGGAGTTTTTGAGGGCGGAAAAGCGAGGCGAAGACATGTAATGTAGTGCGGCATATTTTAAAAAGAACGACAGAGGCGCAGACATGTGCATTTCGCCACTGTTTTTGGAGATTGCAGAACACCCAAGTGTGCGATAAGAAAGAGAAGATTCTGTGTAGAAGAAGACGGGTATTTATACCCACTAGCGTAAGAAGCCGTTCCAAAGGATTGAAACAACTCCACAAAGACGTAAAGATGCGCATTTCCCCAAGGCATTGCTTTGTAGGCTTCTTCCCACCAGTCTTTTGCTCCACATGTCACAGCTCAACTTCGTTTTCGGTCTCATTGAAAGCCCAGTAGATTTTTCATTTTGACTAGAGAAGACCGCAACGACACAAACACATGTTCCAGATCGTGTTCTATTTTGATTTCAGCTCGTCTTTCATGACGTTCTTGCTTCGGTTTCTCGGACGGAGGAAGAAGGAGAACACATCCAGTGCTTTCCGAAGTTGTTTGGACAGCAAACATTAGGTCGGTGTTTTCTTGATTTTGGTACTTTCTGTATTGCAAAGAAGTCGGTGGGAAGAACGCCATAGCACGCCTTGCGATGTATTTTTGAGTGAACTTGGCTACCGGAAAGCGCAGTTCATTTGCCGGTGATTGAGGCCTTTTGGAGGAGCGCACAGGAGCATCGCGATCTCGGGTTTACATTTCGCAACATATGAATGAACGTGGTGAATTTTTCGGAAAAACAGGCAGACATGTAGGATTTTGAAGGCGGTTTTGGTGTTTTTGTCCGCAGAAGTACAGCAAAGAAAGAAGGCAAGAGAAACACTGAGCGAGATATTTATACCCAGGCTCAGCGCCCAGTCCATAATACCCGCATAGTGTATTTTTGGTTCCCGCAGACAACACTCCACAAGTCCATCGGAATCAGACTTCATGGTTTTGAGATATCCAAGTTTGAGAAATAGTCGACCGACCGCTCATTAGTAGTTGGTAGCTTGATTTTCGTTCAGAAAAACATGCAGATCTTTGGTGGCTTTTTTTGTTGGCATCAAGAGGCGTGTCGATCCAATAACGCGTGTCCACATACTCTCCATGCAAAGCCAATTATCATTCCATCGCTTCGCAGTTTCTGTTTGGGGGTTGCAGAGAAACAATCTCATGATATCGCTTTCGATGTTTTCTTGAAGAGGCGCATCCGTATGAAGCATTCATTGTCGTGTGGGTAGTTTTTAGCAAAGAAGACCTTGCTCCATGATGGCGAGGCCTGTTATTTTCGAGGAGAAAGCGGAACAGGACATAAGCAGCCATCTACGCGCTTTTGGTAATTCGAGATACAATGAAGGTGATAAGGGAAAGGGAGAGGAATGGGGATAACGACAGTTCTTATATGCTCTCCGGTGCCAAGCCCGAGGACTACCATCGTTTGCGCGTGGGGTTTGTTTCAAGCCTCCACCAATTGACTTATATGGTTCCGAAGAATGCACGTGGCGTGGGACAATTTCGTGGTTTGTTTAAACATTTCATTTATGTATTACGATTCTACGCTTTTACCGCGCATGGCATCTATCCCACCAGGTCCGCTCTAGTGCTTACCCCAGTACTTGCCCTGACCCCTCCTCTTACCCTTAACATCAGCCTGCTTAACAACAAAGACACCACGGTCAATAGTGTTGATAACGACGTAACCAGACTCAAAGGTGTAAGCAGACCAGGTACCAGCGTCCCAGAGAGCGTCACCGCCGCCGGGCTTGACATCATCCGGAGGGTAGACGTCAAAGTAAGCAATTTCCTTGACCTTTGAGCCGTCGGGGAACTTGGGGATGCTGGAGACGTCGAGGATGCGCAGACCGGCTTGGTAGTTGGATTGGTAGTCAAGACCGTCGTAGACGTACTGGTTGTGGTCGACGGAGCGGGTCGTGGTCTTGTAGTAGCCGGTGACGACGGGCTTCTCGAGGTTCTGGATGTCCCAGATGTAGGTCACGGCGAAACCGTCCTTGGCGGGCGAGTCAACGGCAGTGCGGTTGGGGTCGATTTGGCCCTCGTCAAGCTCATCGTCCATGACGATGTGGGTCTGCCACATGGCATCGAGAACCCAACCCTGATGGGTGTACGAAGCACCGACGTAGGGAGTGCGAGAGATGATGGCACCAGCGTTACCGAAGCCAACCTTGTTGGTGACGTCGTAGATGGTCAGGGTGTCCTCGTTGTAGCCGTAGCAGATGTCACGGCCGTAGTACTTCTTGTGAGGTCCACGGTAGACAATGCACTGAGCGTCGTGAGTGTAGCCATCCTGACCGTTGCAACCAGAGACGTAGGGCTTGGTGGGGTCGTCCATGTTGATGAACATGGGTCCACCGGCACAGGTGTCGTTGCGACCGGGGCGACCGCCAGCACCGCAGGCGACGGCGTAGTTCTTCTCGTTGTTGGCGACGACGGTGTGGGTGCGACCCTTGACACCCTGGTTGATGTCGACGAGAGCAGTGTCGGTCTTGATGTCGAAAGTGTAGGGCTTCTTGGGGGAAAGCTTGAGCAGCTTCTTCAGGTCGAAGACCTGGACATGGTGGCCGACACCTTCGGAGCCGACAATGAGGCTGTCACGAACAACCTTGATCTCACGCCAGATGACGGAGTCGTTGTTGGCGGGGAGGCGACCAAGGTACTCGAGCTGGCCATCCTTGGTGACCTCGGAGAAGGAGGCACCGTAAGTCTGACCGATGGCAATGAAGTCTCGGCCCTTGTGCGACCAACCCCAGGAACCACTTCCCTCACCAATAGCATCACCGAGCTCCTCGTGCGTCTTGAAGTCGTACATGTCGATGTTCTTGCACTGTGATGTTGTTAGTTGAGCGAATCATAATTGATCTGAATCCTGCTTACCTTGTAGGTCTGGTCGGCATCTCCCTTGACAGCCTCAACGCGGCCGTGCTTGCACTCGATCTTGTTCTTGTTGGTCCTCTTCTTAGAGAAACCGTTCCAGCGCTTGTTGTCGTAGGCGCCAGCAGCGCGCTGCTTAGCCCAAGCAGCCTCCTTTCCGGACATCATGAGGTCCATAACCTCTCCAGAGGCATATTGCTGGTGGGTAAAGCCATGAGCGGCGACCAAAGGCAATAAAGCCGTGGTGATAGTAGCCCACTTCATCGTATCGAACAAGACTGCGGATTGACAATTGGCAGTTGATGATGAACCGAGAACCTGGAAGCAGGAAGCAGCACTTTATACATGTTTGCCTCTCTGCACCACACTCGCGGAACCACCGAGTTCCCAGAATGCAGACTCGTGCAGGACGCCGCACATGACTATCATGAGTATACCTTCCTATCGTAGGTACTCCGAAAAGTTAGCAGCCGCAACCAAGACCGTATAGAAGCAACGACAGCGGCCGTTAGACGCAGTAAAGTGCTGGGCGCGCCTTGGTGAATCTTGGGGGTGCTTTTCACAGGCGACCGTTCATGTACGCCGAGAGCCGTGTGATGCTTGGCAAGCATTCCGCCTTGGATTCGAGCATGGGAGCTGGAGCTACGGCTAGTGTACCCCAGTATACTGCAGGGCTGGTGGCCGAGAACAAGGCAGGGCTACAGCAGATGCGGTGCAAACTAAAGTGGGATCTTCTCGCGCGGAGACGGAGATTGGTAGATAGCGTAGCCGGAAGAGGAAGCTGCTTTGGTTGCCAAGAGCTGCTGGACCACCACGACCAAATGACTGCAGAGAGCTTTGAATCCGACTATCGATTCTAGAGAAGGTGGTGAGTGTGTAAGCCGATGGTAGACTTTAACCGGAGCGATGCTGTACGTCGATGTACGAGGGTCTTTCAGGCTGACTTCCCGGAAGAGGGAAACGCATGTCAGATGTCGCCATTCTGGTCCTCGAAAATGTGCTTGAAGCTGAGAAGCACACCGTACTGTGCTCATCTCGGCCCAAAGCGCTGGATAATAGAAGCCGGGGCAAGTAAAGTACCGACTGTGCGTATCGGCAGACGTTTACGGCGGCACCGAGGCCCTTATCTCGAGGGTACGTAACTGGGAAAGCGGAAGGGCGATCTCCATGGTTGGCCTTGGCAGAGGAGTCGTTGAGTTGAACAGCATAGGTGGCGGAGATGAGGCAGAGAGAAGGTGGCGACTGAGGGAAATGGGGAAGGGACATGGCCGAGAGCGCGGGGGCGACAGTCTCTTGTAGTGTTCTCCATGGGCATTGCTTGAGCTCAATTGATGCCTTTCTTTGAGCACAATTGAGGGCATTATGGACGGCATTATGGACAGCACCACAATGGACCCAGCCTGGAAGCTGCATGCATCGCGTACTTCCAAGTCGCTAGTAACTTGACAGGACCACGGTCGTGGTACTGCCATGGCTTTCACCCTGGGTGATGGACAGGTACAGCCAAGGCCGTCAAGAACATCGTGTTCGATAGTGCTGGGGTGGTTGCAAGATGCGACACGTGATGCAAGATATGATAGAGTCAGGCAAAGGTCCTTGGAGGTGAGAGTGCTGGCGGAACGAAAGTCAGCGCGGAAGGGAAGCGCGCCTCGGCTGGACCTGCCATGGCGTCGCGACGTCCCTTCTCACCACCCAAGTGCGCGTCCTAGGCCAACTCTGCCCACCCCAGCGCCGGCCAATCACCCCGACGATGCAGCTCACCGAAGACGACCTCTATCGCAGCTCCACGCAATTCCGCAATTGGTCCTTTACCGCCTCGCAACTCGCTGCACAGCGCCTGAAGATCAACGTGCAAGCCACTGAGCGCGTCAAAGCGAATGTTGCGCGTCTACGAGCCCAGCGCGGCAACGATGCCGTAGACAACAATGGAGTTGATTCGGGTATGGATAAGGAGAATGGAAGTGGGACCAGTGGCGCAAATACACCAGATGCGCGTATGCAGACAGTGACGGAGATCAATTGCCTCACCGCAGAGGAAGAACTGAAGATAGTAAACGAATTCTGCGAGCGCGCAATCGCCCTAGGGAACCACTACAGCTTTCCATTAAACGTCGTCGTACGTCCCCAACCTTCAAACAAAAACAGAAAAAGACACCCACTAACACCACCCCCAGGCAACATGCATCCAATTCCTCCGCCGCTTCTACCTCTACAACTCCCCCATGACCTACCACGTCAACAACATCCTCCGCACAATAATGTTCCTCGCCACAAAAGTCGAGCTCTTCCCCATCCACGTCTCCTCCTACGCCGAAGGCGCCGGCCGCGCCGTAACCTCCGAAGACGTGCTCGCCCCGGAATACATCATCGTGCAGTCGCTGCGCTACAACCTCGACGTCCGCCACCCCTTCCGCGCCATCAAAGCCGGTCACATGGAGATGCTCGACATGGCGCGCGGCAAGTACCAAGGGCCTGCGGGGGAGCTGGCGGGCGCGAAGGAGGTGCAGGCGAAGATGTGTGCGGTGCCCGTGAAAGTGGGGGCGCAGGCGATGAAGATGCCGGAGAAGAAGGTCGAGGAGAGGGTGAATGCGGCGTATGCTGCTGCGACGAATACGCTGCGTACGGTTGCGGTGCTGACGGATGCGTATTTCTTGTATACGCCCTCGCAGATCTGGCTCGCAGCTCATCTCCTCGCCGACGAACCACTCACCCTATTCTACCTCTCTCTCAAAGTCCCTCCGTCCAGTCCTATCCACGCGAAACTCCTCGCTACGCTCCGCAACTGCGCGTCGCTCATCTCGAGCCACCGTCTTAATGCTAATGCGTCGTTGCCGGTGGCAGAGCGCGAGGCGAAAGAAGCGAAGCACAAAGCGGAGATTAAGACGTTGGTGCAGAAGTTGAAGAATTGTAGGGATCCGGATAAGGTTGATCTGGTCAAGTTGAATCAGGCGCAGAAGAGGGATGCGGTTCAGGGGGATGCGTTGGAGGAGAGTAAGGCGAAGAGGAGGAAGTTGGCGAGGGAGGGGTATGAGAAGGAGTCTGATGCTTTTTGGGGGCCGGAGTTGGGTAAGAAGGCGGAGTAGAAGTGTGTTAGGGAGATTGAGTGGGTTGCATACGGTCATGGCGTTCATTCATATCAGACGGCATGGCATGGCGTTCTAGAGGTTTCAAAAAGATACCACTGAGCTTATAGGATGAGCGGCGTAAGGAGTTTTAAGGGGGTTTGTACAATCAGATTCTCATTCTCGCTGATCTTGGTGCACGCAGACTTGTCTTGAAGGTCTTCATACCACCACCCGTTACGTCGTGTACGAAAACCAACGCTTAACCAATCTCGCTTCTCGTAGACCTCACCACATTCCCACCCATCCATTCGCCTGGTCCGAGAGCCGATGTATAACCAATGCTTTTGCAATTCCATCCATGTTCGACTGAGCCGACGCTGCCAAACGCTTGCACTCTTGTGCGAGAATTCAATCTCGCGTTGAATTCCCCCCGGAGTCTCCACGTGTCAATTAGACATCCGGTCGATATACTTCGTCAAATACTTGAATGGCACTCTCTCCTTGCGAGGTGCTTCTGTAGGATTTAGTATCTTAAAATGTTAACGGCCGCGGCCGTACGGGGGAGTAGTCCCCTGCGTACCCTTTGCGACACTATCTCTCGGGTCCTTTCGAGTGCCGTTCGGGAGCATATTGGCCACTGGCGCGATGCTTGTCGGTTTCTTGGGGCCCAGCATAGACTTGCCGAGGGACTTGGTGTTGTAGTTGCCGAACATGCCACCGGCGGTGGTACCTGGGCGCGCAGTCTGTCCAGATTTACTGTTGCTTTTGTCAACTTGCTCCTGCGCCTCATACTTCTTGCGCTGCTCGATCAGGGCCTCCATCTCTCGAAGGTTTTTGCGGGCCTTCGTTGGCACCTTGTCCATGTCGTTCTGGAAAGAGTGGAGGATGTGGGCCTTGCGCTCCTGGTACTTCTTTTCTAGCTGGGCGACACTGTACTCTGCTTCGCGGTCCTTCTTTCTCTTCTTGAGTGGGGGTGGCGAGCTTGGCGAACTTGACGAAGAGGAAGTCGGAATTGCAGGGGGGCTATCGTCGAGCTGTGGTACAGGCTGGTCGTGCTCGGCATTGGAGTCGGCCTCGTCTACAAGCGGTTGCTCGGGAATCGCTGCATTTCGGGGGCTAGATGCAGCCTTTGGTTTAGTAGTGGGGGCCTCGTTCTGGGACTTCTTTTGCACAGAGGACGCGTACTCCTCGCGACGACGCGCCAGTTCTGAACCTGCTGTCTGAGACTTGACAAGAGCACTATCCTCAGCATCCGCCTCGTCGACGAACTGTTCTTGAGGCTCCCCACTGACCTCGCGAGCAGCATGAGTGTACTGTGGGCCTGGTGATGGCTTTGCCGACGTGGTAACGCTTCCTCTATCACGGGTCTCTGGGGTACGCTTTGGGTGGGAGTGGCGAGCCACGCTTTGGTTTGCAAGTCGACGAGTGGAGCGGGGATCTACAGGAGGAATTTCGTCATCATCGTCGTCTGAATCATCATCTGAATCATCCTCTGAATCTCCATGGGCTTGAGACGACTGGAGCGCGCGTGGTGGTGACATCTCAGGTTCCGCCACGTCTTCAATGTTCTCGACGTCGTCGACAGGAGCTTCCATGTCATCCTCGAACTGGGCCGAATCATCGGCAGCGACATTGCCGAGCTGTTCAGCGTTTCCTACCCCGTTTCGTACAAAAGAGGGAACGGGAGTCCTGGAGTTGTTTCCATCGCGATGACTGTATTTGTCTTGGTAATCGTGACGACGGCTTTGATCGTGGGTAGAATCGCGGTCTCGGCCACCGTTCCCATCTTCACGATCCCTTGAAGGCCCTCCAAAGTCGTGCCTGTAACTAGGCGTGACGCGATCGACGCGTTGACCAAAAGTCTCGTCGAAATCTTGAAGGACACTCTTCAGATCGACAATGGCCGTATGTAATTCCGGGAAGTCGCTACCACAAGAAGAGTAGATTGTGACCACATTCCAAGACGCAATCATGAGGTTGTTGAAGTTGGGAAACGCAGTCTTGACGACGGAGTTGAAGAGGTCGACCTTGATGTTGCTTGGGATGGTGTTGAAGATATTACTTTTCACATCCTCCGGAATTATGTCGAGACCAGCGCGCTTGCGCTTGTTGGAGATATGGGGAATAACCTCGTCATTCGGACGCCGCTTTCGTGACTTCCTTGCTGTTCTATTGTCAGCGCTGAAAGTTCATTATGCCTTTTACACTTACTGTGAGTAGGAGTGCGATCGTTCTCAGCCTTCATTGGATTGAGCCTAGTAAGACTCTATTTGATGTTAGTCAACAGTACTCGAATGCTTCGATTCATCTGAAAGCAGTGTCTTGCGATAATTTTCGTGAAACCAACGATGAATGGGCAGACATACCTCTCCGTCATCGAACAGCACCGGTGCCTGGTACGGCATATTGTAAGCAGCCCGCCTCGCTTCGTTGATCTTGTTCACCCTCATGTAGAGAATCTGATACTTCTCTTTGAACAAAGGTAGCATACCACGAGCGATGAAACCATGGATAGGATGAGAGTCAAGTTCATCCTCCTCCAGGGGCAATGGATCTTCAACGTGCATCTGGACTTGATTACCCTCTACCACCAGGTAGATACGGTGTACGGCGTTCTTTTCTTCCGGTAGTATGACATTTCCGAGATCGAAACGAGTGGCCTCTTCTTTGAGGGTAACAAAGACCAGATCAGGTTTGACCACGCCATTCACACTAGTGTATGTGGGTGGCTCGTCGTTGCTGAGGCCCTCGATGAATGTGTTCAGATGCGTCGGGTCGACATAGCGAAGTTGGTCGCGGAGAATGAGCGCGCGTTTCTGGGGCTTATTGAGCGCGCTGAAGGTGGGCGCCGCCGTTGCAACAGCAAGTGACATTTCGAGTTGGTGTCTGAGTCGGGAGCAGTGATAGTATTCTGTAGTTACTGCGCGGACTTGCCCCAAAGGCGCAATTGATATGAGATGGCTATACTGAAATGCAATCCAAGCTGGATAAAGTGTAGTGGGGGAGATGAGATAGCAGATCTGGGTCGTGAATTGCTGTATATATACCCCAAGGGGGGCGAGCTAGTGCACGTCTCTTACCCTCGTGGACCACATTGCGGAGTCTTCTACCTGGGTAAAGGCGGGGTCCCTACGAAGAGTTGAGGCAATAAGGCATTGTTTCCCCGCTATATTCCGCCCATGCGGTGTGTCCTTGCTGTCGTGGTGCTCTTGCTCAATCTGGCAGACCCCGAGCTCCACTGGAAATGTGCAACGAGGGATGAAGACAGACTGGCAGGGTCGATTGGCATTTCTTGCGATTTCATGTCCACAGAGCGATTCGTAGGGGTAGGGGAGAAGAAAGCGAGTGTATAGCAGATGATAAGATGGGTGGTGGTTTCCTCTTGACTTTGATCGGATGACACGAGCTGCGCACGGTCTCTTACAGTCTCAAGGCAGTCACGACCCGGACAGAACTTCTGATTGGGAATCGCTACCCATTGAGTGGTCCCGACAGTTCCGATAATGAATGAGACGCGAATCCACCTCGCATGTGGGAAGCAGCCCTCTTTCATGCATCGCTGCTATTGTCAGCCAGCGACATCTCAACCAAGAAAACCCACTGTAGATACGCGCACATGTACATCACGAAAAAACTAGAAGGGTATGTATGTTGTGCAAGTTTCAAGCCGTGACGAGATGCTTCCTATGTGCAACTTGTACTAATACACTTGCACATTGCTCTTGAGTGTTGAAGATGATGTCCCTAGCCCAATATCTCTTACGCTTACAAGTACAGGCCCTCTGGCTCACCCTCTGTCTTCGTCTTAAGAACACGCTCCCTTGCGGTGCGGAAGTCCTCCATGTTGACGCGCATACGACGCTCACGGAGCGCCATGAGACCAGCTTCGGAGCAGATGGCCTTGATGTCGGCACCAGAAAGGTCGTCCTTCTGGTTGATGAACTCGTCGAGATCGACATCCTCGTTGAGCGACATCTTGGAGGTGTGGAGAGTGAAGATCTTCTTCTTGGTGGTTTCTGTATAATGGTTAGCAAATGCTTTGTAAGCTGTGTGGAATACACTCACGATCGGGGTTCTCGAAGAGAATCTTTCGGTCAATACGACCAGGACGGATAAGGGCAGGGTCGAGTGTTTCGATCTTGTTAGTGGCCATAATAACCTTGACATCTCCACGGTCGTCAAATCCGTCCAGCTGGTTGAGCAACTCCAACATAGTTCGCTGAATCTCACGCTCACCACCGGATGTGGACTCGTAACGCTTGGTACCGATAGCATCGATTTCGTCAATAAAGACAATGGAAGGCGCGTTCTCGGCGGCAGTCTGGAAGAGCTGTCGCACGAGCCTGGGACCGTCTCCGAGGTACTTTTGGATCAGCTCACTACCCACGATACGCAGGAAAGTTGCGCTGGTCTGGTTGGCCACGGCCTTGGCCAGAAGCGTCTTTCCAGTACCCGGGGCACCGTAGAGAATGACACCTTTCGGGGGCTTGATACCCATCTCCTCGTAAAGTTCCGGATGTAACAGGGGCAGCTCGACCGCCTCGCGCACTTCCTGGATCTGCTGCTCCAAACCACCAATATCCGCATACGACTCTGTGGGCGCCTTGTCTAGCTTCATGACCGAGACTAGCGGATCGGCATCGTCTGTGAGCACACCGACTACAGAAACTGACTTGTGATGCAGCAGGATGCTCGCTCCGGGCTCTAGCAGATCCTTGTCGACGAATGACATGATGGAGACGTAGTACTCGGGCCCGGTGGCGCTGGAAACAATGGCGTGGTCGTCGTCGATGAGCTCCTCGAGGTTGCCGACGCCCATGGGACTGCCGCGCATGTCGTCGACGCGTGAGCGCTCATCGGCGTTCCGGTCTTCGGCATCCCCTGCATTGGCTGCGGGCGCGTTTCCTTCCTTCACCGCCTTGGCCTTGCGCAGGCGCTCCTGGTTCTCGACGTACTCCTCCTCGAGCAGGAGATGGTCGTGGATGCGCTGCATTCGGAGGTAGCGTAGCTTGCATCGTGCGGTCGGGTAGACGGTCGGGAGCTTGGCGGCGGCGCTGGGTCCGGCGGCCTTCTTCTTCTTCCTGCCGATGCGGGTTGTGGGTTGTGGCGGCGGCTCGTACTTTGGCTTCTCCTTCTGCAGAGGGCCTTGTTAGTGCGTGCCAGGTGCGGTGAGGCAACAGATAGCGGACTCCCGAGAGCCATCACCACGTGTCGTGGGGGTAGCACATACCTTGTCCTTCTTGTTCTTGTCGTCTCCTGGAGGCCCGCCGCCTCCAGCACTCGATTGCTGGTTACCCTGCACGGCGTTAGCATGTGGCCATGGTGGTTTCCGAGGGAGGCGATCTTACCATGACACGCGATCACACGATGGAAGGCGAATCAGGCGGTCGACAGTATGCAGCGACTAGAAGAGAAAGAACCACAGCGAGGGTGGTGGTAACGGGCGATGGCGGTGGTGAGGCGGTGGTTGTTTGCAAGAGGTGTTGATGCGCTGATTCCGAAGCTCGTGGATGTCGGAGGATCGGGGTTAGCGCCTCGTGGCGTCACTGCCTCGAGCCGCTGGAAGCCTCACCATTCCACCTCCATAGAGCAACAGACACGTCAGGCCCTGTCCGATAGCTGTACATTTCTCGCTTTGCGCTCCATTTCACTGACACTTCTTCTTCACCCACCAGATTCCCGAACCCCCCGTTGTAGTATTCCCTCTGAGCTTCGACCCCGCCGGCGAGCCAGCTCAAAGCTCCCCACGCGGGTCAAGAGGTACTCTACGTCGCTACCAGACAAGGTCTTGGAGTAGGTCCAGTACGTTCGCATCGTTTCTCAGGTGAATCACCACGCCACAGCCCCCTCTCAGACACCCCAAGACCTGTATGACACAGTCCCCGCACTGCAACTTGGTCGAGCCGGGACCACTTCGCGAGCCTGAGGCTGACTTCTCTACCTAGAAATACCTTGGTCGCGCCTACCTGCTGCCTACTCGTAACACTTCCTCCGCTTCGCCCTTTTCACCCCAACCCTTCCACCAAACTCCACCACCATGACTTCCAACCGCAACCGGCGCATTGCCAAGGAGATTGCCGACATCCACAACGATCAGCACTCCAAGATCGTCGTCGAACCGGCAGGCAATGGCGAAGATCTCACACATCTACGGGGGCAGTTCTTCGGTCCTCCTGACACACCATACGAGGGAGCTACCTACAAGGTCGACATCCGGATCCCGAGCGAATACCCCTTCCGCCCACCGCTCATGAAGTTCGAGACCAAGATCTGGCACCCCAATGTCAGCTCACAGACAGTACGTAGCAAGCAAGATTCCCAGATACCAGTCAAGAAAGCTAACAGTAGTAGGGCGCTATCTGCCTCGACACCCTCTCCTCGCAATGGTCGCCAGTTCTGACCATTAAGTCCGCTCTGATCTCGCTACAATCGCTGCTCAGCACACCCGAGCCCAAGGACCCACAAGACGCAGAAGTCGCCGGTATGCTGCTTAGGAACCCCGCCGAATTCGAACACAAGGCACGCGAGTGGGCAGTCACATTCGCTGGTGCGCCGCGGAAGGAGATTGCTGAAGGAAGCGGGGGAGCCACAGCGGCGTCCATCAAGAAGAAGGCCCAGCAGGCGAAGCAAAACGAAGAGCAGTCCAAGCTGGCTGCGTACAAGGGCTACAACAAAGACCTGGTAGATCGCTTTGTCGCTATGGGCTTTGATGTCGACGCCGTGGTCGCCTCGTTTGAGTATGTTGGTATCGATCGCATGGGCGGCGAAGACTACGAGCTAGAAGAAGCCTACATGGGGGACATCACTGCTCGGCTCTTCGGCGAAGCATAGTAGCCTCCCCATATCTTGTTTCGATCCAGCATCTCTTGTTCGACTTCCAGGGCGCACGGGCGTTTTCATTCCTCAGACCATCACATCCATCACATTCTTCATGGGAGGCGGCGTAAGTTGGGGGGTTACTAGGAGTATTGGGTGTACATGATCACGGGAATAGCGTAGGCGCGCTCTCAGTGAGTAGCAATGTAGTGTCAATCAAAGTTTGTTACATTATCCTTCTTGTTTCATTATGTCGTATGTACAGGCGTTTCCTCCTCTTCTTGTCTAAGTTCTATAGTATGTGTCGATGATTAAGGTGCTTACGCGGTGGCACGGTCAGCGTCAATGAAGACGCCATTCGAGTAGACACCCTCAACGCTTTCATCCTTCTTAAGCGTAAGAGGAGCGTCACCAAAGACAGTCATCTTATTCGGCTTCTCAATATTCTGCTGGACCTTGACAGCTATTCCACATATTAGCATTCTCTTCCCACATATCACATCATAACCGGAAGGATAGATAAACTTACTCTCACCATCATACTCATAGTCAAAAGTAGGAGGATCACAGCTCTTGCTCTCTGTGGCGTTCTTGCTAGGATCATACTCGTAGTTGCACACAGTGTGAATGACGTCCTTGCCAGAGTACTCGTCAGACACAAAGTCCGCGAGCAGCCTCTGCGACTTGAAGCCCGAGTCGAGCGCGTATTGCGAGATGGTGACGTTCCATTTGCCGTAGACTTTGGCGTTTGCGGCGGTCGCGGCGGTGACCAGGGCGAAGAGGGCGGTGTGGAAGTGCATTTTGGGTGGTTGGTTGGGTGGTCGGTTGGTTGGGTGGTTGGTTGGGTATGGGATATGGTAGGTTGGGAGTGATGGGGATAGGGATGGGAATGTCTAGAAAGCGATGGCAAGACCGTCTTATATGTCCATCTCCCTTCGTAAGACGACGTCAAGAGCGGTCTGTTGGTCGGCGCATTTACCCACCGCCTCGTTCTCATGCGCCGGGCATGGTCCTAGCATCGCCATACTCCACGGCTGCACTCATGCCAATACCGCTACTGCTGACGCTGGGTCAGCACTTTAAACTTCCTAGGTGTCTGTGCTCAGACGCAACGGTCGTAATCCTTCGGTACCGGCGATAAACACCGAGCCATCGGCGCGCATCTAGGTCGCGGCGTGGAGAAAGGGAGACGGTGTGGATTCCTGAGCGGCTAGGACTTGTAGTTGTGAACTTTGTGTAGACGCGAGTCAGATTGTAGAAGTTGGGCTACGGTGCTTTTAGCTTGCGTGTCCTTCTGTCTCCCTCCTTTCTTTCTCGGGATATAGATGCTGGGGTTTCTATCTTTGTGTGAATGCGACGATCGAATTAGAGACTTTCATTGACACTACTGCCCTCGGTGAGGTAAAGTGGAGCTGTAAATCTCCGAGCTAGCCTACGCGGAAGTGGCGCCGTGCTAAATGGGGAGACGCCGGATCCTGGACATGGGGCTTTTACGGATGCAGGAACACCAGCATCGGCTGTACATGCGCGAAACTTCGGTATAACCCCACAGGTGCTTGTGTGCAAAAGGTTAGTCGCAAATGCCTCACACAGTTGCAATGCGGTGTAGTGGTGTTCCAATACTGATTGATCTATGTCTATTTCCTGGTATTCCGCTACCTTCCCACGAGTACTCGCTCACTCTTCCTTGTCTCAGTCGCGTAGTTTCGCTTCTCTCCTGTGACGTGTAGCTGAATATGACCCTTTGCTGTTGGCGCATACTTCACGCTCGCGCCTTGTTCTACACTAAAAGCTTCACATGCGGGTTTGCTGTTCAAAATCCACTGCGCGGTAAGCTTAACACCCGGGTCCCAACGACCAACACTCGCAGTAACCTCCTGGCCCACCTTGGCCTTCTGATCTTCGATCTTGGGGTCGGCTTGACGCTTGATGGCTGCTTTGCGGCCACCGTATTTGATGACATCCTCCCATACATTTCCACGGGTAGAGGGAGCGGTGGCCGAAGGGGAGAGTGGAGTAGGGCCATCGGGGGCGTGATCTTGAACCCAGCGCTCGACCAACTCAAGGTAGTCCCAGATCTCGCGTGATTGGTAGTTGCCACCATGGGGCTTCTCGGGTAGGATTGTGACATTGGCCCATCCGACTCCACCGACGGCATCGGTGCGCTTCTGGAACTCCATGACACCTTCGTTGAGGAAGTAGTTGTCCCAGGTGCCTACGTAGACGAAGATACGTCCAGCGAGGGCAGCACCGAGGTTGCGGGAAGAGTTGAAGTTGGTGACAACGTAGTCGCTAAGGTCGAACGGCTTCCAGTATTCAACTGCCTCAGGGTAGATCTCACCGGTGACTTTGTCCCAGGGCTCGAGAGGGTAGTTGTTGTAACCCTGAACACCGAAAACGGCGTTCCAGACATCCCACTGGTTGAATGAGCGCGACGATGTGCCGAATGTCAATTCCCAATGGTTTTCTTGCGCGGCGGTAGCGAGGATCACCTCCGTGCCGTTAGTGTGGGTGCGGATACTGGGGACGGAGCTGCCATCTGCACGTTGGTATGCATTAGCAGCGCTGTAAAGTTCGATGTCTTGGTGGCGATGGAAATCCAGAGAGTCGGGGTAGGAAGAGAAGCACACGCCGAAGAGGTCTGGGCGGTAGATGACGTTGGCGATCGACTCCCAACCACCAGTCGAGCCTCCGTCCTGGACACGAGCGTACGGTGCGCGGATGGTGTTGAAAGTGTCTTCGATATGAGGGATCAGCTCTTCGTTGATGGCATCACCGTAAGGGCCAAGGTTGGCAGTGTTGACGGCATACGAGTCATCGTAGTATGGAGCTTCATGGCGGAAAGTCACCATGATGAACTTGGGTGCCGGTCGCGCTGCGGTCGTGTTGGTACCGGGTATGATACCCGCGTCCCAAGCTGCCGTGAACTTCTTGTCGGTGCCGTAGTTGTAAGCGCCTTCGCCGGCTGGCCAATGACCTTGGTTGTAGATGACAGGGTATTGTGTTTTCTTGTCGGCTGCATCGTACCCAGAAGGCAGTACGACGTTGGCACCAACGTACATGTCGCGGCCCCAAAACTTGCTCAACTTCTTACTGCGAATCTTGATGTGTTTGAGCGTATCCGTGTCTTCGTAGTTACCCTGATTGCACCCACCAATCTCCTTGCCGGCGAAGTTTTCGACAGCTGTGATGTTGTTGAAAGTCAATTCGATAGTCTGGCCGCCTTCAGAGATCTCAACGTCTTGAAGCGATGTAATCAAGCTACCATAGCCGTTGACATTTGGCGCGCCATCACCACATGGAAACCTGACGCTGACCTTCGAGCCATCGCTTCTCGTGACGGTCTCGTAGCGGGTGAGGAAAGCCTGCACGCTGTAGGTGCCTGGGTCGATGTCGCTCAGGCTGACGTTCGGCCAGCCATACACACCGGTAGCGGTACTGTCGTTGCTTCCGCCAGAGAAGAAGACCGATTGCTTTGGACCGAAGTTGTATACATTCTTTCCAAAGATCTTGTTGGGGGAAGAAGTGACATCTGTATCGTCGAGGGGATCTTCGCCTTCAGGAGCAAACATCAACACAATACGGCCATCGGTGGGAACATCCAGAAGACCATTCTCGATAGAGAGCTTGACGTTGAGATTGGTATTGTAGTCGCGTTCGACATACTGCCGGAATGTGGGAACGGCCGACACGCTCAACGCGAGTGAAGCGAGAAGGATAACTTTCAGCATCTTGCTTCTGTAGACCGCCATCCGGTCCAGTCAAGTGCAGAAGACCTGTTGATTGTGCTTGACCAAGCTGTCGGTGGGACGACAAGCTTTTTGATATGCGCTCAAGCTTTGACTTGGTGAGAGCAGAAGCGAGCGGCACCACTAACCGGAAGAAGAAGGCGCGAAAGATAGTACAGCCTTATACGGCATGAAAGATAAGAACCTGCAGTTACGACCGTCTGCAAGTCATGAAAAGAGGGTCGTGATTAATTATTCATCATGTTCGCGGGCCGGGCAGTCGAAGAGGAGGAACCATGGGTGCGGTAGCGTGGTCCCGCCATACTGGTTTCTGGTATCGCTTGCGCAGGAACAATCATCTGCTACATGCTCAAGCTATTCGCTTCAACTCCATTGAGGTTCCGCAGAATTCGTGGATTGTCCATATCCGATTGATGTCGTGTGGGTATAGGATGGCTGCCGTGCACGTATCTTCGAACTCCAGCATCGAGGCCGAGTCGCTAACCGCTTTGAGGGAGGAGCGACCAGGTTACGTGAAATGTTTATATCCGCATCAAGCCACTTTCACGTTGAGTATGACATGTGACCGTCTTGAGAAGGGCTCACTCCCTAGGTACGTCGTACTTGCGCGGTAGGCCTAGTGAAACCCTTTCCTGACGTCACCACTCTTGCATGCCATGTACGTATCGTACTCTGGACGCATCTGCTCCACGTCATACCCACAACAGCCCAAACGAAATGACCAACGTCATCCTCAACCATGCGAAGCTCGGTGCGATAAGATGCCACCGGGAAACAAAAGGCTCGATCGTGAAGATATTAGGTCTACCGTACGGAAAGGTTGCCCAAAGATTTGCGCGCGCAGAGCTCTCGTACAAGCTTTCTGATGGAGAAAACACACGGTACCATGATGGAGTTTTCGATGCGACAAAGCCAGGAGCGTCCAGTATCCAGCCGTGGGGTAGCGTCAAGTCCGATGCGGCCAACATCCCACTGCCAACCGACAATCTGCCGGATGACGAAGAACAGTCGGAAGATTGCTTGAACCTTTCCATACATCTGCCGGATTCATGCGTCGATGAAGACGGAAAGATAGGTTCTGCTAAGAAGTTGCCGGTCCTTGTCTTCATCCACGGTGGTGCGTACTTCCTTGGTTCTGCGAATCGACCATACTACAACCCCGAAAATCTTGTGCGCCATGCTATTCAGCGTGAATCCCCCATCATCTTCGTAGGGATCAACTACCGGCTCGGTGCGCTAGGCTTCTGGCATTCAGATCATGCTGGAGGTATGGTACCGGAGAACAATGGTCTCTACGACCAAAACACGGCGTTCGAATGGCTGCGCGAGAATATTGAGGGTTTTGGCGGCGACGTGGATAATGTAACCGTCATAGGACAAAGCGCAGGTAGCGAGAGTATCTCGGTGCAGACGATGCGTAAACCGTTATTCAAGCGCGCGATCATGTTCTCGGGGACGCCAGTTACGATGCCGGCAATGACCCACGACGAGCATCACAATAACTTCCTCAAGCATGCTGAGAAGTTGGGAATCCGTCTAAGAGAAAGTGATGGCAGTGAGAGGGACACAAAAGCAATAGCTAGAGACGTGATTGGCGTTGACGCGTCGAAGATTCGAGACCTGGCATGGGTTGGTTTGCCATGCACGAACAGCGAGTTCTTTCCCTTTGAGCGGCCGACCATGGATCTGGCTAGAAAGGGCAAAGTTGCTCCTCCTGACTGGAAAGACTGGGCGAGGCCTGTCGAAGCTCAAATCGTTGGCTCCACCACCTATGACGGCGGCATCTCCTACAATATGATGAGGAACGATGACAGTCGCAAGAACCACGCTGAAGCCTTCGAGCAGATTGCCAAAGATGTTCTGTCTCCCGAACAATGTGCCGAATTGCTGAGGATATACGGTATCGAGGGAGTTCTTGATGATGCGGACGCACTTCAACGCATCTGCCTTTTTGAGAGCGACATAGGTTTCTTTGCGGCCGCATTGAGCATTGCGGAAGGTGATCTGGTCAAAGAAACCTATTTCCAAGTCTTCGATCTTCCGAACCCTTTCCCAGGTCCAATTCAGGAGCAAGGTGCTTTCGCTACGCACACTTTCGACATTGCGACGCTGCTTGGCGGCGTGCATGAAGACCGTTTGCCCTCGCATTATGGGCCTGTGGTTGCCAGATGGCGCGACACCATTCTCGATTTCGTGACCAGGGGCACGCCCCCTTGTGCAGAGTTTGTTGGTGCTGATGGAGGGAGGAGAGGATTGATGGTGGATGAGGGAGGCGTTCGCGAGGTCGGCAGTGAGGCGTGGTTGGAGAATGACGAGGGGAGAAGGCGGAGATTGTTCGATTTGGCTCGGCGGATTGATTCTGATACCGGACTGGACGTTCTTTGGGTCGGCGTTTGTAGGCGCTTCTTGATGCGCGGGGAGTAGACGGACGGGACTATGACGCTGCATCTGTGGCAGCGTCACTTCATCCCGGAGTGTCGAACGTGTGTCTTGTCGCCTGTCAAGGTGAATTAGCATAATTGAGAAGTTGGGTTTGGTTGCAAGAACATACCTGAAGACCTTCCCACCTATCCCAGACGCGGGGTGCTGGCACCCTTTGTCCTGCACTTCGACAGTGGTATGATTGGCCTTCGTCCAGCCAAAGACTCACTGCCAGCGCTCGGGATAGGCGGTGCTGGTGCCTCGTACTCATCGTCTGTCTCGCCTTCAGCGTCCTGGTCAGTGATGTTACCATCACTGACGTCCTCGGATGCCTCTATGTCCAGACCCCAACCACCCAACTCAGCGAGTTCATCTTCCAGCGCCGGATCAAGCTGAGGGCTGGATACCTCAGGCGCCTGATCTGGTGATGATGAGACTCGCGGCGAGGACTTGTAGTCTTCTGCGCCGTAGATGCTGTCGTCATCTGAGTTTTCTTGGTGGTCGCTGTGGGCCCTTGAGCTATGCTCGGACGGCGGAGACGGGGTCCATTGTGTGGCCGGGAAGGTGTCGGAAGTGGCGGGGGAGGGAGGGACCGAGAGGAAGAAGGAGAGAGAGGGGGTGGGAGAGGGAGAGGAGGATGAGGAGGGGGATGGTGATTTGGGACTGTTTAGTGAGGCACGAAGGGCGTCCATCTCCCTCGCACCTCTGTCGACCATGTCTTCCAGCGCCGCAATGCGGGCTTCGTGCTGGTGGGCTATGTCGAGGGCCTCTCCCAGCTGGCTCTCACGCACCGCCATGCGCATCTCGAGCATCTTGACTTCGTCGCGTACAGCCTTGCTCACGAGATCCCGGATCCCGGTCTTGCTCATGCTGATCTCTGGTGCTATGTCATGTCAGATCATTTACCCAAAGACCAATGAGTGATGAGACTTACCTGGGCTTGACTTGGAGGTCATGCCGTATGCTGCCGCTATGAAGCCAGCAAGCAAAACGAACATGACTGGGCCCATATCGAGGGCGAAGTTGAGGAAGCCGTTCGGCTCGTAGTGCGTTTGAGGGAGATATCCTTCCATCTTGGTAGTGGTGGGAGCGGGTTTGTTGGTAGGTGTGGGTGTGGTGGGTTTCTGGGTATGTAGCTGTTTTGGATAGTGACGAAGCTGTTGAAGAAGAGGAAAAGGATTTGTGCGAAGAGATTTTGAGTTGTTGACGTTGCCTAGGTGAAGGGCAAACGGACGAGTCTTGGCAGTGGAAACGTCTTCACCTCGACAACAATACCTACTCACCCCGCTTGTATCCCGCTTAAATAGTTCTAGTACTACTCACTGCTACTCTCGGCTCAAAGACTGTCGCTATTGTCTTCAATTGTCTCACTGTCGAACATGACATAATAAGACACTCGAAGAGCCGCCTTGAGGTGGCCACCGCGCATTTTGGCGACCACGGCGCATTTTGGCGACACAATGTGTCTCGTTATAGAACAAAGAACGGACTGTTTGAGAGCTTATCCGGAGAAAGAGAAAGCCATTCTTCTGATACGACGTGCTTGAAAGCAGGAGAGGTGATGATGTGAGACGAAACCTTGAAAAGCATTTTGGAGTATGACATTTCACCGAACGCTCGCACGAGGCAATTGAATCAGAATGATGCGCTAGGTTTTGGGGTCACTTGGCCTGGTGTACGGATGCAACTTGATGTGCGTAGACTTTGAAAGGTTGATGTTAGAAACTGAGGTTGTTCGGCTGACGCCGGGGATATCGTACGCGTCACGCTAGCATGACTCGTATTCCCGAGACGCGTCGCGATGACGTGAACGTCCGCCAGAAGTTCCTCAGAGCTCCTTCCCTTCTAGTGTACGACAGATACACCTTCCCATCCTATGCCGCGTAAGCATATCGAGAACGCATTCGAAGTTGCAACCGCTACAGATTCGGACGGAATGCAGCTATCAACTCCTTGAGGGAGCAGCTGCGCAGCACAACAGAGACTGCTGGCCTTGCGTTGCTTAATATTAGCACGCGGATGCGCGGGCCTGTGGTCACCTTGGTGTGGGATGACCCGGAAATGATGCGCTCTTTTGAGGGATGCAGCAGCTCAAGCATTTTTCAGAAGAAGGAACAGCACGTAATCTACGGGCCACACTTGACAACGACGAAGAGTAGGCCTTTCTATGTACTACAAGTGACCCTACTCACAGAGATCCCGACGCATGTGCGTACTCTTTTGGCATTTTGGCCTGCAGGTTTATCGACCCGCAAACGTTCGGTACACTACCTGGGTACCAGGGAAGTTACAACCCTTGATCTACCATGACATCCTTCTGGATGTTCGAAACGCAGATGAACAAGCGACCACAATGCGCGACAGGCGCTTCTTGTTCTTAGGACTCCACGACTTTCGAGCATCTTACATAGGTTCTGAGTATATCAAAAGACTTACGAATACCTATTCTGGAGGGATCTTGGTCAGAGTCCGGACTGAAAGGTTGTTTGCTTCGAGCAGTTGACCGGCGCTAAACTGAACAATGACCACCGAAATACGCAACCGAGACATGAACTTACAAGCTGCCTCTCGCCATACGATGTCTGATTACACCTCTGCTTTCGTTACCCCGCACTCTACGAACATGCGGTATCCATGGTCCAGTTCCTCGACGCGTCCGGACTAGCGTGGTCAACTTCACCGTGAGACGTTATCACCGTATCCTCTCGACCTCGTCACCTTCACTACTCTTTGACTCTGACCATCATCAACTCTTCAGGATCTACTCCAATCGGCGTGGGCTTCTTCGCTATGCCTGTTCCTCTGAAGATGCTGGAGAAGGAGGTCGAACACCCCGATCGCATCGAGGGATGGCTTGACAAGCTAGATATCAAGAACGCCGAGCTCGATGAAAGCGATTGCGCCACTGATACCGATGGAGAGGCAGAATATGGACCAACTACACCACCTCGGCGATCGGACTACCGCTCTGTACCGCAAGATGAGATCTCGCCAACCGATACGTCCTTCTCCGGGCAGAGCATCTTCGACAAACCACTCCGCAGGAATCTGTTCGGCAGCCCGACCCCAAAGTTCGAGATACGAGACGATGATTCCGACACGACCAGTATCGATAGCCGTGATTGGGCACCGCAACAAGACAAAGAGCCTCCGCTTGAGCGACTTGAACCACCAGCCTTTGCTCTTCGACCTAGCAAGCCATCAGCCAGGCTAGACCTCCATGAAGCAGCCTCAAAAACGGATACAGACGACCTCACAGCTGTACCTCATCTTGACCCTCAACATACTCTTTCTCCGCACGATCCGAACGAGCCACGACCAGTCTGGATAACCTCTTGCCTGCAATGCACACTCGCCGGCCTCCCCTGCTCACGAACCTACCCCTCATGCTCACGTTGTAAGCGACACAACCGTGCTGAAGAATGCCTCCTCCAGCGCCGACGTTTCACATCCGAAGTCATGGATTCCTCGCTCATGGACAAGAGCATAGCGCCTGCTCTACTCAAAGTGAAAGGCGAAGACGAAGGCATCTGGAAGCGTAAGGTCGAGCTGGCGGAGACGTTATGCGAGAAGTGGGTTGCGGAGCAGGACAAGAGTAATTGGGTGTTGCCGGATGTTGGTAGTGCGAGAGGGGGATGGGGTAAACGCAGGGGGAGGGGTGGGAAGGAGAAGGTGGGACATCCGGGGGAGGGGATTGGACGGCTGGCTTTTCGGGAGTTGTTTGTTGATGTGGATACTTGAGGAGGCTCTGGAGTATCTGGCATGATCGCTGCGGCGTTCTTTTCAGCGATGTCTATTCGGGTTTTTTGTCAAGCCGCGTCGTTGATCTGGGAATCCTCTGGGGCTGATGCGAGGCCATCAGACGTCATGGTTGCGAGTATTTGGGCGCTACACTGAGTACGGCACTGGCTCCACGTTAAGCAACATCGGTAAGATACACGATAAGCTCGTACGAGCTTCGAGAAGCTGTACAGCGACACGGCCTTGTGCACTTTTCAGCAGTCGCAAGATCAGATAGTATGGACACAAACCAGAATTCGTGTTCTGACTCTAGCCTCACATTTGAGTGAGTCTGCTACAGATACGATCGTTCGCGCAACACCACCAAGTCCTATAGCTTCGCTCCACCTTTACCCTGCCCCAGCAACTCCTCAACCGCAATCTCACTCGTCATAAGAATACACGTATCCCTCAAACTAGGCACACGATGCCTGTGATTAACCTCCTGATAATCCTCGCTCGCCAACATATCCCTAAAGTGCAAGATACTGGGATAATGCGCCAGCGCGATCTCGTCCCAGTCATCGTTCCCGCCGCCCACCTCGCCATTCGCGCCAACACTACTGTCTGATGCCTTGGTGATCGCCGAGCCATTAACGTGTGTTGCGTTCCCCACGATCTTTGCGTTGCCACCGTGCTTAGAGCCGATTGATTTGGCGAATGCGGCACCGTATTTCAGGTATTCTTCCTTCATCCCTGGGTTGAAGGCAAGGAGGTTGAACATGGATACCGCGCCCTTGCCCTCTTTAGCACCGCTATCAACGAAAGTCTGGATCCATTTATTCAGCTCATCGCTTAGCTCCAGACTTTGGCTCGATTCAGTGGTTTTGTTACTCTTCTGCTCTTGGACTTTGGGCACGGAGCTAGGGTCTGGATGCAGTAGCTTCTGGTTCTTCGACGCAAAGTCTTGGATCAGGCGGGAGGGGACTCCGGCTGTTACGCTCCAGTGGTGTTGGACTAGGTTTGAGAGCGAGGATGGGAGCGCGTCGGTGCTGGGCAGGATGAGGAGGAGATCCCAGTGGATGTTTCGGGCGAGGAGGTGTTCGGTTGAGAGCTTCGATGGGAAGATTATCCAGCGGATTACGCGTGAGATGACGAGTGGGGAGATGTTGGCGGACTTTAAGGTGGACAGGAAGGTTAAGATTGGGTTGGGTGTGGTGCTGTGGAGGGCGACGAGATGGAGCGTGCAGAGCGGCATTTTGGAGAGGGATTGACGAGATCAGATGTTTACCTGTTTCGCGAATATGATGCTCAGACGGCGGACAAGGAGTAGTATAGATGTTGGTAGTGTTAGGTGGATGACGTAAGTTGACTCTTCTTTACCGAGGCTCAATTGTGAGGAGCTGTGGTATGAGCTCCTCGGAGCTGCATCCATTAACCAAGCTCACGCCCTGTCGTGCACTTCTGGTATGTCCAGTCTGTCTGCACCATCTCATCGAACATAAAGCTCCGAGTGCTTGTAGCGGATAAGCTCTACTCCGGAGTAGGGGAAGGTGCACCACTGCGGGGCGTCTCACCAGACATGTGGATCTAGACCACAGGACTGTCCATGTCCACCGTCGCGATCATTATGATTAGGAAGCATGAAAGAGGGTGTGTAATGTTGCAAATGCAGTGAGATGCGCAGACTCATAGAAATTACCTAGGTAGGTAAGCGATGCAGCCTGCCTTGTGGTCACCGATTGGACGTTCGCGCTACCGGTACATATGTGTGACGTACGTTCCTGCTAGTTGTGCCCAGGTGGAGCTGTAGGCAAACACGATTTCAAAGCGACAGCAGCCTGGCGAATTTTGCATATATCTGCAACAGTACCGACTGTGTTCTTGCCTTCTACAGATCTCCTCTCAACACAATCTCATCGAAACTCTAATCATGCCGAAGCTCTTCATGTAGGTTCAGATGCGTGCTCCTACCGATCGATGAAACATGGACGACATGCAATTGCATTCGTTTCTAGGAAGTTGAATACTGACTAGATACAGCACCGGCGCTACTGGCTACATCGGAGGCGATGCCCTCTACGCAGTTGCAAACACCTATCCAGATCTAGAGATCACGGCACTTGTTCGAAACAGCGACAAAGGAGCCAAAGTTGCAGCACAGTACCCAAAGACCCGTCTTGTGTACGGCACCCTTGATGACACCGAGTTGCTCACCACGGAGGCGTCCAACGCAGACATCGTCCTCCATTGCGCCGACTGCGACCACGTGGCTTCCGCCAATGCGTTGGTTGCTGGGCTCACACGCAGCGGAAAGAAGACCTATCTCATTCACACCTCTGGCACTGGTGTCTTGTCTTTCGAGGACTTTGAGACCAACACCTACGGCATTAGGCGAGAGAAGGTTTATGACGACTGGGACAACATTGGTGAGGTCACTTCGCTGCCTGATTCAGCGCTCCATCGAAATGTCGACAAGATCATCCTTGGATCGAACGAGGTTTCAGCAGGCAACATCCAATCTGCCATTGTCTGTCCACCTTGTATCTACGGACCTGGACGTGGCCCCGATAACCAAAAGAGTGTACAGGTGTATGACATGAGCAAGGCCGCACTGAAGCGAATGAAGGCTTTCGTCGTTGGTGACGGCAAGAACATGTGGACTCAAGTTCATGTTCAAGATCTCAGCGAGGTGTTCCTAGCCCTTGTAACAGCCGCTCTGTCGCCTGATGGTGGCAAAGCGACTTGGAACAAGGAAGGATACTATTTCGCGGAGAGCGGAGAGTTCTGCTGGGGTGACATCGGCAGCAAGATCTCGGAGATCGCGTTCAAGAACAAGCTCATCAACCATGAGGGGGTTGACAACGTGAGCAAAGAGGAGGCAGAAGAGATGAGACCAATGGGCAGCTACCTTTGGGGTGAGTCACACTGTGTTCTCGGATATGACATTTTCTGACATGTTAGGCACCAACTCTCGCTGCAAAGCTATTCGAGCCAACAAGCTGTTCGGCTGGACTCCCAAGCAGAAGAGCGTGTTCGATCTGCTACCAGAGATCATCGATGGTGAGGCGAAGGCGATGGGTCGTATTAGGCAGCACGCTGAAGAAGCTGCTGAGGGGCGCATCATGAAGTAGTCGTATGCCAGACCACCCTACAACATAAGGCAGAGGTGTGTCGGGGTTCAGTTACTATCGTAGCGAGAGCGCTGTAGCGATGAAGCAACAAACATGTGGTTGCATAGCCTCTCATGAAATCCGTATCGTGCGCATGTCCTGGTATTGTGGTTACATGCGCGTGCTAGTCATCGATGAAATAGGAGTGAACGATGCCCAGGTACTGCCCGCATCTGCCCCGCGGCGGAACTCCACATGTCTGCCCACTGTGGGTGATCACACGACCAACAACATCGGGAAAAGGTAAAACGTAGTGGCAGATTATCGAAGGGTGTTTGATTCAATGGGACTGAAAGTCGATGTATAAGCTCCGAAATGTCGTGGATGTATTCGCCTTGGCGCGGTCATGTTCCTGAGCTCTCGCGCTTGAGCCACGTTCCTAGCTTGCCTTGACCAACGAACAACCGCGTCGACATGGAAGAGCGAGTGAGACAACGACCCTCTTAATTCACGACCTCGAGCTCGCAGTAGATTGCGACTAATATCCTCGCGACCATGGATATCATACAGGCCGTCTCCGGCTACATCACCAAGATGGTGTCGGTCGGGGACAGCGCTGCGACAGGCACCTCCGCGGCCAAGATGAAGATCCTCCTCCTCGACAACGAGACTGTGGGTTTGTCTGCTCTCCCAGGTGGCTGTACACACGTTACTCATACTGCTTAGGTCCCCATAGTATCCACTGCGACGACGCAATCCGCCCTCCTCAACCATGAAGTCTACCTCACTGAGTATTGCGCCCTCGCGATCCATGATACAATCCACAACTAACACATTGGCAGCCGCCTCGACAACCCAAAGCGGGAGAAGATGCGCCATCTGCGCTGCCTATGCTTTGTGCGACCGTCGCCCGAGTCTATCCAGAACCTTATCGAAGAGCTACGAGAGCCCAAGTACGGGGAATACAACATCTGTACGCGCCTGGAAGAACACGGCGCTACGTACGCGTGCTGATACAGACAGACTTCAGTAACATAATCAAAAAGTCCTCGTTGGAGCGCCTCGCCGAAGCAGACGACCATGAAGTCGTGCGCGCGATTCAGGAATATTTCGCCGACTTCCTCGTCATAAACCCCGACCTCATGTCCCTCAACCTTGGATTTCCCGACCATCGGATATGGAGCACAAGCCCGGATGCGTGGAACCAGGATGCGCTACAAAGGTCGACCGAGGCAGTCATGGCGTTACTTCTGTCGCTGAAGAAGAAGCCCTTGATACGATACCAGAAGAACAGTCTGCTTGTGAAGAAGCTGGCGACCGAGGTCCGGTACCATATGACACAGGAAGAGCAGCTGTTCGACTTCCGCAAAACAGACACCCCGCCTATACTTTTGATTGTCGATCGAAGAGACGACCCGGTGACACCGCTGTTGACGCAATGGACGTATCAGGCTATGGTTCACGAGCTGCTCGGAATACACAATGGACGAGTGGACCTACGCGATGTGCCAGAGATACGTCCTGAGCTCAAGGAGATCGTGTTATCGCAGGAGCAGGACCCTTTCTTCAAGAAGAACATGTATCTCAACTTCGGCGATTTAGGGCAAAACGCAAAAGAGTATGTCGAGCAGTTTGCGTCAAAGCAGCAGGGATCGCAAAAGCTCGACTCTATTGCCGATATGAAGCGCTTCATCGAGGACTTTCCGGAGTTCCGCAAGCTTTCCGGCAACGTCACCAAGCACGTCACACTTGTCGGTGAGCTGAGCAGAAGAGTTGGCGAGGAGAGTCTACTGGACATCAGTGAGCTCGAGCAGAGTCTGGCATGTACAGACAACCATTCCAACGATGTCAAATCGCTGCAAAGGATCATTCAAGATCCAAAGGTGCCGGCGAACAACAAACTCCGGCTGGTTGCCATCTACGCGTTGCGCTACTCAAAGACCTCGTCAAACTCCACAGCTATGCTGCTTGACTTGCTCGCCGTTGCGGGTGGACTGTCACGGCATCGCATTAACCTCATCACAAAGCTATTGACCTACCATGACTCGCTGCAAGCGACTACGGCGGCAGGTGGAGTGCCGGATCTTTTCCAACCTGGGTCTTTCTTCGGAGGTGCCCGAGATCGACTCAAGGGCTTGAAGGGTGTTGAGAACGTCTACACACAGCACTCGCCTCGCTTGGAGGCTACGTTGCAGGACATGATCAAGGGTCGCTTAAGCCAGCAGCTGTACCCCTTCGTCGAGGGTGGCGGATCGACAAAGGACAAGCCGCAGGACATCATTGTCTTCATGGTCGGCGGCGCAACATACGAGGAAGCTAAGATGGTTGCGCAAGTCAATGCTAGTTCCCCAGGTATTCGAGTCGCGCTCGGCGGCACCACTGTGCATAACAGCACTTCCTTCTTGGAGGAAGTAGAAGATGCCGTTGACTCGTGGCCCGAGCCTCCCGCTACATCAGCTGCGGCTCGCCTGAAGAGAGAAGTAGGTAGATAGTCGATATCGTCTTGCGAGAGCGAGGCAATGCTTTGGGAGTTGGGCGTCGAAGCAAGTGGCATCAAATGCAGGTTCATATTACACGGGTTGATAGAGTTGCCTCATAATACCACAATCATCTCAATAGTGTTCGTCAGCACAGCCCGCAATGAGTGCAGCACAGTGCATGCCCCGCGCTAAGGGTCGAGATGCATCCCACCAAGGCCCACATCATTCGTTTCAAGCCGGCCCTGAACAGCAGCGCGGCCTATAGGTCGCAATCAGCAATCAATTGTTGGGCGGTACCTGCATGACTCCGAAGGCGGCGAAAAGTCTGCTAACCTGCTCAGAGCCAAGACGATGCGACAAGGCTGAACACGTGCATCATCACCAACAGGTGTTAAAGTCATCGGGGTTCCCTTACGGGCCGACATCCGATCGCTCACTCCACCACCTCAGCCACCTTCAAACCTCACCCACACATGGCGCGAAAATGAGGATTGCGAGACATGCCAGAACAAGGACAGGTCTTGCAGTCTCGAGTGGTCCGCCGGAGAAATCCACGCCCCATCAACAGCTGCGTTGAATGCCGCACCCGGAAGTCGCGATGCTCCAAGACGCACCCTTGCCAGAACTGCACAGCCTTCGGGCGCGAGTGCGTCTTCATCACCGTCCCTGAGAGCGCTGCGCGCAAGAAAGAGAGGGAGCAGAGAGAGCGCGCGCAGAGTAAGAGCGGCGCTGGTGTCACCATCCCGGACTGGACCAAGAACCTCCCCGTGCGCACGCAGAGTAGTGCCAGTGTGCATGATGGGTACGAGAATGCGAACTCCGTCGACACCACCACGCCTGGCACGCCTCCGCGAGACTATGAATGGGAAGCCTACCAGCAGGATGTCGAGCCCGAAACGGATGCCTGGGAGAGACTGCCCGCAGAGCCTGAGGAGACGCAGGACGATGTGTACGAGGACGAGAATGACGATGAAGATCAGATTGCGACGGATCTCACGATTCGAATCGGGAGGATGATCATTTGTGAGAATGTCACCGGATTTTTCCGCCCCCAATACGCCGAAGAGGTACTTTTTGCCCTGTCCTCATCTTTTGTCCCGCGTTCACGTTGCCTTCCCATGACCGCAGACTGAATTGTTGTGTAGCTCGGCAAGCTTCTGTCTGAGAGCTTCACCCCGTCGTCATCAGTCACGGGCCAGAGAGCGACACAGTCGTCTGCTCTGCTGTCCGCAGAACAGATGCCGTCGCTTGCACCATCGCTGAACCTGCTGCTAGGTGGCTCGCTGCCTCTACATCAAAACAACGATGTGGAAGCACCGCAGCTGCCGACTAAGATGGAAGCAGAGGGACTACTACAGCGATACACAGAAGCTGTCAGCCCTCTTGCGCACGTGTTGCATCTTCCGTCGTTCAAGCGCATGTTTGACCGCTTCTGGATGAATCTTGAGATTGGGAATCCCAACCAAAATTCATGTACTGCCTTGATTTTGGCCGTGTGCATGGCTGCTGCGGCGTCTGTATCGCCTCTGCAAGCCAAGTCGCAGTTTGGCATCACGAAAGAGGACCTTTTCTTGCGCTTACAGAAAGCTACGGAGCGAGCATTGCTTCGTGCTAATTGGGCGAAGACGTCCAATATACGGACTTTGCAAGCTTTGACTATATACCTGGTACTTTTCCTTATAGTCTTTACAGAACTTACACATACTAACGCACGCAGATACCCCTTTGTCGAGCGCAGATCTCTCGAGCGACGTCTGTCGTAGTTGGTGCTCTGGTTCGCCTGGCACAATGTATAGGCATACATCGCATGAGCCACAGCTCAGCCAACAGCCTAACACCTCTACAGCGACACGTTCGATCGCTCTTGTGGTACCAAATCTGCTTCTTAGACTTCAAGACAGCCGAAGCGCAAGGGCCCCATCCATCCATTCGATCGGACGATTTCGACATTGCGCTCCCGTTGAATGTAGATGACGACGTCTTCGAGTTTGGCAGTGCAAAATGGCAGCAACACCCAGCCTCCACCACCGGCTGGTCAGACGTCACTTTATCGCTAATACGCTACGAATGCAACGAAATCCACCGTCTCATCTTTCGCGGCAGAATCGAGATGGACCGTAAGCACATCACGCTCCACGACCTGCGCGCCCGCGTAGAGGCCAAGAAACGTCAAATCCAAAGCAAATACCTGCAGTACCTGGACGCCAATGTTCCCATCCAACGTTATGCAGGCCTCGTAGCAACTCTCCTAATGTCTCGCTGCGACTCCATGCTCCTCTACCGGCACCTCCCCCAAACCTCCCTGCAACCACGCTCAGAATCCGAGAACCGCCTCCGCGACGTGCTCCTCACAGCAGCTCTCACGACGCTCGAAATCGGCGCAACACTAGACACACTGCCCTCGCTCTCAGCATGGGCCTGGTACTCCACGACCTACCAACAATACCACGCCGTCCTCCTCCTCCTCACCGAACTCTACCGCACGCCCGACCTCCCGCGAAAAGAGCGCATGGCCACAATAATCGACCACATCTTCGGACACTGCTACGGCGTCGGCGTCCGAGAACGCTGCTCCGACCTCCTCTTCACCGTCAAAGAAAACCTAGAAGCCTTCTACGTAATGAAAGGCTTCAACAAAAAGCGCCAACAAATCGCTCCCCAGCAACATCCCACTCTCCAACCCTTACCCTCCTTCGGCGGCTCCGTAACGAGTCCTGCGTTTGGCGCGCAGCAGACGCCGGGTAATATGCATGGCCATTTGCAGAGGACGCCTACGTCCGGCACGCTGGATGGCTTGAATGTGGATTTCGATAGTATACTCGGGAGCTTGAATGGTGGAGGCGGCGGCGGCGGCGGTGGGGCTGGTGCTGGGTCGGCGGAGGATTACGATGTCTGGGGTGGCATGAGCGCTGGTGCGGGTCAGGATACGGGTGCTATTTTTGTGCCGGTGGATACGGGGCATCATGCTGAGTTTGGGACTACGAGTCCGAATGGGGGGTTGCAGCAGTGGGTAAGTCATTCTTTCAATTTTGTTATGGTTGGTCAGATGTGAGGGAATTGTGCTAATATTTGTCTAGGAGAACTGGAATTTCCCGCCTCAACAGCAGAAGTACGAGCATTAATTGGTTAGGTGCAGTGTGGTGTTTACGGAACATGCTCGTGTTCGGATAACGCGAGTAGTATATATCTGCTTAGTCTGTTGATTGAAATAGACACGAGTTCATCTCAAGTTCACGAATGTTTCTGGTCGAATCGGTCTCGCTCATCCTGGGGATGTTCATTGACTGTACACATGCACATTCACTTCGCCTCATTGATTGCTTAAGAGATGTATTGAGGTTGAGACCTAGCATCGTTGCTACAACTGAACTTGCGTCTGAAGCTCGACACGTAGACGCTGTGATAAGTTCCACCCAGCTCCAAAACGCCACGACACTGGTGCTTGATGTTCCCTCCAATGTAACGCCATATACGCCTGACCGCACTGCAGTCGAGAATGCAGACCTGATTTTCCGCCAAGCGAGTCGTGAACAGCATGTCGATACGTCAAATGTTGGCATCACCAGCTGGTGTTCCTGACAGTGGAAGACATGAGCTCTACGACAAACTTGTTAGCCAAAGAGAAAGACAAGAGGAATATCGCAAGGGCTAGTAGCGTGCTACTTGAGATTCACTCAACGCACTTCGCTTCATTGGCGGCGGAGGTGGCGGTGGCTTCTTCGCCCTCGATGGAGGTGGTGGCGGAGGTGCCTTCTTGCCGCCGTTAGTTGCCTGCTCACCCGCCTGCGACCAACTCGCTGCTCGCGACATGACGCCGCCGCGCCCACTGCCAACAGATGACGAGGTATCGGGGCTAGGTGGCGATCGATCACGGTCACGTCTATATCCGTTTCCGTTGGATGGCGCATAATCGTCTTCGTAGTCGTCAGCAAACGTGTTCTGTTGGCTGGCGCTAGCTTGTCGGACTGGACGGAGATTTGTTCGGCCGGAAGATATGACGGAGGAATCAGTGGGGACGCGGGACAGTCGGCGGGCAGGGGAGTCGTCTCGGTAGCCATTGTTGTTTTCGTAAGTCGAAGTGCGGCTAAGAGAGGGGCGTAGGGAGTAGCCACCGGGCGACTGCTCGGGGCCAGGGGAGCGGCTTCGCTGGGACGAAAGCTTAGGAATGGTCATGCGAGCGGGCTCAGGCTCGGGCTCTTCTTCGACTGGGTTGAAGCGCTCTGCGTAGCCGTGTGCGGTATTGGATCGGGAGCGCGCGGGGCGGCTAGGCATAGCCCTGGTGTCCCTGTGTCATGTGTCAGAAATGTGCTAGGTCTTATGCTGATCGGAATGTCCTCACCTAGCCGGCCATTCCCGCTTTACGTTGAGCAGAATCTCACGACAGCGGTCGTAGTAGCTCAGTTCTGCCTCGAGGAAAGCAGTCAGGTCCTGGACCATGTCGACTTCGGACTCCTTGATGTCCTGCATCCTCCGGAAGACCTCTTCGCTGGTCTCCTCGTATTTGGCCTTTTGGGCACGTAGTTCCTCCTCCATGCGGAAGTCTTCCTTCTTCGTCTTCTGCATCTTGGCGAGGGAGGTGTCGTAGGCCAGACGGCGTGTCTCGAGCTTCTTGCGGGTAGACTGAGACGAATTAGCTTCCATGGCCGCAATTGTTCTGATGCCGCCGTACCTGGTACTCCTTCATCTGAATCAAGGAGCGTTCAAGACCCTCGAGCCATGATGACGTAGCCCCTTGGACATACGTCTCCTGTACTCGCGCCAGACGTTCGTTTGCTCGACCCAGTGCTGCTGATAGTTAGTACGCAGACAGGTGCGATTGGCGTGGAAACGCACAAGACAGGCAATTGCCAAACTCCGAGTCGGGCTCAAAGTCCTCGCCGTGGGTCACCATCGAGGAACCCAGATGGCCACCTGGTAGCTGCTTCTCCTTGTCGGCGCCCTCTGCGCGCTTGGAGAGCGACTTGACGTAGACAGCCATTGCGCCGTGCATCTTGTCCATGCCTGGAAAAGTGTCAGTATGCGAGGCTGGAGCTGCTGCAGGGCGCGGATTCGTGCATACCCTCATGACGCAGGTTCATTTCCACTTCGAGCGCCTTGAACTCGTCGGAGAGACCAGTGCGGGCCTCTGCGCCCATCTTCTCGTTGGTCCATTGCTTCAGGCGGTCGAATTTCTTGTTGATGTTCATGATTGCGGTGCGGTGTGTGTGGGTGTCGTAGGGAAGTGTGCAAGCAGCAGAATGACGAGGGGGCTGCGGCGTGCGTAACAAGATATGGGCCGTGTGCAGGGTACAGCTATCGATACCACCAGGGAGGCAGGCGCGGGACGATCAACACCCGGCGACAGAGACCAAGTGGTGCAAAGTAAGGAAAAGATGAATGATGGAAAGAGGAATGGATGCCGCGAGACAGTACAAGTCAGGAGGGAGAGTTCGCAATGGCGGGCGTCCTACGGCAAAAGTTGAGAGCCAACGCGTGTCAATATACAGCAGCAGGCTAAGCAGGCGCGACCCTGACCCATTATTCCAGAAACCACAGACCGTCTAGGTGCCCTCCAACGGCGATCAGCGTCGCCCAAAGACGCGGCCCAGCCAGTCCTGACACAGCGGGACGACATGTCGCTATTCCGGGGTTTGCCGCCCTAATGCTTCCGCCGCCGCCCCATCTACTCACCACAGCCAACCCCTCCACTATCGCCTTTTGTAGGCATGCCCCCCGTTTCACCCGTCTTGCCATACATTGTGCTCGTTCTATTCCTGGCAGCCTCCGTCATGGTTTGCGCAATCACGCTCCGTCTCATGGATGCTGAGTTTCACCCTCGCCACCGTACCAAGGAAGCGTCTTTCTTAGCTACTCTCCATTCTCTGCCCGACTTCACCGAGCAAATCACCGGAATCAGCAGTAGGCTCCTGTTCGGATCCTCTCCTATCGCGCAGCAATGGGGATTCGATAGACCTACAGAAGCGCATGTTGGCTGTCTAGTGCGCCGTCCAGACTCTTCAATATGCAGCCATAAAGGACGCGAACCCAATCTCCTTCCTTTATCAGGTCAAGCGGTCTTTTCGGCAAGCGCGATATATCACCTGGCCTCTGAAAGCAACGCGATATAGCTGGAAAGCAATCCTTCTACAGTGTAAGCTACCTTGGCATATGCAGTCAATGTGCTCGCCATCTCACACGACTGCACTGCGAGCATCCGCTCATCACGCTGAGCGTTTGTTCATGTCAAAAAACATTTCTCGTATTGTATTCATTACTCACGACATCAACAAAGACTGACAGCAAATCGACACAACATGTCCTAATCTGCCTCGAATGCCTCGAGCCGATTACCTTCCAGCTCGCCCCGCCATCCAAATCGCGTGCACGTGACCTGACAAGCGCCGTCTCTTCGGCCAGCTGGAACTTCAACCTCAAGTTCGCGTCTCTCCTCAGCCAAGGCAACACCACTTCAACTGCGCTCTCGCATTCGCTTGTATTCCGCGCAGTCGACTTCTTTCGGCGCATTGTTTACCCAAACTAGGTTTCTTTATTTCGAAAAGTCCCGTCCGTCCCAAATCATACGAACAAATATGTTTCATTTCTGAACGCGCTACATCATCGCGCAATGGTTCCGTTGCTAGAGAAGGTGCCGTGAGGACGTTTACCATAAGGAGCGGACAGACATGCGCTGCAACTTCAGGACTGGGCGGACTAGCCCGAAGTTGCGACTAAAAGCGCGACGCACACCTGGGCATGGGCGCGCCTGCAGCCAACACGTAACGCTTGCGAACTCGAAGAAACTCCTAGTGTTCTTATGAGTATATTACCCGGTGTCGCCTTCCTTTCATCTACTTGACATCTGTTGTGACGCCTATACAAGTCAAGAGGAGGACCGAATGGGCAGAGGCTGACCTATGCTTTTGAGCAACACCAGGGCATCTGTGGAAGGTCTCGCGCTTTGGTCGCGACTTTGGCATGTCCACTTGTCGAGCGTTCCCCCGCCCGATCAGCGCTTTCAAAGGGACCTACCGGCCACATCAGCACAACCGCCCTAAACCTGAAAACCGACATTGCGCAGTGGAGCGCATTCAAGCAACGAAACCCTGACACGGCTCAATCTCGCCGGTACACTTGCACCTCGAATTGTGACTGCGCGTCTCGAATCATGTCTTAGACAAATGCCCTCGACCCCCTTTTGGGCCCGGAACAGAGCATCAAAAAATAATGGTAGGATATTTATAAGCCGCTGACTTTCTTGACGACAGCATTACGAGTTGGGGGAGATGCGGCCGTACGATCAGACTTGTGAGCAGGAGGTTCTGGTGGGAGCTGTGGTGAAGAGACGGCACGCTTGATAGCTACCTTAGCCGTGGTCTCACTATATGCGAATTGAGATATCGTTGTAGCACTTCGCGAACATCACGTATATAGCTGAATCAAACTCCCAGACTACAGAAGTTGCCCTGATTCCATCGCTGCTCCGATATTGCTACCTTTTCGCGCTTGTTTTGTCAAACAAAGATGCCCTGATGAACGTGTTCATTGTCCTGCATTACAGGGACCCAATCAGTCGATCTTTGGGCTAGCGAAAGTAGCATTACCTCATGCCTGCCTAACCGTGCTCTGTTCGTAGTTCCTCTCCTCGTCCCGCAACTGCAGCCGCAACTACCACCACCAACATCAACCCCCAAACACCACCAACCATGGCCGATTCCGATTCTTCGCTGTCCTCTGCGCCCCCGACCGACGACGAGATGGAGGTCGAGGTTTCAGAAGCAAGCGCTGCAAAGGCCGTACCTCAGAAAAAGAAGAAGAAGAAGAATGGCACAATCTTGACCTTTTTCAAGCATCGCTCGCCCTCGCCGCCTCCAAGGAAACGAGCGCCTTCTCCACCGCATGAGGCTGTGCCAGAGGATAATCCAGACATTGCTGTACGTGTTGGACGCGTCCGTCGCGTCGTGACGCGCCGCATTGCACCGCAATCGCGCATAAATCCTCCACCCAGACATCGCTAATGCCATGCGCTATAGTTCATTGTAATGTTTCGGTCGCGCTTCAACGAAGCCTTTCCTCGCGGTTCGCCTCACGTAGGGCCTCAAGACATCGAGCAGGGTGTTGCGGAGGAGACGCCGTCCGCCGACGTCGAAGGCTTACTATGCGCCCTGCTCGGGCTCGTCCTCAATCGCAAGAAACCTGTCGAGTCAGTCTGACCCCTTTGCGCTTCACAAAGACATATTCTTCGGTCGCATAGGCCTTATAGAGCGGATGGCACAGTGCACGCGCTGACAAGTTGTGTGTTCTACAGGAAGGGTCACTACGGTCGCGCCCTCGAAGAGGCCATCCAAACCCAAAAATCACAATGGCCCACCAAATGGACTGGCAACCCCCTCAGTGGCGGTCGCAACTTCAATACAATGACAGCAGAAGAACGGGTAAGTCGCCGTCTATCCTGAAATCGCCAGATGCTAACTGTCGCCCAGATCACCCTCCTCCACTCTCTCTGCCTCTGGAGCCTCAACCAAAACGAGCAAGTCAAAGTCATGATCAATACCGCATACAAGTCTCGCACTACCAAGGACAAACAAGATACAAACATCCCGTTGTCGGTACAAGCGTGGGGTCGCGATGGTGACAAGCGCCGGTACTACCTGGTCGAAGGGCAGAATGACACCCACTTTCGCATCTACCGCGAGAGCGATCCCAAACTCAAGAACGTACAGTGGATCAGTGTCGCTGGCTCAATCGATGAGCTAAGAGCGCTTGCAACGAAGCTGGAGGAAGTAGACGGACACAAAGAGGCCAAGGCACTCGGCGAGCGCATGCTCAACGCTGTGCCACGATTCGAGGCTTCAGAAAACGTATGTCCTCGTTCCTTCTATACATCGCCTTGTGCTAATAACCATGCAGAAACGCAAGCGACGAGAGTACACCCGTCAGCGCAAAGACGCTTTCACGCGCCCAGAACTCGGTTTCTCCCTATACGAAGGCCGCACCCGTGGCAAGCGCCAACGATATACGTTTGACGAAGAGGACGACTTCGACTCGGACAATACATCTGTACGTCGGTCAGGGCGGCAGTCAGGCCGCGACACACCCGCTGCGCCTTCTGGTCCTACTGTCACCGCCAGCGGCCGACAGGTCCGGTCTCGAGCAACAGGTTTATACGGTGAGACACTACTCAGTGGACAAGCCACCGATCACCCATCGCCTGCAACTGGCGATTACGTACGGTCTGATGTGTCGGAGGAGCCACAGTCTGGCCCTGGCCGATCAACCCGCGCCGCCAACAGGGGTACCGCCAACGGCCGCTCACTGAACCGGACAGTAGATTCCGAAGACGAGGAGGATGCGACATCTTGGGACGGTGGAGATGATGACGAGGAAGAGCCAGATCAGATGGAGCTCGACGATGATGAAGACGATGCGGCGGAGGATTCGTCAGATGAAGAGGAGGAACCACACAGCCTCATGGTCACTCTGCGTTACCGGAAAGGCGCAACGGATGGCTCTGCTGCTCCCGACCAAGACGCACCCATGGCAAATGGCGTCGACCACGATGCTACTGCTGCGACTCTAGGCGACCCAGGCGCGCCCAAACAGCCCGAGATTGCGCCTGCTCCAGAACCCTCAGCCCCCACATCCGAGCCCAGTTCCACCATGAACGGGATCTCCCAACCCGTCATGCCCGTCGCACACCAACAGCTTCCAACAGGCAACCCAGAAGCGCTACCCAAACTCGACGGTTTCTTCTCCGCCCCAACACCGCCGTACAGCGCCCCCGAAGAGGCACCAAAACACCAGACTCCCGTCGACGTCCCCACCAATGCTTATGAAGCACCTCCACCACCGCAACATCCTACACCTGCTCCGACCGCCAGCTGGCAATAGATCTGCCTGCGCACCTAATCAAGCCGTTTTCTCATGCATGCTACACATCATCCTCGAAATCCCATGTGCGGCTGTCCTTGATACAATTTTACCAACCTTTTTCTTTTCTTGTCCTGTCCCTGTCATAGCTAGAGAAAGACAGATACCCATGGCGTTTTCCCTTTCTCTCTCCCTGGCCCGAAGGAGCTGGGATGGAGGTATTGTCGGTCGGATTAGCGTTGTGTTAGGTAAAGTTTGGGCTGGGATGTCTACAGTTTTATCGGGTATTGCTCATGAGTGATAGACAATGGCACTTCTACACAAAGGGATGATAGCCTAGGTGGCTGGGATACAGATACTCGGTGTGCACTGAGGGGTATGTGGGAGGAGAAGTTCAATGGATGCAACTTTTGTTGTCATTATGAGCAGCTGTGCGATTGTGTTGTGATGCGTCCCGTGAACCAGGTACATTGACAGTATCGTGAGCTTCGCTAGATACGAAGCTCACGATACTGTCAATGTACCTGGGCATACGTCTTGCTCTAGGTACATTGGGTTTCGTACTCCGTCGAGTAAATATGGACCTGATGCACCGAAAGCAAGACGTATGCTTTCGCTCCACAACACCGCCGCCGCCGCCGCTACAGGTATTATATACATTCAGTCATGTCATCATACACATACATCCACTTCACGCTTCACCTCGGTAAAGCGCCCGGTATGGCTCCCGCAATGCCCGTCGTAGTTCGACTCTGCAGTTTGGGTCTACCCGACCCCTTGGGCCGGTCTCTCTGCTCGCCGCGCCACCGCATGCCGTCTTCCCGGGTATTCCTACTCTGGCTACGAGAGTCTGTTGCACTGGGTTTCCTAACCCCAGCTCTGATCTCCGCCTCTCGCATTTTCTGGCCTTCTGCTTCTATGCGCTCTTCTAGGGTGGCGTTTTCGGCGATGGGGCTGGGGATGAAGGATGTTGACCCAGGAGCTGTGCCGTTTCCTTCCATGACGGCGATTTCGTCGTCCTCATCCTCTTCGTTCTCGCCGGCGGCTGCGTCGGCGTCTTCGGTGGCTCCGCCTCTTGTGTTGTGTTTGCGGGGCCAGAGTGAGGGGAGCACGATTTGCTGGAAGCGGGGTTCTACGGCTCGTTCGTCGAACCAGGCGTGGACGCGGGATTCGATGAGCTGGGCGATCTTGGGTACATCTTGGAGTCGTGATCGCGAACCGACTAGAGAACGCACGGAGAGGTCGAGGCGGTAGTCGTCTAGGAAAGTGAAAGCTAGAGTGGTGGGACGGTGTGGTGGGGCGCCTGATGAGGATGCTGGACGACTCGGCGAGGAACCTCGGTGTGTGTTTGATGTTGGCGATGGCATGGGCGCGGTGGTTGGTGGAGGCGAGGAGGAGGGTATGAAGGACACGGCGAGGGTTCCTGAGAATCGGACAATGCTCACAGCGAGTGCGACTGGCAAGACTGCGGACATGGGTTTCGGCCAGTTCAGGTTCAGTGTCGTCTCTACGCCGATGGTAATGACATCGCTCAGATCAACATCCATGCGCGCTTGCAGTCTCTCCTTCTCATCTGTATTGCCTGGCCCGTACCAGAATCCGTCTTCTGCTGGCATGACTCGGCAGTTGCTGAAGATGGGGAACTCATCACCCAATGCTATCTCCGTCACCCTGATCTCGCCAATCCAGTCCGGCTTGCTGCCCGTGTTCAAAATGTCGGTGAGCGAAGTAAGGATTGCATCGTCCTGGCGTGCATCGGCTCTCAGCTGTGCGATTGTTTGCGCAATGAGCACATTGAACCAGTCTAAGCTCTCCGGTTGGTGTCCCTTTACGTTGTAATACGTCTTTGCGAGGATAGTCTGTATGCTTGGGCCTCCCCTGCTCTCCTCGCCTTTTCGTATTATACTTCTCGATGGTTTATGCCGTAAGGAGAGAGACGTTGAGTTTGCGCGCGTTCTCAATTGTTTGTACGACTGTTGGTGGGCCAAGGTTCGAGCTCGGCGAAGGGAATTGAGATGCAAGGCGCGGTCGTCGGCGGACGGTGGCTCTCCGAAGATGAAGAACTTTATGAAGCAGAACATCAAAATCGCAATCGAGAGCTGGCCGAGTAGGAAGCCTTGTGTGAAGGAGAGTCTGCAGTAAGTTAGCGGGGTCTCTGCAATTGATGGGCAACTGTACGATGACGAGCCGCCCTGTGTGACGGGCAGCGCCACGGGTGTGGGCACTGCTTTGACCATAGTCGCGAGTGGAGAGTTGCTACCGCGTTGACAATTGCATGTTGGGTGTGGATGGTGATTTCGAGCAGAGGCAGACAGACGTAATTGTGCATCGGGACCTTGGAAGGATGCCGACCTAGCCATATCGATAAGCCTCCTGATCACTCCACGCCCATCTCCGCAGCCCCGAGGTCTCCCCAGACTCAGACCCGCGACGAGGCACGACTCTACCTAGGATGCCCCTTCTCTCCAAGGTCGTCACCTTCAGGACCCCCACCAACCGCGCCGCTGCCATCAAGGCGAACAGAGTCATCCGATCCATCAAGAGCAGATACCGCGCCCAGGCTTTCCTGTTCCTCGCGTACCACTTCTTCCTCACGTCGCCTATGCACCTCGACATCTTCATCATGTTCTTCATTCTCGTCAGCAACTTCATGAACCGGCAACAGGCCTTTCCCAGCCAATTGGTCATCGAGGGACTCCACTTTCTGATCGACGAGAGGAGGTTCATCATGCCTTGAGTGCTAGTCCTACCAAACCTCACTTCCGACGCGATACGGGAATACCCTGGATTACTCGTGTACACATATCAAGTGCGCGACGTGGCTTCGTTGCCCCTTCACCTGAACCAGACGGAGATAGCGGCAGTTGCAAGTCCGATTGGTTGCCAAGCTCCCCACCTCTGGACCAGTTCAAGATCGCATACCATTGTAGCATCTTCACCCTCCTTATGGATTTCGATACCCAAAGTCAGAGCCTCTCGCCAGGCGCTGCAACTCACAACCCCAATCTCATCCTTCCAGCAACTTGCGACCCACCATCTGAGCACAATCCGCCCAAGCGAGCAGTATGGATAGTAGGTCATCAAGCATGTTGCCTTGATCTCGATAGCTAACATCTTCCTATAGGTCTTCGGAGCGACCGGTCACATGGGACGATCCCTCGTTCGGGCGATACTAGCGCACGGCGACCAATGCACCGCGGTGGGATGGACCGAAGAGAACACACCTGAACAGATGGATAAGTGGAAGAACAGAAACTGCTTGGGTTTACTATGCGACGTGAGAGTACGCGAGACAGTGGATCAGGTCATCAGGAAGAGCATCGAATACTGGGGCCAGGTGGATGTCATAGCGAACAGCACCGGCTACGGCGTCATAGCAGCATGCGAGGACCAGGACGAGTACGATCTGCGCAATCAATTCACCACAAACTTTCTCGGAACCCTACACATCTTGCAACTCTCACTCCCCTACTTTCGCTCACAAAACTCCGGTCGATACCTCATATTCTCATCCACGGCTGGAGCCCTTGGCGTGCCTGGCCTCGGCCCGTACTGTGCGACCAAGTACGCCGTGGAAGGGCTCATAGAGTCGATGTTGTACGAAGTCGATATATTCAACATCAAAGCAACACTGGTCGAGCCTGGACATGTTCGATTGGACGAGCCAGATGACAACATATTACCACCCAGCTATACTTCGATACCCGTTCCAGGAACAGGTCCTCCGAAGCCGAAACGTTACGGTCATTTCTTCGTGAAACCGAACCCCAGCGAGCCCTACTCGGGACTGACAAGCCCCGCGCAACACGCGCGACGGATGGTACAGTGGCTGAACGACAGACAACCGGTGAGCGCTGTGAAGAGCGCAGAGTTGGTGTGGCAACTGGGTCATTGCAGCTATCCTCCGTTGCGCTTGATTCTGGGTAGCTACGCCGTGGAAAGTATTCGCGACAGACTGAAGAGCATCACTGAAGAAGTAGGCATTACCTTTCTTCCACTGTGCCTGTCATGTTAACACTTTGCAGATCGAGGACTGGAAGCATCTTTCGTTCCCTGTTTCTATGCCTCCGGAGGAAGAAGATGGAAAGGATAATCTCAAAGAGGAGCAGGAGCAAGACGACGAACAAATGCAGGACTGAAGAGGAACTTCCGCTATTGGTACAACTGACGCGCGGAATCACCATGCTTGTACCCGATTATACAGATACCACGACTTCGAATCACGTCGCTTAATCACAACGCGACAAACGACATATTAGCTTTTTGAACGTTTACAGTATTGCGATGCGGTCACTCTTTCCATGGATATGTCGGAATAAACGAAGCCAATCCTTTCTCGGTTTATAACCATCGCAACTGGGTCAGCTCGCTTCGCATGCTGTGCCACCTTGATCTATATGTATAACGGATTTGAGAACACGCGATGCGAATTTGTTTGCTGCTTCCTTTGTTGCACGAGGTTTGCCTGTTACTTACTTACCGTGCTTTCTAGATGCATCTGTTACTACATCTTGTCCCTTTCACCATCTGGGAATCTTTCGATTCCGCGCCAGACTGCTGTCATGGACAACGAAATCCGTCCGGCCTGGCACTCCCCGAATTTCGCTCCCAATTCTCCTGGGACTGATCGAAATAGCTGGAAAACCGCTCCAGGCTCACCGAGAGAAGACTTCATATTCAACATTGACGCTGTTACTGAGGAATGCAGAACACATTCCAGTGATGTTGAGAAGTCGAGCAGAGAGCCATACGTACCGAGGCGGGATTACAACGAAAAGTTTGACCATGCCGGACATGATCCAGATATCGACGGCATCGACTGGAGACCTGGCTTCAAAAACCAGTTTCCATGGATTGGCTTTGCGGGACTCGTGGTCATCTTCGTGGCAACTGCTACGGCTGTCATCATTCTGGTCTCTTCCCACAAGAAGCGAGTCAAGGACTGGCCATTTACGAGGTAAGACTAGCAGACACAGTTTCAGTCAGGTTGGAACTAATGAAACAGTTTCCCGGCTCAGCCCAACGTCCTTCTGAATATCGCGAACCAGATCCAGAATCTGGGGTTGATCACTTTGGTCAGCCATGGACTCGCTATCGCATGGTGGAGAACAGCCTTGCGCGGTAGCTCTCTCCGCGTGCTGCATAACAACCATGCATATTCTTACAGCTTCTACGCAATTGTCACCTCCGGCAGGTACTTCAATCTGGTCGCTCTCGCCGCACTTATGACGAAGTTTGCTGTCGTGGACAGCACCCTATTTCAAAAATCGACGAGGACCATCGTAACTCAGCAAAAGGAGTACGCCAATTCCACCATGACTGCATGGATCGAGAAAGACTGGCCGAATAGATTAGGAGGTCTTCCCGCACGAGATGGCACCACCAGACTGAATCTTGCTTCATGGGCCAGCGTTCTGGATGCGTACAACGGCAAGCTCGCCAATGGGAAGGTGCATGACGGTCTTAACGATACTGCGTCTTTCTTCGAATGTCCATATCGCCAGGAATGCAGTGGTGCTGTCGAAGGTCTAGGGTTTGCGTTCAATTGCACAAGCGATTACCAACAGGTTGACTATGGATTAGAAGAAGCGGGTTCCTATCCGCTATGGCATGTCAATTTCGACCCACAATGGGCAACCGAAACGAAATCATACGCCAGCATCAATCTCGAGATGTTATATGTTGATAGCCGAATCGGAGGAGACGACTCATGCCCGGGTCGTAAGACTACTCGCACGTGCGAGATCATGCCCGCAGTCGTTCAGTATCCAGTTACTGTCATGGTGCCAAGCAAAGAAGAACTTGATGGCAAGAACATCGTCACACATATCAAGTTCTTCAACACCGATGGTCCACGGCCCATCGGAGCTAATCTCAATGGGATCAGACAAATTGATGGACTCAAAGTTTTGAAGACCGTCAGTCTCGACGAAAGGATCAACGACTCTTCCACTGTCGGGAGTCTGACTTATATCATGAATAACCTCTATGGGTCCTCGGTGAACCTCACTTATGACAATGGCTGGGATCTCAGTTCTCGAGGTGCTTCCACGCAGACTACATTCTACTCAGACAACGATGAGGTAATGAAGGACGGCTGCTGGTTCAACATCAACAAGCCTGGTCGGGATGACCCTACCATTGAGATGCTGCGCAAGCTTAACACACTGAGTTTCGTAACCGCTCTGTACATCAAAGGTGCGCCTACAACGGATAGAAACAAACGCAAAGCCCTCGGCATGGCCAGCCAAAACATCACCACATCAATCACCGGCATCGTAGAAGAATACCTCACCTCCTCCGCCTACGTCTACGGCGCCCTCGCAGCAACCTTCATAACCGTCCTACTCGTTCTACCCGTCTACTGGGGTTTCTGGCAACTCGGTCGCAAAGTCACTCTAGGTCCACTAGAGATCTCACAAGCATTCGGTGCGCCCATCATCGCGCCTGACAAGATAAAAGCGTATCACGGCGACTTCGACCAGGTGCTTGAGGATGTTGGAGACAGGAGAGTGCAGTATGGGCAACTCAGGAATGCGCCGCCAGGGCAAATGGGACTTGCGGAGCCGGAGAGGGTGGTGGTGCCGAAGGCTAGTCATCGGTGGCGGGTTAGTGGGCAAAGGGAGAACAGGAGAATTGGGCTGGGTGCAGTCTTTGGAGGTGCGGTCGCTGCGACCATGTCGGGGAATGCGAGGGATTGAGTGTGGTTTAAAGGGATGTTGGTAATACAAGTGCGATGCAAGGGCAAGTTTATGTAGTTGTCCGGAGCGCAATACGTGGTAAAGAAGGGATAGCGACTTAATGTATAGTATGGAAAGGCGAATGCAGTAGGATAAAGATGCAACTGCAAAAAGACTTCCTCCAGTCTCGCAGACTTCAAGTTCCTGCCACCTTGTCTGCCACGCTTCGCATCCCGCTGCTAGCCTCGCTTATGGCCACGCGGCGGTCACTCCTCAACCACCGGCTCAAAAACATACTCTACCCACCACAACGTTGCTACGACGTGTAGGATGGCAAAAAGAATGGTGTACAATGCATCGGCCGGGAATCGAACCCGGGGCTAGCCGAAACTGTCCTGTGAAGGATGGCAACGGCTAATTTTACCACTAAACCACCGATGCGTGAATCAATGAGATGGATGATTTGGTGGAAAAACGTCAAAATTGATCGTTTATATCCCACGCGACGTGATTGAAAAGACAGCGAGAGCTGTTCAACGGGCTACATATCGATAATTTGGGTGCGGGATAGCTTGATGCACGAGTCGAGGATGATTGATCCACCAACGATATCGGTCTCCACTAACGGCTTCTAGGCGATGGCGTGTTCGCCCTCTTAATCACGTACTCACAATCAATCCGTAGAGATCTCTACCTAACACTTTGCTACTGAACATTGATTCATATAGCAAACACACTCTTGAAGATAGAGACCGGCTTGTCTTACAAACATTGTCACTGTTGCTGTAACACTGGACAGGGAATTCTGACTGCATGGCTACGCATTCTGCCTGATGTCGCGCGACTTCCGTTGATTCATACCTTGGTAGCAATCGAATCGGTAGACTATTCGGCAATATGAATTATCGCGGCAATCGTGCACGGAAGATTAGCGACGCAGTAGATTACATCGTAGTCTTCTCGCTATCGCGCCAAGCCGGTGTGTTGTTGTTGTACCTACCTAGGTGGGCAGTGCATAGATCTCGCACTACATCGCGGAACAAAGCTTGGTATCCGTTTCCCCAGCCTGCTCCAGATCGTCGACTTACATAACACGACCACCGACATACCCAGACCCAGTGCCTTTATCGCTGCTGCGCAATGTTCCGTCCTGTGGTAGCCCAAGCCAGACCAGTCCTGGAGTAATCCGACCCACAGCGGAGGTAATTCCGGTGGAGGTTTCGACTTCTTCACACGCGACATTCCGCGAAGAACAGCACAGTAGCACTGTGTTCCTGGTACATATCCTGGAGTAGCAGGGGCTGGGATAGATAACGCTTCTGTATCTGTGTGTCGCTCGACAGAGCGTGCAGCACATGGTCATCAACATCCCACGCTAACCGAAGTTGGAAGGTACATGCGACGTTCCGCCAGAGAGCATGACGGCGGTACTGCTTCGCGTGTTTGAACGTATCACCATGGTCTATCATCTCATATCCCCGCTTCTACGCTTAGAGATACGGGCTCGGCAGAATGTGTACGTCTGTAGATAAATTGGATCATGTCCCTCCAGACTGGACGACTTCTCTTCCACTCCATCTACGCCACACCAGCTCCGGGTGAAGACAACATCATACCGCCTTCCTTCCTTCAAGCATCCACTACACCATGGCACCTCATCCCTTCAGCATCCTCAACATAGAGGAGACACGCGTTGCGCGTGACACCGTCCTCTCCCTCCACAAAGACTGCGTTGTCGACTTTCGCGAGATCTTCCTCCAAGAACCAGCAAAGGAGCTCATGAAACAGTACCTTGAGCTCGAACATGCAGCAAAGCCAGGACAGTCACCAGCTTCGAAGCGGCCACCGCGGTTGGCAAAGTGCCAGTACGACGTCATCGGCTCAGACAAGATACCAGAGTACCACGAGTCTGTTGTTGATGTGGAGCAAAGGAAGAGAGTCCGGCACGAGATTGTGGGAAAGGAGAAGCAGGCTGCGTTGACGTTGTGGGAGTTCCAACACCTTGTTAAAGCGTGTGAGGAGAGTGATATGTTCAAGGAAGCTATGGCTGAGATCAAGCTGCCTGATGGGTTTGAGTTGGTCGTTGAGCCTTGGTAGGTACCCATGTCGACTTCAGTTTACCACGTTACTAACAATCATAGGCCATACGGTGGTCTCGACATTGGTGCTGAGAACCGAAGATACTTCCAAGGCCTATGCTTCGCCCAGGACATGAGGAACGGAAACGCAGACTCAAACTTCTACGCCTACCCCTTACCGCTGATTCCTGTCATGGATGCACAAACCAGGAAGATCATCCGCGTTGATCGTCTAGCCACTGGTGGCAAGGGCGATAGCCTCACAGGCCAGACACACTCCGAGCGCGTTCTGGACCACTGCGAGGGTGCAGAATACGTTCCTGAACTACTGCAAGGCGGTCTTCGACAAGACGTGAAGCCCATCAACATCACACAGCCAGAGGGACCTTCCTTCAGCGTCACAGATGAGTCACTGGTTGAGTGGCAGAAGTGGAGCTTTAGGGTTTCGTTCAACCCCCGTGAAGGAGCTGTGCTGCATGACGTCAAGTACGATGGCAGAAGTATCATGTACCGGATGAGCATCTCAGAGATGTCGGTCCCGTATGCTGATGCTCGGCCACCATTCCACCGCAAGCAAGCTTTCGACTTCGGTGACGGAGGCGCTGGCAACTGTGCCAACAACCTTTCCTTGGGCTGTGACTGCCTCGGTGTGATCAAGTACTTCGACGCCGTCGTTGTTGGTAACGATGGCGAACCAAAGGTCCACCCCAACGTAGTCTGTCTCCACGAGCAAGACAACGGCATCGGCTGGAAGCACAGTATGTATCCCAACACCAACTTTTCAACCCAATCTAACCCACGAAACCAGCCAACTGGCGAACCGGCCGCGCAGTAGTCACCCGACTACGCGAACTCGTCATCCAATTCATCATCACCCTCGCAAACTACGAATACGTCTTCGCCTACAAGCTCGACACCGCCGGCGGCATAACCCTCGAAGTCCGCGCCACGGGCATCGTCTCCGTCGTAAACATCGACCCAGGCAAGACGTCCGATTACGGAAACGTAGTCTCCGGCGGCGTCCTCGCCCAAAACCACCAACACATCTTCGCAGCCCGTACGTCTCCTCAATCTCTCCTAACACAAGAATTATTCCAGGGCTTAGTTAACCACCCACCCAACAGGTTTCGACCCCGCAATCGACGGCCACAAAAACACCGTCGTATACGAAGAATCGCACTCCACCCCCATCAACGCAACCACAAACCCCGCCGGCAACTTCTACGAGATCCGCAAAACCGTCATCGACAAATCCGCCGGCGTAGACGCAAATCCCTTCGACCACCGCGTCTTCAAGATAATAAACCCGTCCAAGACGAATCCTAAATCAGGGAACCCCGTTGGTTACAAATTCGCGCCGCTGCCCACGCAGAAGATACTCGCTGCGCCGGGTAGCATTCAAGCGCAGCGCGCGCTCTTCACGAACCACCATGTATGGGTGACCAAGTACCAGGACGACGAGCTGTATGCCGCGGGACGGTTCACGATGCAGAGTCAACTTGAGGAGGGGGGTGTGCATGACATGGCGGCACGCAAAGACGGGGTCGAGAATGAGGATTTGGTGGTGTGGAATGTGTTTGGACTGACGCACAACCCGCGGGTGGAGGACTGGCCTGTTATGCCGGTGGAGATCTACCAGGTGCATTTCAAGCCGAGTGATTTCTTTGAGAGGAACCCGGCGATTGATGTGCCGAGTACGAAGAATACTGCGAGTGTGCTGGTGGAGAAGGAGAAGGGGTGTTGTGGTGGGGAGCAGAAGCTTTGAGTGGTGCTGAGGGGGTTTCCTACTTGTTAGTTGGATGTATGGAGCATATCCAATGTATACTTCACTTTTGCATCAGTGCCTCAGTGGTTGCGAAAAGGTAAAGCGTGGTTCATGCTACACTAAACTACGATGCGCTGCATCTTTCAAAAGACTAAAACCAATCTGATAGTCATCCAATCGTCAAGCAGTGGTATACCAAACGCCAATATACTCCAAAGTCATGTATGTTTGTACACGGGTATTTACACGCCCCAAGCGCCAGCGACGGCATTGAGAGCACCGTCAACAGCCTCCTCCAGGGTCTCCACCCTCAGTCTGAGCGAGCGGTTCTCCTCTCGCTCCTTTGCCAGACGACCCCAAACAGCGGATTGCGCACCGCCCTGGCAGTTCGCGCATCCCCATCCGCCTTTCGCGATGTCGACTTTGCCCTCTTGTCTCTGCTCGTATGTGCTTCCGCGTTTCAAGGGCTGCGGCTTGCGTCCCTTGGGTGTGATGTCGTGGACATCGGTGTCGAGAATGGAGGAGCGGTCGGTACCGGTGGGGCTGAGGCAGCTTCTTGAGAAGACGCTCGCGGCATCGGTCTCGGCTTCAGATTCGAAGCCGGAATCGACGCTGATCTCCGAGCCGGAGACGCGGTTGTGGCGGCGGGCGTTCTCCTGGCATGGGGCGTGGTCGCACTGTGGTGCGCCTCTAATAAGGGCTAGACTCCTCTTACGAGCCGCCTCTTCCTCTTGACGAGCCTTTCGCTCAAATGCAAGGTCCTCCATGAGGCTTCGCATCTGCTCGTCTTGCTCAGCTGCCTTTGCCGCCATTGTCTCCAGCTGCATCTTCAAATGCCTTGCCCGTGTCTCGGCCTCGTCGAGCTCGTCATCCTGCGCACTTTGTTCGGCATGAGCATCTCCCAACGCGGTAGAGAGTTGGCGGTATGCGGTCTGGTAGCGAGAGAGGAGCGCTTCGGCGTTGGTGAGGAGGTCGTGGAAGGACGAGGGCGCCAGTGGATCGGCAGGTCCATGTGGGAAGAGCGACTGCGAGATGCTCAAGTTGAGCAGCTCATCGTCGGGGTTGTGGTATGTGGGTGATTGCTGTGGAGGGGGTACAGCGGCGTTCTTTTGTGTGGACAGCAGCCATGCGAACTTGCTGCTAGTGGTGGGCTGGCTCGGGGCCTTGCTCGGGGTCTGGGTGTCGTCTGATCGTCTCGGGCTCTGCGATGTGCCCCTCGTAAGGGAAGAGCCGCGGTTGAAGAGGTTGGTCATCATGTTGCTGCCTCTCTGCTCTTCCTCCTCCTCAGACTCAGAGTCGTATTCCTCTCCCGACTCCGAACCAGAATCCGAGTATTCGTCTTGCTGTCCGACACCCAGCGTCACGGGTGCAGAGGAGCCGTTGAACCAGTTTTGGAGTGCCCTAATCTTAGGCTGGCTAGCGCTGGACTCGATAGCGCCTCTGGAGGGGATGAAGCTTGCCAAGGACTTTGTAGGTGAAGATGCTCTTGAAGTATGTTGCTGGATTGTCGATGTTGCGCGATTGAAGTTGTCGAAGATGGTGCCAGTCAATGTCCGCTGATGTGTTCGGCCAGATCGAGGGAAGTCTTCTAGTGGGGAAGGTGCATGTGGGTCATATGCCGTTGCAGTAGTGGGTGTTAAAGCGGAAGGAGGTGGTTGAAGGCCGGTAATGTCCACGTCGTCGAAGCTGTGCACTTGATCGCCGACCACGGGACTCGAGATCTTTCGACCGTGGTTCGAGCGGTGCGTCGCATAAGGGGCCTGAGGCGGCTGTTGGAGCTCCACGTTGTGAGGGGCGTTGCGGCTCATTCCAAACTACAGCCGCTAAAGGACGTCCGGTGCCGGGATTGCAAGAAGGCACGCTGGTCAGCGGGCGAGGAATGCGTCAGTCGCCCAAGGATCGTCGAGCAGATGGATGTTTACGTATGAAACGCGAAAGCAACGGTTTCAATGCTGCTGCTAGGTGGGGTTGTGTTGAGGGTAACCCGGCCAACACTGTCAATCTATCGATAACAAGGCGGAACGAGAGTCGTAGGAAGGTAAAGCGGCGGTCAACGAATGTTTGGTGGTAGAAGTGGTAAGAGACGCAGTAAAATGTGTCACTGCCGGTATAGTGTACCAGAGAGCAAAAAGAGGGTTCAATGTTTCGTGAGCAAAGGGCGAGGTTTTGTCCTCGAGGGCTGTTTCGCGTGGTTGGCAGGAAACAGCGTGGCAGGGAACTAGATTTTGTGAGGCTGGGAGGGCTAGCTCGCCCCATCACGTACGCAACGCACACCGCAACACGTAGCCGTCGCTTACAGAGTCCAATGACGCCTTGCCAGCCAGAATGCTCTAATGCAAGACAGCCTGTAAGCTGCCTTCGTCCCTGTTTGCAAGCCGTTCGGTCTGCGTTCGCGTTTCGAAACATTTCATCGTGCAACAGTTAGCGCACGGCCCAGTACGCGTTGAAATGAGCAGGGAAGGCCTATCTGAAGAAGCTCACTCAACAACAGGAGATTCAGCGACTGAGACACTGGTCGCGGTATCCTGTGATTGCGGCATCACACATCTGTCTCCCATCAGTGGAGGTACTCCCACTCGCCCACTGCACTTACCCCACAAATCTTCACACCGAATAATCGCGTACCCTTAAAAGTTCACCGCATGTTCTTGTAGCTACACTTTTATTCGAACCGCCTAGCTCTGCGCGAGCAGGTGCGCGTCTTCTGACGTGCCCCACCGCTCTGTTCCGTCTTCGGGCAGTACCACCCAGGGCGCCTTTTCTCGCAAGAATATATGCTTCACCACTTTGGGTGCCACTTCCGTCTTAAGGGTCTCCAGATCGACCGTTGCCATGCACAACCCTAGACCGTCGGGATCGGAGGGATATGACATAGAGATCGGAGCTCCGCAGCCCGAGCAAAAGGTACGTTCCGCAACGGCCGATAGTCTTAGGACTGTGCGCGTATCCGCATACGTGAAGGAGATGCTGTCTTTGGGAACGTGTGTGAAGGGCAGAAAGCCAGAGCCTGAGACTTGCTGACATGCGCGACAATGGCACAGTGTGATGTCTGACGGTGCGGCGCTCGATGTGTATTGCACGCCGCCGCAACGACATCCACCTTTAAAGACAACGTCATCTTGTATAACTTGTGGCACATATCTCGAACCGTCCGCAGCTAGATGGCACGTTAGTTTCGTTTGGTTCAGCTCTCTGGGTCACTTACGTCTCCGCGCAATACCGAGGAAGACCGAGTCAATCTCTTCAACCTTTCCATCTATCGCCAACTTCTCCCACTCTTCCTTGTAGATCTTTTGCGCTTTCCTTCGAATGTCATTGTTCGCAAACGTTCTCGCAACGTCCTTGACAATCACGTTTTCGACGAAGAAATCATCCCACTGCTCCATCTCGTAAGTACGTCGGCCATATCCCGCTTGACTCTCTACGGTAACAACTTGATCTACCTCCACACCCGCAGACTCCAGCATCTGCTTCAAGGTGTCTTCTGATTTGCTCCATGAACGATTGTATGGAATGGGAAGTTCCAACCTGCGGGCAACCCTCTCCAGTACCATGCCGGAGACCAAGTTCCTCGGATGTGTCGCATCCATGGCAATGACGCCTCCAGGCTTCAGGAACCCTGCCCAATGCTCAATAGCAGCTTTTGGATCGGGAAACAGGACCAGAGCTGAAGCCACTGTGATGACATCAAACTGCTTTCCTTTGAGTGCTTCCGTCTCTTCTAAATGCAGGACGTCGCCTTGAAGGAAAGTTGTGTTTGCGTATTTGTCCCCTCCTTGGGTCTTTCTGTGAGTAGCCACCGCGAGCATACCAGGGGTGACATCAACTCCAATGACATGCCCTTGTGGTCCTACCGCCTCTGCCTCGCGGAATGTCAACAGCCCGGTGCCACATGCCAGATCCAGTACTTGTTGCCCCGGTTGGATATCGAGATAGGAGATGAACCGCCTGGTGAAATCGTTGTGCCAGGTAGCATCGTAATCCCAGGATTTCGAGTCGTAGAACCGGATAGCATCCGCTGCTTGCCGCTCGCTTGACATTTTGGCCGATTTGAAAGTATCGACCGTTGGAGATGGGAGAGCTCTCTTCATATGTACGGTTATGGGGAGGGTAGAGGCGATTGGCCAATGAGCGGCGGGCTGCTTTGAAATCTACACTTGCTTCCAATGTGGCCAGTCAGACTTCACCTCTGCTTCCTTCTCTTTTGATCTAAGATAACGAAGATATGACGAACACATACACCTGATACTGTTGCGCAGCGCTGTTAGTTTTTATACCTTTCCTCGAGATTTCGTGGACGCTGCTGAAACTCCCGTGAGGCCGCAGGAGGGGTGCCGAAGCCGCGATCACTAGCGCCAGGGTTTCTGGCAAGCGCGACTACGGGTCTCTCCCGCTGCTTCAGGGCTCCTTCCACGTTACTATTTTCAACTTGTATCACCATCACCAGAACTCATCCTCCCTGACCTTGGAACCGTCTCTCGTTTCTATACGCTGCGCATCCGTACGTAAGCTAATTCCGATGGGTGAACGCGACCTCAAGACAACGCCATACATCCTACTAGGCTAGAGAAAGAGCTCGGAGACAATGTAGCTTTTCGATCTCACCTCTCGCGAACAGCAACAACGATCGCAACCGTGGAAGTCTCTCTGACATGCGAGACTCATAGCCGTTTCATGCATGTTGCGATAATAGGGGCATGGGCTCCTCCAGTACCAGAACAAACGCAACAGCAGCGGGTGTCGCAGAACTTTGGCACAGTGCCAGAACTGCAAGTAACAATAAAGCGCGCGCGACAACTTATCCCGCATCTCCTAAGGGCCCTTCCACGCTGATACTTGGATGCATAGGTCGCAGTTCTCTTACTTGTTGAGCCCACGGAGGGACCTCTGAGCAGGACGTTGAAGATATAAGTAACAACATGTTTCCACGGATTACTGATCAGAGGTCTACACATAGTGGAATCAATGTCGATCATATACTGCCGGGTGATCTTGCATGGCCGACGCACAGGCTAAACGGCACTTCAGAAAGAGCCCCACTGCACCCCGCAACGTGGGGAAGCACAGAAATCCGCGATGGCGGTATTAATTTCCATTCAATGGTCGAGCCAGGGCTTCTAGAGTGCATACGTCTTCTTGCGTCCAATCGACTCTTACGTTGTGACGAGGTCCATTTCGAAGTCCTGGCATGGCATCCGCTTCACTGCGCCATGCCCATATGAGTCTACAATACCCGGATTTGAACATAGTTCAGGTGGTCACTTCTCGTTTTGGGAGACACGTCAGGTCATGGGTGTTATAGTGCGAGGCGGTCTCCTCGCGGCTCAAGGGAACTTTCGCACTCCAATCGATGACACCGACTATACAGATGACGACTAATTTTCCCATCAATGAGCTGTCGATGCAGGGAAAGGTTGTGCAACTTGCTGAAGGCAGTACCGTAGATGCTTACATGAGTTACATGGGAGACGTTGTGTATCCAACATTCTCATGCCAGACTGTACCAATGGCATAAAACGAAAAAGCAGTATATCATCCTACACGAGTCTCTACTGAACAGCCTCTAGCACTTACACTAGAAAAAGGTATCGCAAATGTAGCAACCATGACACTCTGCTATGATAACCCCTGCTCCTCAAGCGCGTGGCGAGCATGAAGGAGACCAGCAGGCGCCAAGACGTGTTGCCTTTATTGCAGAGCAGTCACGCTACGAAGCTCACTTTGTCATACTCATGCATTCATATAGTGGCTAAATTTCCCCGCGGGAACACGGAGCGCTTGTGGAGGTCATCGTCACTACATAAGAGACGAAAACCCGCCAGCAATCGTTAGTGTTGGTCCAGAAGGTTTACAATATCACCGAATCGCCCACCATGAAATACTCACTCGTCCTCCCGCTCCTCGCTACGACCGTCCTTGCGGCACCGGCTACGGAGAAACGCCAGGACGCGACATGCACTGTCCCAACGACCTTTCCCTCCACCGCCAACTCCAAGTTGCCGAACCCCTTCAAATTCTTCGACGGAAGGGCTGTTACTACGAAAGCGGATTTCGCATGCAAGAACAAGGAGGTCAGCGCTGCCATGCAGGCGCAAGAGCTCGGTGACTTTCCCAAGAAACCATCAAGCGTTACGGCCACCTTCTCTGGCTCCTCTCTTTCCATCACCTCGACTGAGGGAGGAAAGTCGGTTTCCTTCTCGGTCTCCATTAAAAAGCCCAGCGGAACTGGCCCTTTCCCTGCCATCATCGCATATGGTGCTGCCAGTCTCCCAGTCCCAAGCAATGTCGCGACAATCACTTTCAACAACGACGATATCGCTCAGCAACAGGGTGGCAATAGCCGTGGAAAAGGCAAGTTCTTCGACCTGTACGGTTCCAGCCACAGTGCTGGTGCTCTCACCGCCTGGGCATGGGGTGTCGACCGCATCATTGATGCTCTTGAGGCCACTCCTAGCGTTGGAATCGACCCCAAGCGCGTTGGTGTAACTGGATGTTCTCGCAACGGAAAGGGTGCTTTCGTCGCGGCCGCGCTCGTTGACCGTATCGCTCTGGGTCTGCCCCAGGAGTCTGGCTCCGGCGGTGCCGCCTGCTGGCGCATCTCCGACTCTGAGAAGGCCAAGGGGAAGAACATCCAGACCTCCAGCCAGATCGTCGGCGAAAATGTCTGGTTCTCCACGAGGTTCAACTCGTTCAGCACGAAGGCCAACACCCTCGCTACTGACCATCATCAACTCGCTGGTATGGTCGCTCCTCGTGGCCTGCTGGTCATCGAGAACGAGATTGACTGGCTCGGTCCCGTTTCTACTACTGCTTGTATGAAGGCAGGTCGCCTCATCTACAAAGCTTTGGGCGTGCCGGACAACATGGGCTTCACTGGCTCTGGCAACCATAACCACTGTTCGTTCCCATCCAACCAGCAGACTGATCTTACTGCGTTCATCAACAAATTCCTGCTCAATCAGAGCTCGAACACGGCCAACATCGAGAAGGGCCCGTCTGGTGCCGATGCTGCGACGTACATTGACTGGACTGCACCTACACTCACTTAGGAACTAGGTCTAGTCGTGAGAACATTGGAAAAGAGTAGAGTTGGCGTGAGCTCGATATGTACATAGTTGGCAATGCGTCCGTAGCTGAATGACATGTTTGCCAAGAATGTAGCATCTTTAGATTGCCCTGGTCGCAGAACCCTGCCCAGTCTGAACTTGGAGCCAACATGATTACGCTTGGACTAGATGAATGCGCTGATCAAAAAGCAAAATTCTTCAGGCACTAGAAACTGAGGAGGAGCTGTTTTCAGGTGTCTGGCCTTTCGTACATGTGTGTATGCGAGAGAGCGTCGTTGCGGATGGCTAAACAGAGCGATGGGAGCCTCACACCGTCGTTCAGCGCAAATCCAGATTTCTCACCACCAAGGCCTTTTTAGCTGATAGAGTCGCTAGGCAGGTGTAGAGTTAGGATCAGGCGCCTCAGTCCATGATTTGAGTATGCCTGGCCGAAACTAACACTGGGAATAGGCCTGGTAAGAAAGGGAGAGGGGTTTGATGTTCGCTGGATTGTGGTAGCAGGTTTAGAGGGGTCGTGGACGTGGCACCCACTCCACTCGTTCCTCCGCCTCCGATGCGGTGGCTTATTCGGCACTAGTCCACGTCAAGCGCGTTGTTTATCTGTCTACCCCACAACCACTGCTTCAGTGTACGTGAATGAAGACGGACGAGGAGGAGTGAAAGCAGCGCAGCAAGACGCCCAGCACGCGCTGATTGGCCACAGCCCCAATTGAGCCATCACATGACTGCCAAGGCGCTAACTCGATTGCGACGCAACAACGCTCCAGGCTAGAGGACGTCCCAGCCCGCCGCAGCAGACGTTCAACACCACTCCCGATATCACTCCCAGTTGCGCCCGCATCTCAATATCCCCGCAACACGCTGTCCACGACGCGTATAGCGGTTTCCAACGCTTTTAGAGCGCGCCCGCGCCTTTGCCACCTCCCCCACCGAAATTGCGCGCACCCCCTTCAGCCTCACCACACAACGCGACTCTGCCAACGGCGCACCCCCGAAGGTCTTTCATCGGCTTCATCAACACAACGGCCGCCACCACCACGACGCCGCACGATAATGTTATAGAATCGCTGCACGCGCACCCCATCCCTCCCGCGACTGTCTTTCCCTCATAATTGCGCGACTGCTGCCTACCCCGACCCGCGACCGCGTCGAGAGTCGACATCTCGCATCTTGGCTATCCACCGCGCACCACAACATTTATACTGAACCACCACCACCATGGCGTCGGTTCAAGCCAATCCAGAAATGCCGGGGCAGGGTCCCCTCGCTGCCAACATTACGCGCGAGCAGATCCAGCAGGTCTTCCAGGTACGTACTGCCACTTAACCGCGTGTCCCCTTGCGCCCTGAGCAGTTTCCTTTGCTCGAGAAGCTTACTAACACGGTCTTTAGAGCTACACCCGGATGAAGCAACAAGGCGTGCCGGAGACCAATCCTGAGTTCATCAAGGCGCGCAATCTTCTCACCATGGTGCAGAAGCAAAATCAGTTTCAGCAACAGCAGAAGATGCTACGGCAACAGCAAATGCAGCGCCAACAAGGCCAGATGAACCCCCAAGCCGCACAACAGAACGGCGCCGGCATGGCCATGTCCAACGGCAACAAGCCAGCTGCTCCCACTGAGGGCAAAGTCGCTACGCCTGCGCCTGCCTCGAGCGGCCCTTCAACTACCATCCAGACTGCGACTGCTGGCGGCCAAGCTCCTCATGGCGACGGCCAGACCCCCACATCGGCGACAGCTGGTTCAATGCCGCTGAATAAAGATCAACTCCTTATGCTGCGCGCCCAGATTGGAGCTTTCAAGCATCTATCCAAGGGTCTTCCGTTACCCTCTAACATGCAGCAGCAGATCTTTGGTCACCACCAAACCAAGAAGCCCCAGAACGCTGCCGAGGCGGTAGCTGCCGCTTCTCAGATGCTCGACAATGCCACCCGTGCAGGCAGCGCCTCGAGCGCAAATGGCGGCGCAGTACAGGAAACCCGGACTCTACCTCGTCTTCCCGATACCTTTATCGATCCCTGGAGCAGCGAAGCCTTCCGCGATGTGAACTACATCTCCCACACCCAGCGCAAGAACCGACCATATCTCGCAACCATCATGCCTCAGGGCGTTGACATGGATGCGGTCCAGCAGAGCATGGAAGACATACGCAAGGAGCGCGAGATTCTTCTCTACAACCGTCTCACTGCGAGGAGGGCCGAACTGGAGAAGGTCCACGCAAACATCGGTTCTTGGGACACCAGCAAGACCGACACACCCGAAGATGATGGAAAGGTCAAACTGGCCCTAGTCATTGAGCAGAAGAAGCTTAACCTGTTGGAGAAGCAACGGAAACTGCGGAGAGAGATCGCCCAGCAGATGATCCACGCTGACAACCTTGCCATGACAGCGAACCGGACAGTATACCGACGCCTCAAGAAGCAATCGATGCGCGAAGCCCGTCTTACCGAGAAGCTGGAGAAGCAACAACGCGACGCACGCGAGACCAAGGAGAAGAAGAAGCACCACGAGTTCATCGATGCCATCCGCAAGCACCGCAACGAGTTGCAAGAATCTGGCACGGCTCAGCGTATGCGTCTGCAGAAGCTTGGTCGTACCATGATCACCACCCACCAGAACATCGAGAAGGAAGAGCAGAAGCGCATCGAGCGCACCGCGAAGCAACGTCTGCAGGCTCTCAAGTCCAACGACGAAGAGACCTACCTCAAGCTTTTGGGCCAAGCCAAGGATACCCGTATTTCGCACTTGCTCAAGCAGACCGATGGTTTCTTGAAGCAACTCGCCGATTCCGTCAAGGCACAACAGCGATCCGCAAACAACTCATACGAGCCAGAGGAGCCCGAAGAGGAGAGCGAAGCCGAGTCTGGTGATGAAGATCGTCCGGGCAAGAAGAAGACTGACTACTATGAGATTGCTCATCGCGTCAAGGAGGAGGTCACAGAGCAGGCATCCAACTTGGTTGGAGGTACCCTGAAGGAATACCAACTCAAGGGTCTGCAGTGGATGATATCCCTGTACAACAACAACCTGAACGGTATCCTTGCAGACGAGATGGGTCTTGGAAAGACTATTCAGACCATCAGTTTGATCACTTACCTTATTGAGAAGAAGCGACAACCAGGACCTTACCTAGTCATTGTACCGCTGAGTACTCTGACCAACTGGACCAACGAGTTCGAGAAGTGGGCACCAAGCGTCACCAAGATTGTCTACAAGGGTCCTCCCAACTCGCGTAAGCAATACCAGCAGCAGATTCGATGGGGCCAGTTCCAGGTTCTCCTCACCACATACGAGTTCATCATCAAGGACAGACCAGTGCTCAGCAAGATCAAGTGGGTACACATGATTGTCGACGAGGGTCACCGTATGAAGAACGCCGGTTCGAAGCTCAGCATGACCATCACACAGTACTACACAACGCGTTATCGTCTCATTCTTACCGGTACCCCACTGCAAAACAACCTCACGGAACTGTGGGCCATGCTTAACTTCGTCCTACCCACTATCTTCAAGTCGGCCACTTCGTTCGACGAGTGGTTCAACACTCCTTTCGCCAATACTGGAGGTCAAGACAAGATGGAGCTTACAGAAGAAGAGCAGTTGCTCGTCATTCGTCGACTTCATAAGGTGCTTAGGCCTTTCTTGCTCCGTCGTCTCAAGCGCGATGTCGAGAAGGATCTTCCCGACAAGACCGAGCGTGTGATCAAGTGCAACTTCTCCACCCTCCAGGCGAAGCTGTACAAGCAACTTGTTACACACAATCGACTCATGGTCAGCGACGGCAAGGGCGGAAAGACTGGTATGCGCGGTCTGAGCAACATGTTGATGCAGTTGCGTAAGCTGTGTAACCATCCGTTCGTGTTCGAAGAGGTTGAGGACGTCATGAATCCAACCAAGGGCACCAACGATCTCCTATGGCGTGCGGCCGGCAAATTCGAATTGCTTGACCGCATTCTACCCAAGTTCCAGGCTACAGGCCATCGTGTCCTCATGTTCTTCCAGATGACACAAATCATGAATATCATGGAGGACTACTTACGGTTGCGGGGCATGATGTACCTGCGTCTGGACGGAGCGACCAAAGCAGATGACCGATCCGATCTACTGAGGTTGTTCAACGCTCCCGACTCACCATACTTCTGCTTCCTGCTTTCAACGCGTGCCGGTGGTCTTGGACTGAACCTGCAAACTGCCGATACAGTCATCATTTACGACTCGGATTGGAATCCTCACCAGGATTTACAAGCCCAGGATCGTGCTCATCGTATTGGTCAGAAGAACGAGGTCCGCATTCTGCGTCTCATCACTTCCAACTCGGTTGAAGAGAAGATTCTCGAGCGAGCCAACTACAAGTTGGACATGGACGGCAAGGTCATCCAAGCTGGTAAATTCGACAACAAGTCCAAGGATGACGAGCGAGACGCCATGTTGCGTATCATGTTGGAGTCTGCTGAAGCGGCTGAGAGCCTTGAACAAGAGGAGATGGACGATGACGACCTGAACCAGATCATGATGCGTCACGACCATGAGCTGATAACATTCCAGGAGATGGATAGGAAGCGTGCGGCTGAAGATCCATATGGTCCAGGTAAGCCGCTCGGTCGCTTGATCGGTGAGAGCGAGTTACCCGACATCTACCTTAACGAGGAGGCGCCCATTGTCGACGAGAAGGATGACACACCAGCTGGTCGTGGCGCTCGAGAGCGTACTCGCGTCAAGTACGATGACGGTCTTACCGAGGAGCAGTGGTTGGAGGCTGTCGACAACGACGAAGACACTATCGAAGCTGCTATCGCCCGCAAAGAAGCCAAGGTCGCCAAGCGGGGTAGGAAGAGTGGCGGAGCGCGTGACGAGGATTCGCCTGTGCCTTCACGTGCTAGTTCAGAAGAGCCTATGCCGAAGAAGCGAGGTCGTAAACCCAAGGCTGAGAAGCGCAAAGCTGACGAAGCCTCCCTCGACGTTGATCTCGCACCTCGGAAACGCGGTCGGCCTGCTCCAGCCAAGGACATGTTGCTTCCTGATCAACGAGCCTCGCTTCAAAAAGTCGTCAATCTTGTTTACGAAGCTCTCAACGATCTGGAGGAGGAGTCGCAAGACCCGAACATTCCCAACCGCGGTATCATCGACCCGTTCATCGAACTGCCAGACAAGTGGGATTACCCGGACTACTACCAGCTGATCAAGAACCCCATCTGTATGAAGCAGATCGAGAAGAAGATCAACAAGAAGGAGTACCAGTCTGTGAAGCAATTCCGTCAAGACCTTGGTTTGTTGTGTAACAACTGTCGCACATACAATGAGGACACATCGCTGCTCTTCCAAGACGCCAACCTCATCGAACAGACCGCACTTGACAAGCTCCGTGAAGCAACCGCGGAGTTCCCAGAATGGCAAGATTACGACGACGGTGGCAGCGTGCACGGTGGTCTTAGCACAATGACAAGTGCAGTTGGCACACCACGAGCTGGCGTCTGAAGAACGTAAGTTGCACCACTACACACCGTATTTTGAGCATCTACTAACAGTACCAGATGACAACGCACGTCCTCAAACACGACCGCGTGACACCGAACCACCTTATACCTTCTCTACATGTCGTTTATTGCCTCACTGTATAACTTGCAAAGACCTGGACGAAAGAAGATTGAAAGAAACATTTCATTCCAGGCATTTCCATTACGCGCTTGCACGGTTTTTCGTCGCTCCACCACACCACATTTGGGCGCGGCTTTTCCTCCCCATGGTTTTAAGATGCTTGATTGAGTAACACGATTTTGGGGTTCAAGGGGGGGATTTTCTTTTTCTTTCCAAAGTGGAGTTTGATGCATGCATGCATGGCTATTGTAGCTAGTGAAAGCTTAGTTTGGCTCGTCTGCCTCTAGATAAAAGGGCAGTTTGATGGGCCGAGAGAGGGAAGAATGTGATTGTTTGCATTCATTTTGGTGCGGTTTGCTTGTTGTGATGGATTGACGTGGATGGCCTAAGTTGTGCAGAGTCACCAATCCAATGTATATCCCAAATTCTACACCTCCGAGCATCTGACATCCACCAGCGTCTCGTCCAGTCATACGACCTGCTCATCTATGCCTGCTCCGCGTTCCACTTGACGCAGTCCTGGAACTTGACGCCCGAACCACCAAAGATATCCAGTGCGCTGCCAATGGTAAGATCCACCTTGCCCTTGCTCAGCTCCTTCACCAGTTCCAAATCTTCAATCGACCGGCCTCCACCCGCATACGTGACGGGTATGCTGCACCATTCCGCCAGCTTGGTAACGAGTTCGTGGTCGATACCGCGTTGTAGACCTTCGACGTCGGCGGCGTGGATGAGGAACTCGCTGCAGTGGGGTTCGAGGAGGGATATCGATTCTATTTGTGTTTTGTTAGCTGTTGTTCTGGGATTGTAGAGGAGGGGTGTGGTGTATGTACCTTGGTTCAATTCAAAATCGGTGATGGTCTGCCACTTGTTGGTCGCAACGAACCACTTGTCGTCTTTCCTTCGGCAGGAAAGGTCGATGACGAGTTTTGTTTTGTCGTTGTCGAGGGCTTGGAGGACGGCGCGGAGGCGGTCCATGGAGAAGGTGGAGCAGGGGAAGAGGTACGATGTTATGATTACCTACTGCGCGTCGATTAGTTTATCTACCTTTTATAATAGTGTGTGTCCTGGTATATGCGCAAAGCTCACCTTGTCCGCGCCTCTTTCAATCCATTCAGCCGCGTTCTTCTCTGTAATCCCGCCGCCAACTTGCATGCCGCCTTTCCATGCTTCCAATGCTTCTTGCGCTGCTTGGTCGTTTCCTGGACCGAGCATTATGACGTGCGCACCTGTTAGGTCATGTTGTTTGTATAGGTCGGCGTAGAAAGCGGAAGGGTGCTCGGAGGTCCAGTTTGTCTTCAGGACGTCGGGGGTGGTAGTGTTGAGTGTGCCGCCGACGATTTGCTTGACGCTTCCGGCGTGGAGGTCTATACAAGGGCGGAAACGCGTCATCTTGCAATCTGTATGGCTGTGGTGATGGTGGTGTTGCGGGGGAGGGGTCGAGTGAAAGACGGAGGTCCGAGCGAGCATTTGGCGCTAAGAATTTCCTAGGTTGAACTTTTGGATCGCCCCGGCTTGCGCTCAGCACAGCCCACAACGACACGATAATGGCGCCCGCACTCGGAAAACGGAAGCGTGTAACGCGCAAAGAACTCGAACAACCGTCGCGATCACCTTCTCCCTCTTCCGGCTCGGGCGACGACTCCGGCGCAGAAGATCTCCAGGCGATATTCCGGCGCGCATTCGAAGCAAAGTTCAAGCCTCTGCCGGTAGAGCCTAAGAAAGCGAAGATAGAGGAAGCGCCCGTGGAAGACGAACCAGAGGAGGAAGAGGAATCGGACTGGTCAGGCATAAGCGACAACGAAAATGACGTCGAAGTCATCGAGTACCAAGACCCAACGCGCGAACTCGACGAGACCGAACGGGCAGAAATGAAAGCCTTCATGTCGTCGAAACCGCCCACCTCAGCATCCACTACAACATCAAAGAACACCACCACGAAGAAGAAACAAAACGACGACGCCGACCCCAACGAATCCTCCATGCTAAAAAACGACATGGCCCTCCAACGCCTCCTCCGCGAATCCCACCTCCTCTCCGCCTCGTCCTCGGGCACCTCCACACCCACCCTCGTCGCCACCGGCGCCGCACGCCACAAATCACAAGACCTGCACCTCCAAGCGCTCGGCGCCAAAGGCTCCATCTTCACACAGAAGAAGATGCCCATGGCACAGCGCAAACACATGATAGACAAAGCGCGGACGACGGAAGAAAAGAGGCGGGCGGACGCAAAGGAAGCGGGTATTGTTCTAGAGAGGGAGAATAGGGTGGTTAAGAAGGGGCCGGAGAAGAAGAGGGAGAGGGGGGTTGGCGGGCCTAGTATAGGCAGGTTTAGGGGGGGTACGCTGAGTTTGAGTAAGAAGGATGTGGAGGGTATTACGGGGAGTGGGAAGAAAGGGAAGGGGGGGAAGGGGGGTGCGAAGAAGGGGAAGAGGTGAGATGATGAGATACCCAATATGAGTTATGTGCCGCGAACGATATCGTTTTTGAGTGTCATGGATGCTCTCGCGTATATGTTTCGTGGATCACAGAAGTTTCGTGAAGGTGAAGACGAGGGACATGCCAGCGCACGACTCAGAAAATACGAGCTTCGCTCCACGCGCAAGCCACAGTGAATGTCGCGGACGAACTGTCACTGAGCCTGTTCACCGGAACTGATAAGGCGCTTTCACAGAGGGAGGAGGGAGGCAAGGGAAAAAGCCAGAGCTTTTGGTCTTTGCTCTATAACGACCTCACACTCTTTCTACTACGAAATCAACTCACTAAGATTGGTTCTCTATGTCAAGCGAACTGAACCAACAAGGCTCCAACTTAACCTACTTTCAATCCAGCACTATGGATACATTATCATCTTCTTCCAAACCAGCCTGCTCATCAACCCAAGACAAGCCGTTCCGGCTCCTAGACCTTCCCGCAGAATTACGATGTATGGTCTACGAGGAAATCGAGATATCAAGTTGTCACTATCGACTCAAAGACCCAACATTCAAGCCTGAGCCTGAACCTGAGGAGCAAACGACTCAACCATCATACATGACGCTTGTTGTGAATAGTCTGCCAGTAGCCATACTCGCTACCTGCCGTCTCATTCATGAAGAAGCAGCACCTTTCCTCGCGCCCAAGCTCGAAAGGCTACGTGATGAGCCCTCACATTTCATCATCGACTCGACAAGCCTTCACAGCTTCGTTAACAATTACCGCAGCATTGGCACGATCTTCGAGAAACATGAGTATGACGAAATCACAGAGGATTGGTACGGCCTTGGTGCTAGCAAAGATCCTGAAACCTGGATTCCGCGCCATTTCGACATAGGATGCACTTACGATCCACAATTTTATGTCTTCTTACGCGGCTCCAAAGAACATGCCACCATCGTCGAGTTCTACAGAAAATGTCTTGAGGTCCGACGACGCCGATACACTACAAAGACAGTGATCACCGTTCGTTATCGTCCTGGATCACCAGCAGATCTCGTCGGCGACTTGAACTTCAATACGTGGCTGGCGGATCGGGCGAGAGATGGCTTCGAATTGCAACTTAGTGGATTCGGCCCCAACGATGTCTTGATTGCAATGCGAGGTTTTCCAATTGTAGCTTATCTAACTGGAACACCCAGGGTGGGTATCAATCCGCTTTGGCAGGTCAGAGAGATTTCGGATGCGGAGTGGAAGACAGTGTCAGCAAGGGATGGCATCGTTGATGTGAATGGAGAGGGTGTACAACAGCCCAATGTTTTTAGAGAGCTAATTGTCTCAGGCATCATGAAGATGTGGGCTTTATTAGGGGTGAAGTAGGGAGTGGACAATCTAGAGAGGACTCATAAGGATATCATATCTGTCAATCCTCTTTCATCGGAAAGGCGATGTAATAGCTGTTCACCATAAACAGATAAGATATTCATTTCAACACTGGTGGTGATTTATGAATTAGCCCGCTGTTACACTCACTCGTGAATCCATAGTATGCAACTGTAAACCATGCTTGTGCAGCGTAAACCGGGTAACACATCTCGTACAAATCATTCCATGAAGGACGTCGCGCTGATTTCACCTACTTTACCTACTAGTACTGCGACAACCTAGAGCGAGCAGCACCTACTCATAATTTCCGCAACACATACCATTCTTACACACAAAAATGCTCTCGAACAAGAGCAATTCCAATCATCAGAGACACGAAGTTTCTCCACCAGACTCCAACTTTGCAACAACCACCATCCACCACGGATACACATATCCAGACCCAACTACCCGACTTACTCGACATAGCCGCGCATTACTCGACCTCGGAAGAGAGGAACCAACAACTTGGTCCGCAAACCCTACGCATATGACGATCGACCCGTACCAAACCCGCGCGGCCCCATCAGCCCACCCCAAAACCACACCTTCACGCCCGCCCCTCCAAACGACCCGTCGCAACACAATTCCCAGCGTGTATCGCCTACTCCGTGTGGACCCAACTACGCACAAGGCCATCACAAGACTATCTGCCCTATAATCCCGCCCTATAACCCACCCCGCGCTTAACCTGCCCTCTGCCCGCCCCAAACTATCCATCTAGCTTACCAAACACCGCACAGGTTTGCGCCGTTTTTTTTCGCTGGTAGACGTCAGCCCTATCTCAGGTAGTCACTCCGATAGCTTATCGGGCTAGCAATAGGCGCGAAATTGTATCTAGACGTCATGTCAAGCTGACTGGCGCCCCGGAGATCTGCTGCGCGTCCCAATCATGTGTCGTTGCGCTTGTTTTGGAGCCAAGTTGTTCGAGAGAGGGGGCTAGCAAGCGAGGTTTGCGATGGAGCTGCGGTGGTTTAAGGTGGGTTTTCGAGCGTCGCTTGTTGGCTTCCGCGGTTGGGATTGGGTTGGGCGCTTAGGTTGGAGTATCCTCTCGAGAGGTGGGGATGTAGGGTGGTTGACGGGCGCGGCGGTTGTTAGGGCTACCGGTCAAAGTGGATAGGTTCGTTCGTTCCTTTCTGTCGGGGCTGGACGGGTGGTGGGCATTTCGGACCTAACAATGAGTTATTTGGAAGGTTTCTGTGGGCGGAAGAGGAGTTCTTTCAACTGCGACGATGATAGGAAGGAGAGAGATGTTGGGATATTAAACTATTCTGCATGCGAACATCGTGTCTTGGATATATGTAAGTGATGATCATATGACTAGAGCGATCAGTAAACAGTTCTCTCAGAGTGAGGCTCCCTAGATCGCATCTTTCCGGTTCTTAGCACTACTAGTCGACTTTGTCTCATGATGTGCGAGCGTGTTCTGAGTAAGCAAAAGTCTCACCTGTGCTACATTAATGTGCTACTAAATAAGGTCAATATGCCCACTATCGAGCGTTTAGTCCAGGAAGGTTCCACCTATCTTCGGTATAACGGGTAAGTCTCGGATAAAGTTCCAACGATTGCGCTTGAGACCAGAACTCTTCCTGTAGCTCTGCTAGCGTACCTGTCGCTTAATGTACGATGAAGCATGACGGATGATTCTCTTCAAGCTAGAAGAACTCAGTAGGGCGTCTGCACGGTAACTCGTCGTTTGAGACGGCTTGTGGGCCTTCAGTGTAGACTACAAAGATAGTCTTATAGACCGGACTGAACGGAATGTATGGCAGATGTTGGCACTAAGAGAATTGTGATGCGCCCAGGGTCCATATGTTCTGCACGTGCAATACCAGAGTTTGGGGACGATGATTAGGCTGATCTCTCGTTTTTGATGCTCAAATGTGCATCCTGAGTCTGGCACACCAGAGGCGCTTGTGCGGGTAAGTTGCAAGTCCTGCGCTGGATGAAAATCGATATTGGTGCCCACAAGAAATGTGTAGTGAGCGCTATTGTAGCATCTACAGACTAGACGGTAAAGCGTAAGAGTAGCGAGTGTAAGTCAGGTAGCCAGGAAGCAGTAGAGACTGTGAATTAATTTGAGTCATGCATTGGAGCGTGGTAGCCAAAGGGCTGATGATGTCCACAAATTGACCATATCATTTGTTGTTCTAGTTTGGGAAACGTTTCGTAGCGCGGTCGAAGAGGGAAAGAATGCCGAGCACATGGCATAGTCTTCGAACCGTATATTGAGAATTGGATCATCGCGCGCGTATAGTCGTAGGAAAATCTGGACGGACAGTTTCGTGAGCGATTAAACCCACAATGAATCCCTAAATAGGAATCGAAATCCGAATGAGAAGGATTAGGATACTGAGTTGAAGGAAGACGATGCAATCTAGTCCAGGACGTGTGCCTCTTTGGGACGTGTAATACTGTATACCATGACGCTAGGTAATCTATCTTAACGAAATGAAGAGGCATATCTCCCCAAAGACCCCAGTACTGAGTGTCTCGACATGGAGGACCGCTAGAGCAACATGGTGAGGGGTGAAACAAGTAATCTGTACACAGCGAAGTAGTGCGAACTTTAGTTCCTGAATGGAGAGTCAGATGCCTTCGCTGCATGCAGGAAATACGACAGGACAGACAGGAACACCGATCAGCTTTGCATCTCTTGCGCTTAACTGATCATGTACCCTGACAGGCATGGGTGTCGAACGGCAATGAGTCGTAATGAGGCCTTCCATCAGAGGCTGAGCAAGATTAAAGTTCCAGTGGCGATGGACTCTTGGTAGAATGTTCAGCTTCATTTCAGCGTCGTAATGCTGGGAACCCTCGATCGGTGGCGGCGGGGGCGGTGGCGATCAACATCGATTTGGAAAGGGGGATCTCAGCACAGTGATCTACTCCATTCTTTTGCAGTTCGCCATGCAGAGAAGGCCTATTCCTGGGAAAGAAGGGTGCAGACGCGTCAATGAGGCGTGCCCTGAAACTCCTCCAGGATGGCAGGCGACCTGAATGGGCCAAAGCGACACTCCTGCAGCTTCATCGAAATCCGGTCGAATCTGTCGCCACTGCGTACATCTGTATCATGTGGCAGGTCTGTACCTGGCTTTGTTCACCTCTATCGATGGAGGTGGCCTTTTACGTGATGCGCGTCTGCCGTCGGCTATTGCGGGAGCTCATCGATCGCGGGTTTGGCATCGTCGGGATGCTGCGCGTACATGACGGCCTCGCCGGAAACCCCACGCGTTATGCCACGATATGTGTCGAGTGATTCCCAGCGCCAGAAGCGTCAGCTTGCACCGTTGATAAATCTATCTGTCGGCCTGAAACTTCGGTTGGTCGGTACATGGCAAGCTACCGAGATCTAGAGGCACGGCTGTCATGCAAGATTGACGAAATGCGGAAGCGGAAGCGGGCAGGCTCACCGATGAAGATCTGGAGGAATGTCAGAAACGGGCCGAAGACATGCGATGGATCTATCATGGATAAAGGAGCAAGATCTGATTTTTCTTTTCCCATCATGTGTGTGTGGGAGAACTGCTGGTTGGAGTTGGGGAAGCGGCCAGCGGGGCGGACTGGGTACTTGGGAAGGGCCGAAGAGCTGCCGAAGTATCGTTGAGATGCCGCTCGGGAGCCCGCCACAATGAGCGCGGGCACCCTGGAGTCTCCAGACACCCAAAGCGCAACTTTTATTGGTGGGCGTGTTGGCCGGCAGGAAGTGGCTTCGCGTAATGCACACTGCGTCCCTGGTGGCGTCGTGAATTGCGCCCGCCCTATCAAATCCCCTCAAAGCCGAAGGCGCAAAGGCACAGCAGCTCGCCAATCTGGAACAACAGTGGCAGTATCTGGTCTGAGTCAAGGAGGTTCTTACCCCCTCTGCGATGTCCGTCACCCCGCCATCTTGGACTTTCAGTCCGTGGACTGTGTTCTGCCTTGTTGCGACAAGAGGTACGCTAGAGCTAGCACGGTTCCGTTTCGAGCGCTGTGCATGATCCTTTGGCGGGTACAAGGTGCCGTACCCTAGATCTCAAGAGCACGGAGCGGTACGTTCTGATCGGTGGGGCGCATCGAAATACCTCGCCGACCACTCTGATACCCACTTCGCGACCGGTGATGCTGTTTACTAACCATCACTGGAGACGAATAGATGGAATCGGTCATGGGACAAGGTGATGCGTTCCAAAGAGATGGATCAGGATTCAGGAGCGCTGTAGCACAATCACCGCTGCTGGTGTCAAGAACTGTCAGTTCATATTCGTCATACGATACCCGATGAACTGGCTAAGCCGAGATACTCATATGCCCTCCACATACCGAGTTTTAATTTTGGCATCGTCCTTGGAGAGCTCCAAGTTCTATCTTGCAGCTGGCGGATTTCAAAATAATTACAAGTGGTCAGCCGCGGCAGCAGCCACAGCAGCTCCTCCACGCTTCAGACTTGACATCTCATGACATCTCATGTCCTCAGACACGACTCGATCGCTCGCTGACGCCATTTCATCGACCCGCTGTTGCGGAACGCTCAGGTACATCGCTATCGGGTTCTCAGATCCTGCAGGTCGCGATAAAACGAGTTAGTTTCAATCAAGCGATCCTGGAAGTTCATGCGCCCCCTTGTCGGTCCAATTCCATAGTGTCATCATCGCTTTCCGGTTATACCCTCAGAATCCGGCCTTTCATGCCAAGCTAACTAGCGTGTAGTCGGTGATGCATGAGTGCATGGTTCTAAATGCAGATTCCCCTCCCCGGGCGCAGGGGCGAAGAAGGCGCATCAGATCTGATGAAGACTCCGATACGAACGGGCAGGGAAACTGACTCGAGCTTCACACCACTACATACCATCACATCGTGGCCGGAGGTTGAGCTTCTTGAGATGCTGCGCTTACTATGCAGCATTACCCAAGGTTTGCCCAGAAACAAGATGACACCATATAGTGATATGCATCTTGTACGTAGTGATCGTCCACTAGGTTACTGAAAACATCCGACGTTAAGCATCATTGCGCTACCATCTTCGGATGCACGTAAGCTTGTAGCGTACCAGACTCTTCTAGACCGATTTACCGCTATTTCGAGATTCCGCGAAGAGGTTGGTGTTGAGTTGGCGACACTGTGCAATCGCTTGCCATCTCACTTGTCTCAGAAGGCGAGCGATGCACGATCTGAAGGCGACGCCACTGAGATATAGTGTGTTTGATCATCAAGATCGATGTTTTCTGGAAGGCGATCCAAGTGGCGAGATACAGCAGATCTGCGTGAGAGGTGTGAGTGCTCGAAGCAAAGGTATGCCGGTGGCAGTTCCCTACGGTGAGGGTCTCTGCCGGGTTATTCCAGGTATCGCAGCGTGATGTAACATGTTGAGGGCCCAAGAGCAGGATATTCACTGCTAACGGTGCATAGGATTCAATCGCTGTCGGTGTATATCAGACCGGCTTATGTGCCTCTCCATGGTTAGCTTTGGCGCCTGCATTGCATCGGCATTGCTGGATGCTACTACCGAGTTTGGCATGCGCCTTGCCATCGCTATTAGCCGCTGCTGTTTTACGAGCATCCTACGCCTCGTTCCCCTGCCAGACATGCCTTCGTAGTTGCGGTGAGTGTTGGTCAAGCACACAATGCTGCAACATGATTGCGACTACTGCACATGGGGTTTGAGGTTTTGACCGGTCTCCAAGATTGTAAAGTGCAGTAGCACCCAGTCAACAACTTTAAGATGTCTGGCGGTCAAGCTCAAGTGCATCGTTGGCATTGCTTCAAGGGAGAGTGCCGCAATGTCGCAGATTGTTTAGAGTGAGCGGTGATTGGAGTACCGATGAGTAGTTCTATGAGATCAGCCTATTTGAACACCGCATGGTACATGCCGGAGCAAAATGCTAACGTAGAACGGCTGTCTAAAATGAACCGCGAAGTTTTCATCCAAGATGATCCAATGAGTGGTACTCAGTGGACCTCTAAAGTACCTTCCAGCTACGGTTGGTACCGGGACAATGATACTGAAGGGCAGCTTAAGGGTGAAGCGCCGGTAGCGATGCTTGTCGGTCTGTTAACGATCAAGGTTTCGAAGGAGTAGTCTGTGAGCTAGGCACACCGTTAAGCGGCAGCTTGCAGGCCTCTCAAAATGTGATCAACAGTGAGCCCTGGATTTCGTGGAGGGTGGTGTCTCCCACACCCGCATACAATGCGGTGTAGCTACGCGAGTACCAAGCCATGTGGAAGCATTCAGGGGATTGTACAGGAAGCTGTAGCTGTACGGCGATGTTGAACACGATCAGATGGCGATGGCAGGGAACATGGTTGATGAAACACATCAGCGGCCCCGGGGAAGCGATCGGGCCTATCCGTTTGGTTATTGACATTCGCGGCTGACCTGTACGCCTAACCAAGGTGGGTCTGACAGGACGAACTGTGCGTCTTTGGCCCGCGGGCCCAGGATCTGTGCTCGGTTAGCAACACGCGCATGCATGCCGTCATTTGGCTAGCATAAGGTTCAGACGAACCACTCGCTTCACTAAGGATTCGACCTCTCGTGAAGCGGACACTAACACAGACAGACGATTATACGGCGATCACAGACCAGTATCACCGAACAAGGACCGCGGATTGCTGCCGCTGGTTCCGTGCGCCGCCGCCGCTGCCGTCCGCATAGCCAACGTCTGTCATCAAAGTATCGACGAGCCGACCGCGGATGGGTAGCGCGACTGATAGGTTGCCTTGAGATATACATGGCCACAATTGAATAATAAGTGGTTCGGCTTGTTGCTCGTGGGCAAAAGATTGGGTTCTTTGCCGTACCTCGTATTCTTACAGAAGCCGCTCGAAGAAAGACAGAGATTGCAAGCTCCTTACACGTCTCGGTAAACGTATGCGTTCTTGCACTGGAGCACTCAATGGTGGTCCGTCATCGTTTGAAGATGAAAGAGCGAAATTTGCTGTCCCATGATGGTGTCCAGCACTTGTTTGAGGCTACTGCAGGTCCACGATTTCGGAAGAAGAACTTCTTAGTATTGCAACCCCTCCAGAGCTCACTGACCAGCACCAAGCGCTTTAACCCAAGTACGGTCAGTCACTCTCGAGCCACGCGGCTCAACGAAACCCTGGCCTTCGGATCTTTCTGTCCCAGTATGCGAGCTTGAAGCAATCGCGCTCTAGTCGAAATGCCGTAAGGGCCCGCGCGGGTGATCCGGTGAAGACTTGCAACGCGATTGCTACACCCATGCACAGACATATGCCACACAGATTGGTTGCATCTTAATGTCAACCTATCTGGGGTCGATCACCAAGTCCGAGGGATGGAAGATTAGTGCGCTTGTCTAAGAGAGGTACAGGCCGACCGCTGCCATCCAGCATTCAGCTCTGCTCGCACAGTAGGGATACCCTGAAAGGAATCAACTGACAGCTGGCCAGTGCTGTCAAGGAGGAGCGGAGGGACGGAAGGGCGGTCATGCCATCTCGGTATGTTGAAGTCCCGTAGTCGCCTACGCCGCTGCTTAGCATGTAGATCAAGAACACGATCTGATGCCCCTGCAGCTGTTTGATCTCGTATCAGCATTGGCTGGTGATTTCAAATACATCGAGAGAAAACGGTCGTCAATCGGGCTATCTCAGATCAGACATATTAGTCTGGTCGATACGGGAAACCTGACCCGCTTAAAGATCCGGGCGCGTCGTTTGAAGTTAAAATCCACAGATGGCGTTTTGGCTTGGGGTAGGAGAGATCGTAGTACTGAAAGCCGTTGGTGGCAGGTCTAATGGCGCAATAGAGACTGTGCATACATCGGGAAGCGCGTGCCGTACATTAGTAGTGCGTAGCGTCACTCTAGAGACGTCGGCGACCGGGACGCCACGAGAGTCCTGAACTCATTGTTGGGCCACAGGCTGTGGCGGGTAACAATAAATGTGATCGCCCGTAACGCAGGGGCGTCAATAGCAAATATACACCTGCCTAGGTAGGCGGGATTATGGGTACCTTTGGCAAGATTGAGGACGGAGCAATGTAGCTGAGAGGATACAAGATGAAGGGACCCAATAGTTTGGGAAGGTTCCAAGTAACCGGTCGAGTGGGATGAATGTCTTACTGCAAGATTGCCGTAATCGCGTGAGCAGTTATTTGGGGGCTAGTACCGAGTTTGGCTTAGCATGCGACACACGTGACCCTGAGCTCTCCGCTCCTTCGCCGGCGGAGACCCTGTGAGAACCGTGATGCTATTCCAGCGCGTCGATCATAAAAAACACCATCGAAGTCGACAACCACATCTGCATCGCAATTGCGACTGTTTTCAGCTCCGACCACCACCATGCTCGACCTCATAAGCCTTGAAACAAAGCCGAAGTGGGGCGGCATACCCGTCTGCTTCCCCGATGACAGGCTGGGTCTCCCATACAGACTAGGGCACGTCAAAATCTAACCAGTGCTGCGTCCGGGCGCCGCCATTTATTACCTAAGGCACTTCGGGTTTGAGACGTTCCATTCGTAGGTGGAGGTAATGAGAGTGTGTGGAAACACCGATGATTGGCGAGAGGGCTTCATCATGGCCCGTCAACGCCCCGGGAAGAAGCGTCGTCCGCCACGCCGCCGTCGATTATCGGACGCAATAGCGCGTATCTGCACCCACGTGTGTAGGTACGGAAGACAAGGAGTCGCGCTTCACACTACGCCGACGACCCAAGAAATTGCCAGCCACGATAAGCCCGCATGCGAGGATCCTCACTGGGATTCCGGCCTGGCCCAGACGAGAACTCGTACCTCGTCAAGCAATTGCGCAAAGGGCTATCCGCCTCATTTGGTCATTTTGAAGTCATGCATGTTGCATGATGAGTCCTGGATTCCGCGTCATCCACCACGGGCCGGCGAAGCAGAGGTTCACAATTGACCCTTCACGTTGACAGAGCCTCAACATTGACTTCTTGGGTGGCCCGCACGGTTGACTGTCGGTGGTCATCAATGTATCGCCCGATGGGGTGTGGCTTGAGTGTCCTGTCCTATGGAACCCCCACACTGCACATGAGACGGCGAAGCCATGCGTCCGTTCACACCTGGGGCCCATACCCCGGTTCCGCCTTGAGACTGCATCCTGGTCGGCTGCTGTGCCCCGTACATCCATCATTCTCTGCTGGCTAGCCTTCCACTAAACCACCACCCCAGTAATTCTTGGCTGCATGCGAGAGCGATATTCCTTGTCCTTCTTGCAACCATGCTCGCTCCTAACCCTAGTCCCTTCGGCTTGATCCACAACAAACGCCATCCTTGCTTCGCGGGATGCTCAGAGTCGTAGTATATCGAGTTGGCCCATTCATATGTAAAGCCCCAAACGCTCCCCCATACCACAGTCAGATCGATCGAGCAAGTCCACAACACTCCCACGTCATCTGATCCTCTATCTCCACCACTTTGTCTTCTTCTACACTTGATAGACCTATTCCCGACAACTCTCGGCCCAGCCCGCACTTGCATCCCATCTGCCCATCCCGTGGCATCAGCCTTCTTATCTACAATGGCTACTGTCGTTGCATCTCATAACATTGGAATCTGGCAAGATCGACGGGAGCAATCTATGCATATCCCCAACATGCATCTGACCAACATCATGCCTCCCTACGACCAGTCCAGGAATGTCACCAACGCCCCCGTCTCTCGCGACTACCAACCCACATCAAACCACATGGACATCAGCATGCCCATCTACCAAAGCAACGCCCTCCCTACCTCGGTCCCATACCAAGCAGGAGCATTCGCATACGACCCCAGTTCGGTAAACGCATACAACATGCAGCAGCCTTCATACTACCCGCCCGCGATGCCCCATCCCGTTTCATACGCTTCCTCCCATGACGTCCAGCCGCTTCCCACCCTGCCAGATGTCCGACATGTTTTCAACCACAACGTCAAGTCTGAGGGTACATCGCCAGCGCATTCAGGCCATAGCCACATGTACGCCGATCAGTCATTCACATCCGACTGCAAGCGATCAAACTCAGAGCCTACTGAAGGCAGTGGCGTGAACTTCGCCACGGATGTGGACACCCTCATGAGGGCTATCCAGGCGAAACAGACAAACCCACCCCAAGAACCGGAGCAGAAGGTATGTGGACTTTCTTTGAGACACCCAAGCCGACCTCGCTAACCATGAAACAGGACGACGTAGTGAAGACTGCTCAGAAGCCAAGGAAGCGTTACCAGTGCACCGTCCCCAACTGCAACAAGAGCTTTTACCAAAAGACACATCTTGAGATCCACATCCGCGCCCACACTGGCGACAAGCCATTCCCTTGCAAAGCACCTGGCTGTGGTCAATCTTTCTCGCAACTAGGTAACCTCAAGACACACGAGAGGCGACACACTGGAGAGCGACCGTACAGCTGCGACATCTGTGGCAAGACATTTGCTCAACGAGGAAATGTGCGCGCGCACAAGATCGTCCACCAACAGATCAAGCCTTTCAGCTGCAAACTCGACGACTGCGGCAAGCAGTTCACCCAACTAGGCAACCTCAAGGTTAGTTCAACGCATCATGTGCCTCTACAACATCACTGACCGACTCTAGTCGCATCAAAACAAGTTCCACGCCGCCACTCTTAGATATCTCACCACCAAGTTTGCGACCATCAACCCAGGAGATTACGTCTCTCAGGAGGACAAGGAGCTTTGGGAGTACTTTGCGTCGCTATACAAGAACTCCAACAAGGGCATCAAAGGTCGTGGCAAGGACAGGCGCATCTCCGCCATGTCAGCATCTGCCTCCTCATACCCTTCCTCCTACGCCTCCATGCCAATGGCTTCCATGTCTCGAGGCTACGCCAGCTCTTTCCATCAACACAGCAGCGATCGCAGCAGCCGCTGCTCTTCGATGTCGTCTGACACTATTCCAATCCAGAGGGCAGACAGCGCATACGACTTCAGTGCACCGATGCACAACGGCTACCATCAGCCCCAGGGCAATGGCTACGACGACAAGGTCTTCCCAGAGCGGATGATGTACTGAGCACGCTTGAACACTTCAGAAAACTTCGGTCGAATTAGTGGGAGTTCTTGGATATCGGCGCTGAAACCTTGCGGGCATTGGGGTCACGGGTGATAGGTACCCAAGCTAGCGCAGCGAAGGGTACATTCGCATCTTCTCTTTCATCTCCTTCGTTTACACAGGCGTCACGGTATAGTCACGCTGCATCAGTAATGTCTGTTATGCATTTTCATGTATGCCCATCATGTTTGGCGTTCAGCACCTCATGTATCCTCATTCCATGTACGCTTGTTTGGCAGTCGGTCGCAAAAGGTTTTCATTGTCGTTGCCATACCCCGGCGCGCATTATTGTACGAATAGAATAGCATTATGACACAAAGAACAATCATCTACCCAGTCACCATTATCTTTCTCGGTCTCCCACAAACATGAACAGAATGCAGCGTGGTGCAACATAACTCACCGCTCAACCGCTGTTGAACGGCTGGATGGTGTGCGACTGGCTCGCTGGTCATGCAACATGCAAGGCGACTGCCCAACCCATTCACCGCAGTTCTGCTTGCAACAACCTTCGCTTAGATTCGCGCCTGAAAGCTCAGTAGCTTGACATGCGGGTGGTGTAATTGCATTAGCTACACGCCCAAACGCACCTTAAATTTTAGCTGGGCTGTCCATGCCTGTAGAGTTCAAGATAGGAACTGACGTTTCTGAGCTACGGCTCACTGCCGCCGATTGCCGACAAACTACGCACTGGCGCGAGTAAGTGGGTTGCAAGCTGCCTAAGGTAATGCGCCGCGCAGCGTCTGCAAGCTTGCACAAGGCCAGAAGCCCTATAGTGGACCGCAGTGATACACTTAAGATTCATGAACAGTTTTTCTGGCCCAATTTTCCAGTCAGTCTCCTCGTCGCAAACCCGACCACCTCTCCATGTCCTCAGCGAGGCTGATAGCAACCCTACCGACCAATCGCATCTTGCGCAGAGCTTCTCCGCGGCTCAACAGTGGGAGGATAAAGCGCAATTGGGCAGGTCAAGAGATGTACATCCCGCGCTTCCGCCGCCCCCAGATCGCAGACCAGGTTTCCAAAGCCAGATGTATGCAGGCGTTCTGAAGAGGATGTAGGACGGATCGCTAACCGACCAATAGCACCATCTTTGGGCTGCTATGCGCCGGATTCCAAGGCGCCCTCAAACTCTTTCACGAAGGCAAATGATATTGGCCATTGTCTGGAACGATCAGGGTACGTAACTTCGCCGTCTTGATGAGTCGCAAATGACGTTAAATACGGTGCGACTAGGCTTGAAATGCCCGAAGCCTCACTTATACGCGCTGCCTGGCTACGGATACTTGACACCTGAATCCGAGTGTGGGGTTATATCCGCAAATCGGGTACGATCTTCACTCTCCTAATTGTCGATCCGTGTGTCTACGCAGGTCCAGAATTCAAGATGCCATGACGTAGGCCCGCCAACACTGCGCGAAAATTGGGCTTGCCTTGGTGAGGCCTCATGATAGGAAAGTTCGTCGCATTGGGCGAGCACATGGATAGGGGCGCGATGCTGATGTGGATTGGAGTGGGAGTTGGAACCGGCCGTGGGGTGGGATGCCTATCACCTCAAGAGACCGAGGCATCGATTCTCGATGGACGGAACATGGCGTGATGGAACTGATTGGGCTCAAGGATGCGTTTCAAATCAATGCGGCTGCTTGCAAGGTCAGAAACTTGAGGGTACGTCTACGAAGCGTGGGGAGGGCAAACTGTTGGTCGACGTCTCGACAGCAGCAAGGTCGTGCTTGCCAGCGGCTATGTCACTGCTAGCGCACAACTCGCTGCCTCGCGCCCAACCTCCAACTTGACCCTCTCGCCTCCACTCTCTCAACGTCCTCATCTCGACACGTGGTACAACGTGTGCAATTCGCACGGTCTCGGTTCTCTACCTATGTCACTGTGGTTGTTTTTTGACGTTGGCCCGCGTTCGCAGATGACCGCAAAGGCCGCTTCCAGCGCGCATTGCTGTCTGGACCAGGACCGCGGAAGCCCCTGCGAGGGCCGAGGGGCACTCCCGCTGCTCTCGTCAAGATGCCGGTCCTCAGCTCGCACCCCCTGCCTCGCTCGGTTGAAATCTTCCGGAAGCAGCTTACCGTCTCACCGGGACCCTCTTTTGTTACCCATGGAGTACCTGAACATGGTAATTCGAGTCAGTCGATGTAGCTCTCGCCGACTTTGGCAAACTCTATGTCTTGTTGATGAGCTGGCCTGTCTCAGTGGCCAGGCATCTGAGTCGTGCGTACTACGGTTAAATCTATGCGAAAGAGAGGTCTTGAGAACACGAACGCGAATTCAAGCGGGTCAGGCAGCTTCCAAAATTGACGCGGCTTTGCAAAACTCGTCGGTGGGCCTGACGGAAACTCAAACATACGTCGCATTCCCGGCCAGAACGCTGCACATTGGTCGCCACGGCGAGACGAATGGCTAATGAGAGGCCATGATGCATGCTCCGTACAGCAAGCACACAAAATGCCTTGGACGACAGGAAAACACCATTACAGGTCCGCTCCATCATGACGGCATCCGCGGAGCCGACCACTTTCATCATCATACATCCCGATCCTAGCACTGCAAGATCTGATCCACACATTCTACCCTGAGATCTTTCTTGGGACATTGCATGTGCAATGTGTGTACCCGTCCCCAGACACATGACTGTGTATCCCCACTCACGCGCTGCGAACGTGTGGTCTGAAACATACGCAAAGTTACACGGCATAAACCAGCTCGCTAAATTGGGCAGCCTTTCATCCTGCATCGAATCGCAAGTGCCGCCTGCAATATCGTTCTGCGGTGCTCTTCGGAGAATTCTCAGAGCAGATGCAGGGCTTGTATGGTGGCGGAAGACTTTGTCTGCATACTCGTCACAGCACTTGAACCTTAAACGCGGAGCCATCGAAGAAAATGGGAAAGCCGGGCGGCGGATGTGGTACTCGCCGTGAGTACGCGACACACGTCCCATGGCGCATCAACCTCAGATACCACGCCTTCATCTCTGTTGGTACGTAACTGCTCGTATTGTCTTGATGCATGTCTCACTTTGACAGGTAAGTAACCTCCACCTGTATCCTGTCAGATTGCTGGTGCTTAGGCGAAATGAAGACTTGACAGGCGGATAGAGTGGAACACGTCCTCTTCGAGACCGCCATACATACGAACACCTGCTCTACCATTGGTCGGGTCCTTGTACCTAGCTCACAAACCTGCGGCATCTCAGTCACAATACGAGGATAGCTCGACCATGGGTTCCAATGCATCCTGCAACCACATCCATTTTTCTAGGTTACACAGTGTCATGGGCGCTTCACCCCCGGCCCTCGGCTCTCCATACTTTCACAGAGAAAGTGTGGTCTCGGACATGTCCGTCTGTATGCATCTTCCCCTGCATTGTAGATGGCCATTTGTCCACCTCATGCTCGGTGGACTATCCCGACTGTTCGGCATGCCGGTGCCGTTCTCGTACGTCTTGTATTTTCGTCTATGGCTATTGCCACTCCCGAGCCGATTTGTCTTCAATACTGCCACATAGGGAACGCCTCCCGCAAACCCGGATCAACCTCCCTGCAATTCCGACTCCATGTAGCAAAAACAAGCGCAGTCGTACAGCGCTTGCTATTGTGCTCTAATGGACCGTTCGGGTGCGAGTAAAAGATGAGAATCTCGGGAGCCAGGGCGCCCTGTCTGCATATGAAAACGTGTGCATATGCTCACAGCAGCTTTCCGGAAGAGCATGCGCATGCAGACAACGGACTTCTGGGAATAATGGGAGCCAGGGTGTCGTGTTCCTTCTGGGTAGACCTGCATTCGATGCAGGAGGCCGGTCGGAACGGGCCTTGGACGGGCTGGATGTAGAGTTGTATTACTTCAGCCGAGGAACAATGAGAGGCGACGTCGGACTTGGCGAGAACGTAGGTATCATAAGCGTGGGGTTTGAGTGGCTGTGAGACCAATATGGAGGACGAAGATCAGCTGACCAGTGCAGCGCGCGTGACAATATGATGCTCAACGTCTCGTACCAAATTGAGAGAAACTTGCAGAACAGGAGATGTCAGTCGCCTAAGGCGTAGCCGTCAAACCTGTCAGTGAGCACCCACCACGCCTAAGTGTCAACCTTCAGAACTGTCAAGTCAATGACTTCATCTACTATCATAGCGAATTTCTCGGAACTTTCATCGAATTACACCGTCTGTTCACAACATATCGTGTGTCCAGTAAGATTACCGCACTCTCAAATAAAAGATGTGCTCTACGAGGCAATCCCACGCCATCTCGTTTATGACTGCGCCCAGACAATACCATCGATTTCAAGGAACATGCCTGGAAGATTATTGGGGTGCATCTGGGAGAAATCAATATTCGTCTCCTCGGTGGCTGATATCGTTTGTGCAGCTTCATTTCCAGGTTTCAGAGCGGGTGACCAACTTCCGTCGATCAATGCTTCCGCGACACTTCCACAGCAGGCTTTAGAAGCACTCTACGTTACGTCTTTAACGTTGGGGGGATATGGTTGCACATATTGGCTGTCGTATTGCAGCGCTCAGGTCGAATAGTAAACATCGAGTATGTGGCTAGCTAACAACCTCAGAGAGCCGCTCTATAGCACTACGCCCCCGAATCTAACCAATGTGCCAATGATCAAGGCTCGCTTTAGTGGCATATATGCACTACCATCCGTATCTCAGTATACGAAAAGTACAGCAGCATGGTTAGCACTGCAATAATGCTCTGATGGCGGTGGTAGAAATGGCACTGCATCACGTACAGCACGACATGAACATCCGTCACGAGAAACAGTAGTTTCACAGCAATACGGTCGTCGCAAAGCAGCATAGCGTACAGCTAAGCATACGAAGACTCGCTGCAGCCCGGGCTCACCATAGGCCGACCCGCAACCGGGATATCTCCTAGCTTTCCGTCAATCAGAATGACACGACTATTGAGGCAAGAAGCCAGCAGATCCATTTAATGCCATACCAGCCGTAGTGTACATGATGATGATGACACCGCGCATGTATCTGTACATGCATGCAACAGGGCGAGCATTCTCTTGCGAGGATACCTTACAATATACATGTATCAAGGTATGCGATGCATCAGCCGCTCCATACCATATGCTAAGCCCAATCCGACAAGCTACAGCGGGTGCACCGTTTACCATCATGTACGTCCAAGGCGAGACCGTGCGCCACACGATTCCGTTCCTCAAGCATATCGTTAAAGTTTAACTAATGCGAGTAAACTTCAACCCTGAACCAAGATACGTGAAGCAGAGTAAACCAACAAGAGACACGTATCTCATCGGTAACACCGATGCACAACGAAGGACTTCATGATGATCTCGCCATGTACCGCCATGGTACTGGGGTCTTTCTGCGCGCTCCAATCAACTCACAGGACACGTACTATGTGATCATTCGATGAGAAGAACTGTCAACGCTACTACCTTTAATCTTCCCCTCTCAATGACAGTCCCGCGGCATTGGTAGCTGTCATAAGACGCGCATTCCCATGGTACCCGTACCTGCTAGCGAGAAACCGGCGGCGCGTTCTCAGCTATCTAGGTAGGTACACTTCGCCACAGCAATTCACCCCGCAAAACGTATATCCCAATCAAACCCCCCCAGCCTACCAAAACCAGCCCTTGGCTCAGCTCGACTACCACCCATGTAAACTGCACATCCGGTAACCTAAACTCTAGCCTCGCAGTACCATCGATCCACGCAGCGGTGAGAAAGGCAAGTGTGTGGTGTGGCGGGGGTGTCCCCAGTCCGAATCAGGAAGTTGGTGTGTGGAGTGTGTGGGTGGGAATTGCTTTTTCGCATCCTCTCGCCTCGGTCCCGTTTCTCAACGTTGGTACATGTTAGCGAGGGCATCCTGGGAAAATGGCTGGGCACGGGAATTGCGAGGCACATGAAGAAGTGTTGGTTCTTTCTCACCGCTGGTTTTGCGTGCGCGAGGCTTGGGACGCTGATGCAGCTTTCGTTGAGGGGGTGGGTGGGCGTGGGAGAGAAGAGGATGCCCCGCGATTTTTGGGAGATGGGCGGTTACTGCTGCTGCTTCTCGTGTCTTCAGAATCCGCGGAGGACTTCAAGATGGCCCGGAGATCCGAAGTGTACCTAGATATGTTAGCGCTTGACGAACGTGCCTGTTACGGAACGGGGCTGGGGGTCGGCTTCCCCGGGCGCATGATCATGACAGAATTGGGTGAGGAGCACATTCGGTTTCTTGAGATGTAGGCGGGAAAGGGTTTCCTTTTACTGAGGCGCATATGCTTGGATGCAGTCTGTTCGCAATAGGAGATATCGCTAGATGCTCTACAACGACATGTAGTCTAAGAGTTACTGTACAAAGTTTGTTAGCATCTGACGTGTGAAGGCTCCAACCATCTTTTTCTTCATCCGCAAATATTAAGCTTAAATCTAGACGACTACGTGTTACTCTCTGGTACTGTCGCCACCTCACGGAGAGAGAAACACTGTGGGTGCATCCGTTGCTTCCCATCCTCCAATCCCAACAGGTATTGAACCACAGTACTCACATCTAATACCATCAATTTTCAAGACTCCAGCTGTTGATACTCTCACCAATATCTTTGCATCAATCTTCCAATTCACTCATCATCTCCTCACACTCCATCTCCCCATCCACATCTCACTCCTCCATCCCCCAAACATCCCCAACCCTAAACCCCACTGGAAAAGGATCCCCATTATCCACCAAAACCTGCCTGTACCCCGTAATCCACGCCCTCCCCTTGACCCTCGGTAGAATCGCCTCGTGGTCCCCAACTTTTGTCGTACCCAAAATACTACACTGAAACTGCGTCCCCACAATACTCTTATGGGTAAACCTCTGCCCAACCCCCAACAACCCCTTCGCATGCAACACGGCCATCCTCGCCGAAGTCCCCGTCCCACACGGACTCCTATCGAACCTACCCGGGCTCACCACCACGGTATTAACACTTGCCAACCCCCCATCTTGCTCCTCCAACACCGGCCCCGTAAATTGAATCGCACTAACCCCCCTGATCTGCGCATTCACCGGATGAACAGGTTCATAAACACTCTTCACCCTTTTGAAAATCCTCTGCCCCAATTCCACAAGCCGCCTCCCATGTCTATTCTCCACCTTCAGTCCCAAACCCAGCTTTTCAACATCCACAAGCACAAAAAACATGCCACCCCACGCAACATCCACCTCCACCTCACCCAAACCCTCTACATCAACCTTAAGCCCCAACTCCTGAACAAAAGCAGGAACATTATCAAACTCCACACTCCTCACCTTCCCCGCCTCACACTCCGCCCTGACCCTCACAACCCCCGCCGCCGTATCCAACACCACCCTACTAACCGGTTCCTTCATCTCCAGCATCCCGCTCTCCAACAACACAGTCGTAACACATATCGTATTGCTCCCACTCATAGGCGCATACTCGTCGCTCTCCAGAATAAGGAAACCGGCATGAGCGGAGGGGTCGCAGGGGGATAAGAGCAGGTTCATACATTGTGAGACGCGGCCGAGTGGCTCTTGCATGAGGCGTTGCCGGTAGTGGTCGGCGTTGTGGAGGAAGTATTGCAGTTTGGCGTACATGGTTGGGAGGTGGATTGGGTCGGGGATGCCGGAGGTTATTACGTCGCCGATTTCGCCTTCGGCGTGGACGGTTGTTATGTGGATTATTGGGGAGGGGGGGTTGGGTGGTGGGGTGGACATTTTGGTGGTGGTGAGGGTGGAGGGTGAGGGATGTGGTGATGCTGGGGCTGGAGGGGGTGTTAGTATGTGTAGGTATGTTGGATAGGGATGATATGTATTCGTACCGACAGTTCAGTGATTTGATATCGTTTCCTGTGTCTCTTCCTTGCATTCGATAAATTGATGATGCTGTGTATCCAAACTCCACAAAATCGACGCCTGGAAGATGTCCTTCAACAAGTTAATATTTCGAGAAACTATATCTATCACTCCTAATATAAACAGAGTCAGCGTACTATCAGATCCTATACACAACCCCTACAAATGTACTCGTAGGGCGTGCAGAACACAGCCAAGTGCTCAGATGCATACCCCGCTTCCTACAACGAGGGGTCAAGCTTACCAACATGTCAAAGACGAACTGTGTTTTTAAGCACACTACCACCAGTGACTCAGATCAGTGGGCCTGAATGCTAAATCTCGACCCAATTACTATTAATCTTCCAAGAGGCGACTCTTTCTCCCTAAGTTCTATGATAATACAAACAAGGACTTTGCTCTGCAAAGCGAGACTGCGATACTCAAACTTTTGACGCAAAGAATGGTATGTACACGCAGAAAGAGGTAGCCGATAACGATCGGCCTGCAATCGCACAAGCATATATACACCTTAACCCCACCCACATCGTAACGGCATCTCAAAGTCTACTCCACCTGCAACATGATGCAGTCGGTAGGATCTTCTATCGCAGCTTCTTCGTCTCAGAAGCATATGTGCGATCGTTCTCGTCACCCTCCACTTCCTCAACCATCTTATCGACGGCCTCAGCTTGCTTCTTCCACTCGCTTTGGCACATCTTAAGTTCCTTCTGGAAGAGCTCGTCGTTGGGCTTCCTGTAGCTTCCACCAAGACGGTCCCAGAGCGTCGTGTATTGACCGTAGTTGTAGTTGAAGTATAGATGGTGCATGGTATGGCAAGCAGCACCATTGATGATAGGCGAGTTGTGCGCGTATTCGCCGTCGTGGATCAGGACGGTCCAGATGTTGACGAAGACGAAGAGGAAGACGTATGCGAATTTGGAGAGCGGGAATATGAAGGGGAAGATGTGGTAGGGAAGGCCCTGGGCGTAGCCGTCGGCGGGGTGGAACGCGTGCGAGGCGAAGGGCGTGGGCATGATCCACTTGTGGTGCGGCTTGTGGACGTGCTTGTAGACGCGGGGGTGGTGGAGGCCGCGGTGGATCCAGTAGATGGCCGAGTCGGTGAAGAGGAAGAAGAGCGGGAACTGCAGGTAGTTGTACCAGAGTCCTGGGCCTTGGTCTACCGTGTCGTATAGCTTGGAGTAGCCGCGCACTTCGAGCAGGAACCAGGGCACGGTGAAGATGGCCATGATGGGGAAGGCGATGTTGGCTTGCTTCATCTCTTGCTTGATCTGGTTCTTGAGGTAGCGCGGGTGGTTGAAGGTGGACTTGTCGAAGACGAGGAAGTACGAGGCGCCGGCGAAGACATAGTATACTAGGACACCAAAGAGCCTGGGGGGTTGTTAGAGGAGAAGTACGTAAAAGGCTGGGGCAGCGCATACCATGTGATGAGGTACAAGGACACCGCCTGTCGCCGCCAGTCGTCGCGTGTCCATTGGCTCATGTAGGCATACTTGGAGGGCTCGACGGAGAAGAATTGCGTCGAAGGCTCGTACTGCCAGGTCGCGTGCGGAAGAGCAAAGCCCGTGGGCTCCTCTCTAATGCTTGAAATCGTTGCATTGCCGACGAAAGAGGGTGTGGAGGCGGGAAGGAGGGTTGCGTAGAGAGGGTCGAAGAGAAAGGTGTCTGCTAGTTCGAGGACGACGTCCATGGCTGTTCAGGCTGGGGCGAGGGACGCCTCGGCGATCGGCGGATTCAGGTACGGAAGGCCTGCGATTCGTGATGTTTGAGGACCAACGGGCGCACACAATGCAGGTACACGTCACAACAAGAGACGGGCAAAATAAGAGCAATGCAAAGAGAGCAGAGTATCTAGGATAGAGTATAAACGAATGTGGGGAGGCGAATGCTCTCGTTCAAGTAGGTAGTAACAACGGCAACGCTTCCATTTATCGGCGATAAGTTTTCGGCGCCCCGAGTACAAGCGTCCCTGAGGGAAATGTCGCCAGGGTCCATGTTAACTGCTTTGGTTCCTCAACCGTCGACGTTGTGCCAATCAAGCGTCAAGACGGCCGACTAGAGACGCTCACGTGACTACGCATCACAATCTCGCGCGCCGGAATCGACGCATCCGCTGGTTCCGAAAGTGGACTGACAGCCCTACGGACGCTGCCCCTTATCAGATCTTCTCATCCGATCCTCGGAACATGCTCGGACGGTGACAGCACGGTTGACACGCCACTCTTGCGCTTACAAACCGTGATTGCGCGTTTTGTGGCGTGCATTGTCTTGACTGGTAGTGAGAATCATTTATTGGTGGCATGGAAGGTTTGGATTCTAGACGGTCTCGGCAGACCCTCTTGGGAGCCGTATACAGCTGATGCTCATTCGTCTCTAAGTCATACCAGGCCTCGACAACACAATTACTTTGCCACAATGCTGACAACATCCTCATCGGCCACTACATGCCCTAAGCCCACCTTCTGCGGCACGTGCCTGGCACTCGCGCCCCAAACCAGCGCATGCTTGAACGTCTCCTTCAGCGTCCGATGAACTTGGTCGCAGACGTCTTCGATCGTGCTTCCGTGCCGTACAATGAGCGCCTCTGAAAAATCTGGGTCGTTGCCCTTCCTCTTTGTGTACACCCTGATCAACCTCAATTCTTCCCAACACCTGTCCACGACGTCTTGAATACCGAGATCGAGCTCACAGCTCATGACGACGGTGTGTGGCTCCCGCGCCAGCTCGTCCAAGTGTGGTAGACCGATGCTATCGATCTTGTTGTACACGTAGAGACACTTGATGTATTTCCTGTGGTCCTTCATGATGACGTCGATGAAGTCGTCGACTGTTGCGTTTTCGTCTCGGACGAGGACTTCGCAGTTGAGCATCTTGTAGTCTTTGAGAATGTTGTAGACCATCTTCTCGTCGAGATGCTTGGGCGGGACCTGGAAGTTGATCTTCATACCACCGGCCTTCTTGGGCTTGAGATAGATGTTCCTATTGTCGATGAGATTCTGACGTAAGGGGAAGTATTGAGGTGAACTTACGGTGGCTCGCGGTTCAATCTGATACCCACAGCTTCCAATTCAGCTTCCAACAATCGCCTCTGTTCCGCCTTCTTCGTAGCATCAAGAATCATGCAGACAAGATCACTCGTCTTCGCAGCACTAATGACCTGTCTTCCTCGTCCCTTACCCTCCGCAGCACCCTCAATAATACCCGGCAAATCCAAGACCTGAATCTCAGCACCACCATACTCAAGCACACCAGGAATCGCCGTAAGCGTGGTGAAGGCATAGGATGCGGCTTCTGATTTTGTCTTTGTGACTCTGGAGAGGAAGGTCGACTTTCCTACCGAGGGGAAGCCAACGAGTGCAATACGCGCATCTCCGGATTTCGATACATCGAATCCTTGTCCTCCACCAGAACCTGCACCTGCAGCGGGTTCGAGGAGTTGTGCGCGGAGACGGGCAAGTTTTCTGTATCGTTGTTATCAGACGGACTATGTAAAGGTGTATGGATAGTGTACCCTTTCAGTAGACCAAGATGATATTCTGTACTTGAATGTCAGCACGTGATACACAGTGCATCCAGTATCGATGCAATCAAATCCGCATGTACATACCCGTAGCCTTATTCTCTGCATCTCGTTAGCGCAAATACCATCAAAAAAGCACTGTACCACTCACTCTGCGTCCTCCTCATCTCATCCTCAATCCTGGCGGGGCGTTAGCGCAAGGCCACATCAAAACTTCGGCGCTATATCCCACTCTTTGATCTTCTCCGTAATATTCACCATCTTGACGGTTTACTTCGCACTCTTCGCACACTCGGATAGAGAGGGACTGGGGTGAGGATAAGCGGTAATCGCACTTTGTGGCGGCTGCAGTCCGGCAATATCACGATGGTAAAGGTTTGGTGTTGCAGCGCCCGCGGCCCAGCGCCATTGCTCTTCGGGTCTAGCGCGTGAGCTAGCGAAGGCAAGATGCAGTGCGTCATCTGAAAGGCCATGAGCTTTTGCGCCACGCTGGTTTGTTTTGTGTTTCCTAGTGCTTAGTCTTGTTGCCTTTCTTTCCTATGTTGTGAGTTTCTTACTTCTGTATTGCTTCTCGTGCCGTCTTGGAAGCATGTTGTTTAAATCCGAGGATCCTTGGCCGCGCTCGCATCACGACTTATTAGATCACTACCACGCTCAATACGATAAAGCTATCGCATCTGGGGAGTACCAACCATTCTTGTATCCATGGGGGACGCTTGGTGCACTTTTTGTCATCATATATCTTCTCATCCCGCATCAGCATCGGCCGTGGCTTGAGAAAGGACGATACTTGGCATTTGCTTGGATTGCCGGATTTGCAACTTACAGCAACTTATATACAAAGGCGAGGGCTGTAGCACCAGCATTGGGTATCGGTCTGGTCAACGCATGGAGCATAGCATGGGTTGGCGCGATCATAGTGTGCAACGATGCACAGACAGATTTCATGAGGATTGAAAGGACCGGAGGCGTCTTTGGTTCGGATCCAGACCAGCGGAAAGAGAAGACACAACACGATGGAGGTGCAGAATCCAAAGAGAAAATCAAGGATCAGATCTTAAAAGCCGATCTCGTCAACAGCACCTCCGGGCCACGAGACCGCCACGGCCAATACGCATGGCAACCCTACCCCATCCGCCCCTTCATCGAGCGCCTAGACTGGGTACTGGACATATTCTGCAACTTCCGAGGCATGGGCTGGAGCTGGCGTACGACCGCCCTGCCCCCACCCCCCAAACCCATCCAGATCCAACTCGACAACAACTCCAAATCCACCGTCCCAAAGCACACCTACAAAACCCACGCGGGCCAAGTAGCACAATTCACCTCCCGGCGCTCCCTCCTCCAGCAAAACACCTGGCGCCTACTCAAAGGCTACCTAGTCCTCGATCTCCTAAAAACAACAATGATGTGGGATCCCTATTTCTGGGGCTTGACAAACAGAGCAGCACCACCACCGCACCTCCCCTCGTGGCTCACAAACAGCCCTGCACTAACACACACATACCACCTCCTCCTCAGCATGCTCGCCGTCAAATACGCCCTCCAAACCATCTTCGCCCTCGGCCCCCTCTTCTTCAGCGGCCTCCTCTCCCCCTCTCTCCTCGGCGCCCGCGCGGAACCCTGGATGTATCCTGAGACGTGGGCGCCGTACAGCGTGGTCTTGGATAAAGGGCTTGCGGGCTGGTGGGGCAGTTGGTGGCATCAGACTTTTCGGTTTGCGTTCCAGGAACCTAGTCGGAAGGTTATTGAGGGGTTGGGGTGGGATAAGAGGGGTGTGGCAGCGAAGGCGTTGCAGCTTTTTGTCGCGTTCTTTCTGAGTGGCGTTGTGCATGGCAGTGGGAGTTATACTGCGACTGGGGAGACGAGGCCGGTGAGGGGGCCCATGGCGTTTTTCTTGCTGCAGGCTGTGGGGATTTTTGTTGAAGCTTGTTTGACGCAGGCTGCGAACGGAGCTGGACTAGGGAGGAATCTGCCCAGCTGGCTGAAGCGAGGATGGACGTTTTTATACGTTCATGTCTGGTTTTATTATACGGCCCATCTTCTTTGCGACGACTTTGCTCAAGCGGGCGTTTGGCTCTTCGAACCGATTCCTGTCTCTCTGTTCCGCGGACTGGGATTCGGACCTGATGCAAGAGATGGGTGGTGGTGCTGGGGCGGACAGCTCGTACGATGGCATCGTGGCGATACGTGGTGGACGACTGGTATTGCGTTTTAGAAGCTTCTACTGCCTCCTGCGTGTAAGTCGATTGTCACATAGCGCCTAGTAGATTCCCTATATACAGCACTGTAAACTGATCGATAGACCCAGAAGGTATATTCCAAAACGTTCAGACCCATGGGTCGTATCTTCCATCAAGGAGAAAGTTCCTCCGTTTTCACTTCCTCAGTCACTGCAAAAACCCGGTTGCCTTGCCTTGCGTTACGTGTCCATCCAACACCCGTTTTCACTATTTCACAGGTAGGCCACATCCACCTGTCAGCACAGTATACGTACCCTTTTGCTCTACCCTCACACTTTGATATACACTCAATTCTCTCCGTATGCCCTGGCGCCGTCCAACACAACAGCCCACGTCTTTTTAAGGAAACCTAAACCACTCTTCGTTCTCTACGGTCTACCTCAGAACATAGTCGTAATGAATCCAGAATTCCCACCAATAGCAACAGAAACAATATTCAACCTAACATGGCGCTACCTCTCCCACGCCGCCGTCCCCGCCATGCTCCCCTCCAGCGCTCTCGACGCCAACGGATCTATCCCACGGTCGTTTTGTCCAGATGTTTATGATGGGGTGAGGAAGACGGTGGGGGAGATGAGGGAGGAGGGGCAGTGGGCGGTTTGGTATTGGGTTGTTGGGCCTGGGGATGGGGAAGATGGAGGGAGGGATGGAGATGAGAAGAGGGAGAGGGATGGTGGTGATGGGAGGGAGAGAGTGGGATGGCATCCGTGTTTTAGGCTGCCTGCGAATCGGTGAGTTTGTGGTTTTTAATGTTTCCAAGGGTTGGATATTTTGACGGGGTGTTGTAGGGTCGAGGTTGAGTGGTTTGGGTGTTGTGTGTGATTTTTGTTTGACCTGGTCGATTGGGAACTGACAACTGATATTGAATAGGCGCGTCGTCACACGTAACGTCCTCACCTCACCTCCCTCTCTCCCTCATACCACCCCTTCCACCGATACCAACACCATCCCATCACCCCCCGCTCCTCCTCCACCGCGCCGACGTTCAATATCCTCTTCTTCCTACTTATCCACGAACCCGGACCATCACGTTTCGAGCATCCTCTCTAACCCCATCGCCAATCCACGCAGCACCCACAGTCGCCGATCAAGTGCCGACACAACGCGTCGAATGAGTTCCGTTCGTGAGGAAAGCAAAAGTGAGGAGGGTAGTCTCACTGGCGTGGAAGCGGCGAGCGAGAGTGTGAGTGAGAGGATAAGGAAGAGTACGAGTTTACATGTTAGGCCGGGGATGGTTAGGAAATGAATGCATCCCCAGTCTAAGGAAGAGAGTTGTATTTAGTAATTAGTTAGGATGTAATGGGCAGATACCAGAGCAGTAATAACGAAGCCAACTTGCGTGAGCATATTCAGTCCGCTCGACTTCGCCCTTGCTGTCGTGACCCAGACAAGCCCGTTGTAAACATGTAAATCACCAGTCTCCCTTCAGACCATCCTGTTCCTTTCGCTCATCCGCATAGTTTCCCCCATCCTTCTCTTCTTCCATAACCCATGTTTGATACAGCACAGATAACACAGCTCTTTCCTCCGTGTAGGAAAAACATCGGCTTACACCTCCAGTCAACCCTGTCAGGGCCTGGTCGCAAGGCTGCAAGGCTGCATGACAGCACCCCAGTAATCCATACGTTTCAGTTCATATGACGCGTTTCCCTCCCGAGCTTTGGGTTTGTCACGACTCTCATAAAATTTCCACATGTCCATATTGAGACCATGACGGCATTACCGAGATGAAGGGTTTTCATGCAGGACTATGTCGGTTGCAAGGCTGAAGCGAAGCGTCGAGTCAGTTGGGGCTGGCTTGCAACACCACCAACACCAAGACGGAAAAACTGTCTAGGCTTAGACATTTGTAATACCACCGAATGGATCTCAACAGAGAAATAGTGTGACGTGAATAGATGGAATGGCAATAATAAATATAGTACATACATGCGCCACACTCTATAGCACATCGCCCAGCCCGGTCTGTCTAGCCACACGCAGGACCAAACAAACAAAGCACGCACGCACTTCAACGCGCTCCAACAGCCATCTCGCAGCAGGGTATCGGAAAGAAACTCGGAAGAAAACGATCGCGCAAAAAACAAACAAACCACGATCTCAACGACCATGAACAAAAAAGACCCGAGATGCGATGCGATGCAGTATGGAAAAAAAGAAACATTATGACTTTGTATAGTGTGGGTTGTGCGTCGCCGCAGATATTGTGTAGTAGGTCGTGACAGCTCTTACAACAAGAAAAGTAGAAAAAAGAAAGGGCACCGGAATGCCCAGCCCACCCAATCAAGCAGACCCAAGAATCAAGACTGACTGACACCATCAAACTCCTCAAACGACCAATGCAAATGATGTCGATATGCCGCTAAACCGCGTGAATCGTTCCTTTTTTGGCTTTTGAACTGTGTTCTCTCCTCGTATGTCTTTGTGTTGTGTTGTACGTATGGTATGGTGTGGTATTATGACTGCGCTTCGATGATGGTGGGTTGGGAATTAACCTGGAGGGTAGGTGTAATGGGGTATGGTAGGTATTGATCGTGCTGCTGCTGGTGTGAAGCTTCGGTGGGGTGATTATCTTCTTGCGTGTGCGGCCGTGTGCCTGTGTCGGGGCCGAGATGGGGATCTGGTATTTGGACGTCGAGCTATGGAAAGTTAGTTGAACGTGGTTTTACTCAGTGTGTTTTTGTATACGCACTGTCAGGTATCCAGTCCGCCGCAGTGGGATTATGCGGACTGCTTCTTTGGACCCGATGTCGCGGTTCCAGTCTTCGATCCAGCGCTCGAGGTCGGCGAGTTGCTTTTTTACGCCGGTGAAGCCCGCGTCTTCCCAGAGCCAGAAGGTCGCGATGCCGAGGACGGTGTCGAGGCAGGCGCGGAAGGTGAATGGGTCAAAGGCGTCGACGAGGGTGTCATTAATCTTCTTGATGAGTATCCGGAAGTCGTCTTCGGTGACGAGGGGGTCTAGGATCTCGGGGTAGAGATTGGCAAACGTCGGCGCCAGGTCGCCCTTCATCATCCAGTCGCGCTTTATGCGGATAATGCGCGTCGTGTTGTACAGCTCGGAGTCGAGTGGCACATGCGGGTTGGGATGGGGAAAGCAGGGATGCGAAGGGCCCCAGGGGAACTCGGACACGGCGTCGGCGTCGTCGTCAGCTGCAGACCCTGATCGTCTCGAGTGCAGCGAGGTGCGTCCGGAGCCGGGCAGGGACACGCGCGACAGGCCGGCGGGCTGGTGGTTGCGGCCGGCTTCGATGTCTTTGTCGGCATGGGGCGCGGGCGAGACACTGTCCCTGGGGTTGGCGGCAGAGGCCATGACGAGGCCTGGCGTGGGCGGCTGGGTGGGCGGCTGGCTCCTGCGATCACGCGGAAGGGCGATGCTGGTGCGACCGCTGATGCTGTCCTCGCCCGTGGAACGTTGGACGGCGAGGGAGCTCGGCGCAGGGCTCTGGCGACTCAGGCGGCGCTCGGGAAGCGAGAGCAGCGGGTACTCGTCGCGGCCGTCCTCCCTGGCTTGCGTCTCGAAGTCGCGCTCAATGGGGAGATTGGGGTAGTGGTCGTCGCGGCGCGGGGGCAGGGCCTGGGGCGCAGGCGCAGGCGGCGGGTTCTGGATCTGGAGGGTGCGCGGCGACGAGTTGACGGGGTTCCAGAGACGCGAGGCGGGCTGGCGCGGCGGGCCCTGGTACAGCGCGCGCAGGTTGAGGTTGAAGATGCGGTTGGTCAGCGACCAGCGGGCAGGCACTGGCGACGCAGCAGGCGGCGGGTAAGCAGCGGAGGGCGGGCGTGGAGTCGTCGTCGTGCCGGTGGTGAACGGGCGGTGCTGGGTGGTGGTGAATTCCTTAGGGGTCCCAAGGGCAAGTGGTCCATGCTCACTGCAGCATTGCCTGCCGACAAGACCAAGTTTGCCGTGGGTGCTGTACTGTCAAGGAAGAAGGAGCAGCCAGCGGGGAATCAGGTGTGGTGGATGAGTGCGCTGTACTGTTATGGCAGGACGTCGTCGTGTCGTGGTCGCCGTGGTCAGTGTCGCAGTGTTGGTGTCAACGTCTCACACGGCGGGTTTGGCAATAGCAGAGACAGAAACGGGCCATGGAATTAACTTTGTCGCATGCAGCAGCAGGAGAGGCGTCACCACGAAAGGAAAGAGCGAGGGTGCTTCCTTCTTCTTGTACACGACACGACACGTCCGCCTCGTCCGGCGCAACTTGGGCACCTCCCAGCCCAGGCTCATGAAAAAGCGCCTGCCTGCCATGGCTTGTGCAGGCTGATGACTGCCTGCCGCATCACGCTGACCCCTGCCCCTTCACCCATCCCTCACCTATCCCACGCACTGTGCCTGCATTAGCCCGGACAATCCTAACCATCCCTAACATTCCCATCCGACTGATGTCAATCTTAAGCATACTCGACATGCATTCCCTCTCATACGGTAATACGTTGGCGGGCACACCCACGCCTGCCGTCACCGTTGACATCCGCCGTCCGCCTCCGCTGTCGCTCACATGACCCTGACCCTGACCAGACCATGACGTTGGCGCACGCCTCGAGTACCCCAGCCCTGTTTCACAACACAAATCAATGTCCACACGATCCTCCTAACACACTCTGTTGCTCGACGAACCCGCTCAATCGCCATCGTCATCGACATCGTTTTTGCCCCCATTACTGACAATTGCATCAATTGCATGACTGTTTGCCCATCCCCATCTCCATCACCCTCACACCCCCGTCGCCCCTCTCAATGCTAACCAACTAACCCTCCATCCATCTCACACGGCCACACCCATGAGTAGCATCGTAGCATCTCCCTTCCACCAATTACCCACACATCAGCCACATCCCCGGCAAGCCCTGTCAGCTCTTTACCCAGAACCGCGTCGTCGGGATTCCGCGCACTTGCTCTCCTCTGAACAGCGTCAAGTCCGTGTGTTCGACTTGACCCCTTTTCTGGCGTTTACTTCCGATGACTAGTCTGTATATGATGTCAGCCGGCAATGTCTGTGCTGGTGGCGATGCGGTACGAGGCTGGCTGTTTGCAGCTTTGCCGGGTGGGTGGAGGGAAGTGCCATATGTAGCATCGTGGGTCGTGTGGCTGCGTGCGGCGTAGTGTCGTGATAGTTAATCTTGTCTCTAGCCTCACTTTTCCCCGATATCCAGGATCGTCGCTCATGTATGAGTGTAGACGGCGACTACGCTTCTCATATCCTGGGTATAAAACTCTTATAATAATAACTGCACATCCTATTACTGTCGATCTATAAAGCACACTCACTGATCATTTCACATTTCAAGAATAGAGTCGAGATGCCAGTTCATATGCTCTCGTATTGCTACTAGCTGCAAGATTGTTGTGTACCGCAGGATCGTATATATGTAAATAAAAGCACACAAAGTCCCGCCCTCGTGTAATGGTATATCCTTCGCGTTGCTCGTCGATATGCCAGTCCGTATCCAACCCTTATCGTGACCTGACCTGACCCGAACCGAACTAACCTTCCCAAACCCGCTCGCAGAGCTCAAAAGGCCCTCGTGTACAACAACTACAACAACTACCTACAAACAGAAAGAAAAAGAGAAAAACGTCTTTTGTACGGGCCTGCCGGCTCGTAACTTCATCTCGAAACTCAAGTACCTATCCAAGGAAATATAGGTATCCACAAGCTAAGTGTGTCATTTAGCATTCGCCTGCATCTTCCTCATCGCCTCACGGTGCGCATCCATCATCTGCCCACTCCGCATCATACTATCCATCTGACTCGCGCGCTGCTGCTGCATAACCTCGCGCTGCTGCCTCTCCATCTCCTTCTGCCTTCTCTCCATCAACAGCGCCGCGCGCTGCTGTTCCGCAACGTGCGCAGCGGTCTGCGCCGGCGGCGCAATGTCGCGCATGGTGTCGCGCCACCCAGCGTAGAGTTGTTCGCGCTTCTGCTCCGACTGCGCGCTCGAGGAGCGCTTGGGTTGGTGGCTGTCGAAGCCGGCGGGTGCGCCTTTGGTGGTGGCCCAGGCTTTGTTTTGCCATTTTTGCGAGGACGAGGGGGGTGTGCGGCCCGGGGAGCGGAGTGAGGGTTGGTGCGAGAGGGAGGGGGAGAGTTGTTGGGCTTGGAGGAGGGCGCGGCGTTGGGATAGCGTCATGTCTTCGTCGGAGTCGCCGCGTTGGGAGAGATTGGGTGACGACATTTGGGGGGTGAGGGTTAGGGCTGAGGCGCGGTTTTTGATCAGGGACTCGCGCTTGCTGAGGAGGGTGTTGCTGGGGAGGGGCGAGAGGGTGTCGAGTCTGATGGCGGAGTTGGAGCGGGAGAGGACCTGGGGAGAGGCGATGGAAGGGGAGTGGGTTAGGGATCGCTGGTTGATGAGTGATTCCTGAGAGAAGGTCGAGGTGTTGCGTCGGAGTCCTTGGCTGCTGTTCCTTTGAGTTCGGCTGCCAGTCGACATCCTTCTTGATTCGCGCTTGCTCTCGTAGAGGAGCTCGTCACTGACTGGTGTGGGCTTCTCTTCTGATCCGTCGGCGAGCATGATACCGGGTGATGATGGCAGGAACATGTCTTCGTAGTCTGGCTTTTCGGCAGCCTCGAGATGCTTCGCCCATTCGTTCGTGCGGTAAGATAGGGCGATCTTCGACAGTTTCTCTGGCATCACATTCTCAGTCAGACTGCCAACCTGTGATCCGCCTTGCTCCATCTGTGAGCCTTGAGAGATTTCATCAGACTTGGTAGACTTGGAGTATTTCTCGCTGCTGGCCTTGGAGCTAGACATGACCGTGTCAGCCCTGTGCTTGAATGTCTGTTCCTTGGGCGAGTCTGCTGTCTTTGGGTCGGTACTAGTCGTGAGAGATTCCACTACGTCAGCGGTGTTGACTACGCTCTTACGGTTAGGAACAGTGTCAGAGTCCTGTCTTTTGAGTCCAGGCTTTTCAAATGGGTTGTCGTGCTCGGTTCCGATTGGTGATTCGACTGGGGACAGGTTACGGACCGACAGCACATCGAGGTCGTCGTCCAGAGTGGCGGCAACAGAGGAAGCGCGGTCGTCTTCGTCAGCTCGCATTCCGATCAAAGCTTCTTGCGATGCTACCATATCCCTCGAGATACGTTGCCTCATTGCGGAAACATCAGAAACGCGCTTCGAGACGCGCCTGGGCACCTCGGCATCGTGATCAGTCTCAGGAACAGCAGAGACGGAGGTATTGTCGTCGTCAGTGTGCGCCTCATCTTCGGTAGGGACTTTGAACGGAAGTGGAATGACTGCTGGTGGTGGGGGTGGAGCTGTAGGGCGTAGGCTGTTGCTTTTCACAAGAGTAGGCCTCGAGTCATCCTTGGGAGCCTCTGGAAGAGCCTTCTCGTTCTCAGCGGTATGGGCCTCGGGTTCGATTTGTTGAATAGCATCATCATCGAGAACAGCGACAGTGACGGTGGCGTCGGGCTTGGCGGTACTGCTGGCAGATCGCATCATTCCAGTTGACATGTTGACTGTTACCGCGCTGTCGTTGGGAGAGACCTCCTTCTCATGGACATGAGTCAAGTCTTTGGGATCTGAAGTGGAAGATCGGACACTGTCCTCGGGTACGTTCTGTCCGTTGCCATATGCAGCTTCCCATTGAGCACGTTCTTTCTGGAAGACCTCCTCAACCTTGCGACCTTGTTCCTCCTCCTCACGGTCTTGATCCGCTTGTCTTTCGAGTTGTTGAGCGGCAGTCTTTGCGCGGTGCTCTTTGACTAGCTTCCAAACGCGCAGCTGGGAGACGATACTGACTACTGTAATAATTACAACACCAGCCAGCTCGGCTTTGATGTTCTTGGTAACCGGGTAAGTATTGGTGTTAAGAGGGAAGATGTCATCGTTGAGGTCTGCAGAGGTTAGCAATAGTCTGCAAATGGTGCGCGGCAACTTACTCCAGAGGTAAAGCCAGAACTCCTTCCAGCCGGAACCAGCCAGGCAGTCAATACCGAGGATGGCAGCGGTGGCTCCGGAGAAGGCGATTGATGCGATGAGACCGTAGTTACGTGTGTAGTGACTGAACGCAAGCGAGTAGCCTCCAGCTGACATGCAACCAATAAAGATGGCACGACCAGTTCCTGAGGTGATCAGGCCACCGTCCTTGACGCTGAGGAACCACATGCTTAAGCAGAAGCCACCAAGTAGGCAGCCAAAACCTTCGGCAATGTCTGCAAAGACCAACGACAGGACTCCGAAGATCACTCCAGTGAAGAAGGCCGCCACGAAGAAGGCTCCCTGGATGGCATCCGAGACGGGAGGGTTCATCAAGTATACTATCAATACAGTGACGGCGAGAGCGGTCAGGTAGGCAGCAGACCCGAACACGTATACCCTTCTCTTTGTCAGTACAGATTGGTAGATGGGTGTCGATGTACATACCATTTGTTCTTGATACCAATAATGGCATATCCTAATCCACTGAGTAGCAATAGCACTCCAGTGACGCCCATAGCGGGGGTCAACTTGGGGTGAATGGGCAGTGGGTTTTTGGGGTCCGCGGAGGCACTCTCTACATTACATTATTAGCTATCTCATAATACTTCTCACCACATAACTTACCAGAAGACTCTGCTGGAGTAGCATCATCAGATGGAGTCGTAGTAGGGACATCATTGATGGAGCTCGGTGCCGGTGTCTCTGATGGCTTGACCGAGGAAGCTTCAGTCGATGAAGGACGTTCAGACTCAATGCTCGAAGAGATTATTCCCGATGGGGTGGGTGTGGCAGAAGGCTCTCGAGACGCACTGTCCTGAGCCTCACGCGTCGACTCCGCGGAAGGAGTGTCATCCTGTCTACGGACAGCAGCATGAGGAGCCGCCACCGCAAACTGTAGGCATAGAACAAGCGCAAGACAGAGAACCAAGTAGTGACCAGAAAAGCGCATGGCGATTATGCGGTGTAGACGTGTCTACAAAGAGCCAAATGCCATGGAGAAATTACGATTAGGATTGGAATTCGCGTCTGAACGGTCCTCCGAGGATACTCGAAGAGGAAAGCGCGACTCCTGATATGCAGCGAGGTGGTGTCTGCAACAATGACGCACGAGCAAAGATGTCGAAAGAGCAAAAATCGACGTGGTAAAGACTGTTTCAAGGAGCGAGATCGGATTACTAGTAGTAAAAAGAGCGAATGAAGAAGGAGTGTGGTAGGCACAAACGGCCAATACGCGAATGCAGGATATGCAAGTGGTGCAGACGAGATGCAGAAAGCAGGTAAACGGAAGGTGGAGGCGCACCTGGGCATATATCAGACGAGAGAAGCCACATGGGTGAGCGCCAGCATAGCCTAGACAGGAGATCGACGCCTCCTCCCGCAGGTTGCAAAAAGCGAGAGGCTTAGCGAGCACGGCCTTGTTCCTGCAATGAAGGAAAAAAGCAGAGCCCAGGAGCCCATCGAGCTCGGCGGCGTCAGAAACGGCGGCTCCTTTAGGGATAACCCATACTGCAACGGGTGTGGTGTGGTCCTTGGAAAGGTTGAAATTAAGATTGCAATGGCAGCCACCAGCCATTCTAACGTTTTCGCGAGCAACGCCTCCAGGTGCTTTAGGGCAAAACAAGTATAGTTCAGTAGCCTATATTCCTCATCTAGTATTGACACTTGAGAGCGGAGTTCGGACGTTACCCGGTGCCAGACAGCCGTACCAGACATGCCATGAGGCGTTTGAGGCTGCCGAGTGCCGTCCGTCGATAATGCCATGGAGGCGCGCGCTGCGGGTTCCCAGCGAGCTGCACACACATATGCGAGATGAGTTGGTGATTACGTTCGCCAAGCAGGCACATGGCGGCTGTCATCCAGTGAGATGTTGATGAAGGAGAACGCGTCGAACGCGTCGTGAGCTGAGGTGCAGCCATTCGTAGGTAGGGCTGCCAACTCCGCAGGCAGGGGTCTCGCTACGTGCCCATGCATAAGCTGCCGCAGCGTGCATAAAGACCCTCCGCAAGGGCGCTCCTCACATAACAACGTGCCAACGTGCAGCCCAGTGAGCCTCAGCCCGTAGTCCGCCCGCAAGGTTCAAGCCTCCAACTATCGTTATCTGTAAGATCTTTCATTTTTCTTCAGCTCCCCGAGGCGGAGGGATATGTAGTCTGGATCGAAGCAAAAAGTTCATCATCGCGTTGCCCGAAAGGGAGTGATGATGTGACTGGCACGGCATCTCCTGTAACCGATGCTCCATCAGATCTGCAAGCAGCCGTGCGCATTGCCGACGATCCAGTTCTGAGCGAACCTTCGCGTGGGAATCACTTCCGTGCTTCCTGACGTTAGCACTAGCGATTCGAGCTATCGGCTTACCTCCTGTCACTAGTTTCACGACACCTTCAGACAGTTCTCACAGCTGCAATTCTTCAAAGTCACACATTTGACGTTTATCTGCTTGCGCCTCATTGTCGAGGCATCGCACCGTCATCTGTTTCACATAGGTCGCTGCACAGATCCTACTCGGAGTTTTGGCATGGTAGCCTGGAGGTCTGCACGTGGTTCCAAAACTATAGTGGGTCCCGTAAGATTGGCAATACATGCAAAAAGCTTCCGGGTTGAGGCGCAAGCACCTCTGTGAGTTACAAGATCCAGCTTCGATGTCCATCATCCAATACGCACAACTAGGTTTTGACAAGAAAGGAGTGATGGACACGGTAGTATGCAGATTGGGGGTAGTGGGAACGTATCGATGCTGGATGCGCTGTGAGAAGTTGACACTATCAGTGTATAACACATCGCATCACATCGTTTATTCCTGGTTCAGATCGATCGAACATGCAAACGGCTTCAGAATACCGTTTTAACCGAAGGCTCCTACCAACTTGCCAGCTGTAGCGAGCTGCGCATACAGTACGTGCTCAACGGTGTGTTCATCCGTCCACCAGACAACAGCTGTCAACTGCTCCGAATCCCGCTGCCACACCGCCCTCCTCGCTCTGATCACCTTTGGTGCGGAGTAGATATCCAGCCTCCCAGTTCTCGAGGATGTCGCCCTTGTTTCCGTCTCCATTTCCGTCTCTCCAGAGGCACACGCCGTACACTCCAAGCTCGCAAATCACGCCACCCCTCTGCAACTCACCGTTCCGGAGGATGGCGTTTGTCAGTGGAGGTGGCTCGATCATCTCCATTAGGATGTATGCCGGCCAATGAGTCTCCGGGAGCTTCTGCAGAAATGGTGGAATGGCTTTCCGGTAAATGTTGTTTCCTCCTCCTTCTCGCTGAGGTTTCAGCACATACTTTGTGGCCGAAGAGGCGTCCGTCGCAAGCTTCTTCGCTTCCTCACCAGCCTCGCTGTTGTCGAGCGGATAGATGGGCGCAAAAGTCTCTAGCACGCGCGCGGCGACCTTTTCATCGGGTAGGAAGCGCTTGAGGTGCGGTGAATGCGGCGTAGCAAGGACTTGCTGAACCTTCTTGCACCCCGCAAGTTGGGTCAAGACGCTTGGGCACTTGATGGCACGGCTCTTCTCGAGATGAGTGCGGGCGTTCCAGTCTTCGTCCTTTGAGTAATCATCTGGTGAGTACCCTGCTCGAAAGTAAATTGTCGTCACCTCGTACGACGTCGAGGGAGAGTTTGGTGGTGTGTAGACCAGTGTACGGTCTGTGTCGAGCTGAGTGTGAGACAGTGTCTCTCCGAAAGGTAGTCGGAAGGAGCGCACTCCATTATCTTCAAGGAGGGCGTATTCGAGATGTCTCTGATCAAATACATTTCGCTCTGGGTCTTGCACCACGAACAGCACGCATAGGGGACGCTTGGTGCGCGAAGTCCCGTACGCCTTGTGTGCTGTAGCGAGGCCCTTTGCCAAGGAAGAAGCTGACTGGCTTTGTCGCAAAGCCTCTTGCTTGATAATGGATGATGTTGAATCTGGGTAAGCGTCGATCGTGAGCAGGTACTTGTGTAACGCAGAAACTTGAGCCGATAGTCCACCAAAAGACGAAGCAATTGTATTGAACTCGACCTGTTTCAAGCCGGACGCTGGATTTGACTGCGAAGGGTCTTGATGTACCATGTAGTCTGAGCGGAAGAGTCCCAACGAGAGTTCCTGCACATAGCCTTCTTTCTTAACCTCTAGATGGGTTTGCCATAACTTTGCAACAAAGTCGTCAACGTGGACAAGCTCCTCCACGATGCTCTTCAACCACGTCTCGTCTCTGGCAATGGCTGAGTACAACTCATTGTAAGCCTGTTGTATTGAAAGCCCTTCCTCGAAGCAGGATCGTGGGAATAAGCTTGGAAACAAGGTGACTGGTGCTGTGCTTGCGAGTACACCAGACGGATCCTGTGATGGCTGGACGAATGACGGAGCCGGGCGTACCGCTAAGCCATGAGCAATCGACCAGTCCTTGAGGTTGGATAGCAGATACTGCTCCTCCTGTTGAGACAGCTCTGGTGGGTATTCGGTGAGCGACATTGAATTCATGGTGGCTGAGTTGTTTCGGTGTCGTTAGAAGAGTAGATCGCTCAGGTAAGAGAGAGACTTACAAATGCTGTCGGCGCTAGAGCGATTGCCTCATCCTGCCCCGCCGAAGCCCGAGGCGCACCAGAAAACCCTGGTCGCGCATTTCAAAGCAAATGTTTGGCGGCTTCTCAACGTGACAGCAATCATTGCCAACTACCTTCACCGTGAATTGTGATGGCCTTGGTGATGCTTGCCCCTCGTCGCGTGATCAAGTGACAGCGCGCACTTGCCTAGACAGGTGCCCCACCTTCTACGCGGCGCCCAATCCGCGATTGCTGTAGCAAACATCTCGCATCTCTCGCCATCATCAAACATCAAACACGGCAGCCACCGGGCTCTCACATCCAGCGCTATCAAACATGGACGATTATGCTCATCTACTCAGATGGCAGAATGTGGCGGGAGGTGACCAGATCATAGACTTGCCTGACGAGGACGACCTACAAGAGGATGATAATTCCGGGCTGGGGGATGCTGCTGAAGAGGATTCTCGATCAGTCGACGATGAGGATGAGGCTGCAGTTGAAGAAACGAGCAAGCGGACCAAGTTGAGTGAGGACAAGATTGTCGACATTATCAACGATCGAATTAAGGTCTTCACAAACGCCTGGAGACCAAACAAGGGTGTTGCTCGCGGCGAGGAGGTGGACTACGACCCAGTCGCTATGTGGACTGAAGCGGAGGCTAAAGGAGAGCGAGAAGCCCTAGCGAAAACGTACGAGACAGAGCATCTCTACTATAAGTCAAGACTGGATGAATTGTGTGACCAGATCGTCAAATTCCCAGGACGCAATGCGGTAAGAAACAACACCCTGACAGTAGATAAGACGTCTTCACTAACAGTGACATACTGCAGGAGCAAGTACGGCGACAATGCAGCAACCTCGAGGTCACGGTCGACTCCATGGAATTTGCAGCCTGGTTACGCGACATCTACAAGCTGGAACCCGTTGACGACAGTGATGAAGAGCAAGTACCTGACGATCAAGACACCGCGATGCGCGACCAACCGAATATACCACGGACTGCATCATCTCTTCAAATAGAGCCGGGAAATGAGATTATTGATTTGGGTTCACCCCCAGATTCGTCAGACATCGAAGATGGAAATGCATTGCCGTCAGGAATCAATATTGGTGCTGAAGCTGATCCGCTCGAAGACCTGACACATTCATCGACACGAGACTCTGTCATCGCCGACAGCGTAGAGCCAATCATGTATGCGCACCCAGGGCTTCTTGAGCCTGACGGCTTGTCCACCCGTCCACCTATTAACCATGGAGATGAGCCTGAGAACGCCTCGATCGCTACAGTTCGCCGCTGGAAATGGGAAGATTTGGTCGAGCATCTTGACCGTAAGCGCGTGGTCTCAAAAGTCATCTACGAAATGAAGTTCAATGATCGCGAAGTTATTCGTAATCGAATTCGCCTTGTTGGAAAGATCAATCTGATCAAAGAGATCAGAGCATGCATCGGTATGTTGTGCAGAAGAGAAGCGAAGCTGCAAGGCGTCCTTCCTCGAGACATGCCAAAGATTCTCGCGTTCACGAAGCTGTTCTTGTCTTGGTGGTTCTGTAGCAACTACTCCCAAGAACCCGATGCATCCAAGAAAGATCTTGAAGAGCTGAGAAGATGTATGGATAGTGGGGCCGCCGAGACAAGTACATTTTACGACTATGTGTATACGATTATGGGGACGACGTTCAGCGAAAAGGCTCTGCAGCATCCTGACCAGCCATCTCAGGCCGAGATCATCGAGATTTCTGATGATGACTGAGCCAGCGGCATCTTTTTCAAGTACTTGTCCTCCAGAAAGGGCCGTCTTGCAGGAAGGTCTAGGCCTCAGGTCTGACAGGCGGCTTATGAAATGTTGGCTCAAGCAAAGATGCCGAAGAGTGGAATTATCGAACCACGTGCGGCGTGTTTCGGCAAGACTTTCCAGTTCCGCACTGTACGCTAAGCACGACCATGACTGAGTGCAGGCCGAGGTATGCAGACGAAAGTTTTGGAGAGACGTACTATCCAGGCCTTTGGATTGCAGATCCTCTTGGAATCGTAGAGATCAACCTCACGAAATGGGACGGTGGCGGCTCCGAGTTAGAGGGTAGAGGCCAGGTCGCCGGGCAAAAGGCGGGGTACGCTAAGATCACAGACTACACCTGAGTAGTTGAAGTTCAAGTGTTGTACGATTGAGTTGGAACACGACCAGGTTTCTGCAGTGAGGTGAACAAAGGTGGCGACTGGATGCAAAGCGTGGAGTCGCATTAGAGGTATCATGGACGGGCTGAGAGGCGGCATTGCGGGTGCTGTCAAGTTACAGTGTGAGCCAGACCCAGGACCCTTCGCAGGCGCAGTGCGAACCATGGAACTATCCGAGCAATTACTCTCCGGACTACCGTACCGCTGATGAAGATGGCGTCGGCAGCACTGCAAGCTAATATAGGTGGGCCAATCATGACGAGTGCATTTGATGCCGACGCCCGGCATGTTAGATTCCGCGCTATTACCGCATGTAATTCATGTAGTCGCATCTTTGACACATTTTCCAACCATCTTTCTCTCTCGCACTCTTCCTCACCTCGCCTTACACCCAATCTGCCCGCACATCTACAATACACCCGTAAACCACCCACGCCGCGCATTTGACCAACATGGAGGCTCTTTTGCGCCAGTCGAAGTCCATGTGCCCGTTCTTACACAAGACGTCACCCGCCACGCTCCGCTCCCTTTCTACCACGACCACGGCGGCCACCCGCCAGGAGGTTTCCCCCGGCGCTGGAAGCATGTCCAACCTCCAGGTCATCGCTCGTCGCTGCCCCATCATGGGCAAGGCGCTTGCCGTCCAGAGCTCCCGCAATGGCAACAACGCTCTTGCCGGCGCTTTCGGCGGTGTGCGTGCTTACCACACCCGCGTGAACCGCGCCAGGCTGCACACGACGGCGTCCAAGGAAGCCCAGGCTGTGGATCTCGAGAGTCTGAGGGGCAAGCAGGGTACGAAATTCCGACGAAGCCGAGAGACCGCATCTTGGACGTAGCAGAAAATGTCGAACTGTTGGCTAACATCGCCCAGGACCACCATTCCCACACGCAGCCCTGAAGCCTGCGAACACTAAGCCCTCGAATGTCGCATCCGCATCCGCCCCGCAAGCCGCTACGTTCGATTACGAAGGCTTCTACCACAATGAGCTGGACAAGAAGCACAAGGACAAGTCGTACCGCTACTTCAACAACATCAACCGTCTGGCCAAGGAGTTCCCGCGCGCCCACAAGGAGTCGCCCGAGGACAAGGTGACGGTTTGGTGCTCCAACGACTACCTCGGCATGGGCCGCAACCCGCACGTCCTCAAGTCGATGCACGAGACCCTGGACAACTACGGAGCCGGCGCCGGAGGTACCAGGAACATCTCCGGACACAACCAGCACGCTGTAGCATTGGAAGACACGGTCGCGAAGCTTCACTCCAAGGAGGCTGCGCTTGTCTTTTCATCCTGCTATGTAGCCAACGATGCGACGCTCGCGACTCTCGGAAGCAAGCTGCCCAATTGCGTCATCCTCTCGGACAGCCTGAACCACGCATCTATGATTCAAGGCATCCGCCATTCGGGCGCGAAGAAGATGGTCTTCAAGCACAACGATCTCGCAGATCTTGAGGCGAAACTGCAATCAATTCCTTCCGAATACCCCAAGATCATCGCATTTGAGAGTGTATACAGCATGTGCGGCTCGATTGGTCCCATTGAGGGAATCTGTGATCTCGCTGAAAAGTACGGAGCCATCACCTTTTTGGACGAAGTCCATGCCGTAGGCATGTACGGACCACACGGCGCCGGTGTTGCTGAGCATCTCGACTTCGAAGCCCACAAGGCAGGCAGACCCCAAGGCACCGTTCAGGACCGCGTAGACATCATCACTGGCACTCTCGGAAAAGCATACGGCTGCGTTGGTGGCTACATTGCTGGCTCTACCAGACTCGTCGACACCATTCGCTCGCTCGCTCCTGGCTTCATCTTCACTACTTCGCTCCCGCCCGCGACCATGGCAGGTGCCAAGACCGCCATCGAATACCAGGCCAACTACCAGGGCGATCGACGCCTGCAGCAACTGCACACTCGTGCAGTCAAGGATGCATTGAACGAAAAGAACATTCCCGTTATCCCGAACCCTAGCCACATCATTCCGGTCCTTGTCGGAAACGCCGAAGTGGCCAGGAAGGCGTCCGACATGCTTATGGAAGACTGGGGCATCTACGTCCAGGCCATCAACTACCCTACCGTTCCTGTCGGCCAAGAGCGCCTGCGCATTACGCCTACCCCAGGCCATATCCGTGAGTACCGCGACCACCTAGTCGAGGCCGTCGACGCTGTCTGGAACCAGCTGGGCATCAAGCGCACAAGTGAATGGGCTGCCGAGGGTGGTTTCATCGGCGTCGGTGAGGCTGGCAAGGAGGAAGTCGCTCCTCTCTGGACGGACGAGCAGCTCGGTCTGACTGACGTTATCAACGAGATGAAGTCTGGCCAGGGTGCGACCGGAATTCTCGAGGCTGTGCTTGAGAATGAGCGCAAGGCTACAGCTCAGGCCGTTGCTGCTGCGGCTTAGATATCTGGATCAAGCAATGTCTGGGAAGGTCTGGTCGCTCGTTTCGTTATTTGAGACCTATGTAGTTGGACGACGCGTTGACAGCGCAGCGAAATCTATTCATCATTCGTCTGCGCAAGTACATCCCCATTGTGCATATTGCCGTGATGCTTAAGTCTCGCATATTTCTATTGTGATTATGATTAATACGCCAGATATCATTGACTGATGAACGAGATTGTACGACCAATTCTTGCCTATTGTAGTCTGAAGTGAGGGTGAAAACGTGTCTTGCTATTGTCTGGTGGAGGACGGATGGGGAATGCACGGTTGCAGCCCTGGGTTCACGTCAGCCATTGCGCTAGTCGGAGCTCCCAGGGTTTGAGCCTCACGAAATCGAGACACGCTCCATCATCAACCCGCGCCCGCCCCAACGCGACTCCCCGATTTGGCGCTGCCAACTCTCCATCAACCTGCCGCCTCGTCCAGTCCCTACACTAATTGTCGACTGCGGCGCGCGCCTATCCATCACCGACACCCCGGCCCATTCGCGAGCCAGCGCCGCATGCTCTCCACACATTGCATCGACTCTCTTTTCGCGCCGGTCTCTCGATCGTAAGAGGGTGCCATCATGCCTCCTCCACCCAAGCGCAAGCGGGGCGACCGCACCTACTCCCAGGACGACGACCGCAGCGGACGACCGTCGCCGCATCGCCCCCAGAACCTCGGACTCTCGCACGGCCAGCAGCAGCAAGCTAACAGCCCGCGCGGCGGCGGCGGCGGTGGCAGGCGTGGGAGCAGGAACAATGGACGCGGCGGCAACTCGAGTGTTCCGCAAAGTCCAAATGTCTCACACCCATCGCCGACTGCCATGTCTCCACCCGCAAACACATTCCCATTGAGTCGGCAACCTCAGGCCGCACCATCCACTCCTGCGCCAGCGCCCACTCCGTCACAGCCCTCGACGCCTTCTATACCGCGCGAGGTTCCAGCCAGCAATGAGTTCCTGACACCAGAGCGCGTCGCTCACTGGAATGGCCAGGCACGCGACGCCGTGGTGACGGCTGCTGTGGCTGCCCAGGGTGCAGGCGACAGACTCACCCTCTCGGTCATATTCACCGAGATCATCGAGGCGTCTATGGGCCAGCTGCTAGACGCCAGTGAATTGGGATCCATAGTACGCGACATCACATCCGCCCCAGCTGACGACCAGCTCGACCCAGTCTCGACGTTTCTCGACACGCTGAGCACGCTCAGCACGCTCACGCAGGATGAAAGCAAACACGCGTCCGTACGGCAAATGCTTGTCGCAACGGACATCGAGCCCGCGCGCATGCGAGCCGAGCTGGAGAACGACCTCTTGAAGTCCCTAGGCCTCGTTCGCGACAGCTTCTCCAAGATGGCCGTCCGCAAAGCAACCCACGCCCTATACCGACAGTCCAACTACAACCTCCTACGCGAAGAGACCGAGGGCTACTCCAAGCTCATGACCGAGTACTTCACCACTGTGAACAACGAACCGCCTACACAAGAAGTCGTCGCCGAGACCTGGCAACGGGTGAATGCCTTCATTGGCGCATTCGATCTAGACATTGGAAGAGTCCTCGACGTGACACTGGATGTGTTTGCAAACCTTCTTGTCAAGCACGGCAGGTTCTTCGTCAAGCTGTTGCGAACGAGCGCATGGTGGCCCGAGCTACGTGGTTTCGACAACATTACCTGGGACGAGGCCGAAGTACCCACACTTCCTCAATGGGCACGACCCGATGCGAAACAGTGGTACTATACCGACGAAGAGAAGGATGAACAATCACGGCTACGAGAGTCGCGCGATCGCAAATTCTGGCAGCGTGTTGGCGAGTTGGGTGACAGGGCAGGCATCCAGGCATACTTTGAGCTTGGAAGCCGTCGTATTACTGCGAACAACCGGCAGCCGGATCAGACATTACCCGCAGAGGGCGCGACGCTGTCGAATCAGCAGGCAGCTCGGAAATGGGCCGACGAGTGGATGGAGCAGACCAAAACACTCCCTCCCTCAGGAAACAGCATCGCCGCTCAACTGCTTGGCTTCAAGCTCCAGTTCTACGCATCCGATGTCCGCGATGCCTCCGACGAACTCCCCGAGAACCTCATGTATCTGATTGCGCTTCTGATCAAGATTGGCTTCATTTCCATGCTGGATCTCTACCCACATCTGTATCCTCTAGAGGAAGACATGGCTGCACACAAGGATAAGCTCCTCAAGGCCAAGAAAGAGAAGGAAGACAGTGAACGAGGTGCAGTCGCCAATGCGCTGACAATGGCCGGCGCACTGCCCGACGAGACCCCCGGCCCGCCAGCTGTTTCTCGTCTTAGAGACGCTGAGAGCAGGTCCAAGTCGGATACTGCACGAACCACGCCTACCAAGTCTGACGAGCCGACCGATAAGAAGAAGGCCCTACCCGAGCCCAAAGACCAGAAATTCACCCTCTTGAAGAGTTTACTGTGCATCGGCGCACTACCGGAAGCTCTGTTCATCCTAGGACGGCATCCTTGGATGCTCGACGTTTACCCCGAGCTGCTGGACCTTATCTTTCGTCTGGCGCACCACTCTCTGAGCAAGGTTTACGAGGAATCCAGGCCAGCCGTAGCCGAAGAAACCGTCATCGCTACCAAGGGTGCTGGCAACCGGGGTATCATGAGGCCAAGCGACTACGTTCCTCGACGAACTCTACGATGGGCCAAGCCTGACAAGAAGGATCAAGATGGGGGAATTGATTACAAGTTCTATTGGGAAGACTGGGTCGATAGCGTTCCCGTGTGCCAAGAGGTGGACGATGTGATCAAGCTCTGCACCAGCCTCCTAGGTTTGGTGGGACCAGAGTGCGGCAAGGACAGTGTTCTCCTGACCAAGATCATACGCATCGGAAAGAAGAACCTAGCGGACAACCCCTCCGAAGCGAATCGAAAACGTTGGGTCGACTTTTCAGCAACCTTCATTGCACCCGCAATCACCTTTACCGGCAGGAATCCTGGAGTCATCAATGAGGCTTGGGATTTGTTTAGACATTTCGATACAGCCACTCGGTATACCATCTATCAGCAGTGGTTCAACGGGATGCTCAAGCCGGTGATCAAGACAGCTTTCAAGCAAGTCGAAGTCGAAACCAGGAAGACCCTGAGTCGCGTTTCCGCCACCAACACTAAAGAGTACGGTCGTAAGATTGCCAAGATCTCGTATGCCAGCCCTGGAATCGTCTTCAGGACCACAGTCAAGCAGTTGGTCAACTACCCCAACATGATCACTGCTTTGGTAGAGTGCAGCAGGTATCTTACCTTACTTGGATACGACGTCCTGACCTGGACGCTGGTTACATACCTTCTGAGCCCTGACAAAGAGTCAAATCAGGAAGATGGTATGCTGTCTGCGCCGTGGCTTAAGAACATTGCTATATTTGTCGGCAAAGCTTACGCAAGATACAACCTGATGGACCCTGTTCCAATTTTGCAGCTCACCACGCATCAACTCTTGAATGCCCAAGGCGAGCTGTACATGTTGGACGTTCTTGAGCAGATGGTCAAGTCCATGGGTGGCATCAGCCTTAGCGGATCCGTCTCGGAGTCGATGGCTCTGGCGCTTTGTGCAGGCCCTGCGCTCCGCACTTTCACCTTGCAGTATCGCCTAGCCGACAACCGTACCCAGGCTGCTCCTTCAGCAAGGCGTCTGGTCAGGTGTCTAAAAGAGACGGGTCTGGGACCACAAATTCTCATCGCGCTTGCGCAGCACGTAGAGGCGTACATTCACCGCAACGACCAGCTCGATGTACCCGACAAGCCTGTGCTTTTCACCGTCGACAAGTTGCGCTCCGACATGCTCCAGTATATGGAGCTCCTCCGAACATACCTCCCTGTGGACGACTTTGACGCTGTTTTCCCTTCTCTAGTAGAGATGATAGCGGACTACCACATCGCGCCAGATGTCGCTTTTACCATTGCTCGTACGAGCATAGCAGCCAAGGCTAATGCCTTCCGGGTTGAGCAACGCTCGAAGTTAGTCCTCGATGCGCAGACGAATGGCGATATTGCCATGAGTGGTGTGGAAGAGGCGCCCGCCGTGAACGGAGAGCAAGAGGCATCGAAAGCAACTGAAGACGTGGAAATGAAAGATTCCGCCGCGCCTGCAGATTCTACTGATGCTACTTCGAATAAGCTATCTTTGGCCGATGTACCAAACGCGGAGATTGAAGGTCTTGCGAGCCAGCTCAAGCAACAGCTACCCGACGCTTTTGGCGACTACCCTTGCCTGTCCTACTACGTCACCTTCTGGCAGTTGTCTCTGCCAGACGTTGTCGCTGATGCGGAGAGCATCAAGCAGCTATACAAGGAGTCGATCGAAAACTTGGAGCGACAGCTGCCCGCCCCTGTTCCCGAGCGCCGCGGCTACCGACCCAACGTACCCAAAGCTGATTCCGAAGCAACGAAGAGTATCAAGGAGAACATTGCCAGGCTTAAGGAAGAACAACAAACTGTTACTAAGAACCACGCTGCAACGCAGGATAGTCTCCGCGTTGAGTTGCGCCGATGGTTCGAGGGTATTTCAATGATGGGTCCGCAGTGTGACCTCCTGCACAACGCTCTGCTCCAGGATTGCTTCATTCCTCGCAGTCGCATATCTCAAGAAGATGCACAATATGCATTCTCCATGCTCATTTTCATGCACAGCTCAGGCGTGCCGGGATTCCGCATGAGCAGATTACTGGATATGCTCTTCAACGCCAACAGACTTACGTCCATCATCAGCATGTACACCGAAGCAGAGTCCTCATCTTTCGGCCGTTTCCTCGGTGGCATCTTGCGTGAGTTGCAAATTTGGCAGGAGAACAAAGATGATGCTTTTGTCAAGCGCGCCCAAGGTTCAGAGAAGAACCTTCCTGGCTTTGGCAGGGGCTACGACGGAGAACGAAACCCGACAAGCTTCTTCACGTACGATCAGTTTTGCATGGTCTTGTTTAAGTGGCATAAGGCCCTCGCGGCTGCGCTCAAGACATGTCTGGAGAGCGGGGACTATATGCAGATGCGTAACGCCATCAACGTCCTTCACGCACTGGGTACCAATTTCCCCAGAGTGAAGAGTTTGGGCACCGAGCTGAAGGAGACGGTTGCTCACTTGAAGGAGGCAGAGGAGAGGCAGGATCTTAAGAGAGCTTTGGAATCTGTTCTTGGTCCCATCCTCAAAGGGGAGAAGCTCTGGCAGGAGGACCATGTCTTCCGCAACGTGAGTTTATCTCCATCGACACGTCCACGACAGCGAACTAATACGCCTCAGGTACCGGCGCCCCCTGGACTTCCGACAAATGGAAGCGAGAAGTCGACTGCAGAGAAGGGCAAGACTCCACAGCCACAGGACACGAAGCTCGACGCATCTGCGCCTGCTTTCAAGCCGAAGCCCGAAACGTAAGTTGACAAATTGCGCCCACATTACCAACGGTGAAACTGATCGACGTCTTCCAGAAACGGTACCCCACTACGTGAGTCGAACGACAACAGGTCAAAGCATGATAGCACAACACCTGCGCCTTCGAGAGACAGAGAACCATTCAGGCCAACGCCAAAAGCCTCCGACAGTAGGCCTTCCACGCCATCACAACCTGAGACAGGTTCTGGCAGGCCTCCAATAAAGGGCCCTCCGATGCATCCATCGTCGGTTCCGCTACGACCAGATAATAGGAACACGCCTGGTCACAACACCCCAGTTGGTAGAACGCACGCACTGCCAACACGACCAGACTCGCAACCGAGGACACGACCATCGGAACGCCCCATGGTTGACCGTACGCCAGAGGCCGCGCATGGTCGATATGACAGTCGGGGTCCCCCAGCCGAATATGGCCGACTAGACCGTACGGCAGATGCTGCACGTCAGCGTGAGGCATCGCCAGGTCGGCGCGGTGGGCGACCGCTACCTGGTGGCAGAACACCCGAGAGGATGCCTCCAGCGGCCGAGCATCGCGAATGGTCTGGCAGAGAACGCGATTACGATTACGATGAGCGGGCTATGCGAGCACCTCCGCGAGATGGGCGAGCGCCTGCGGTACGACCGCCCACATGGGATCCAAGAGACCCTTACGATGCGCGGGATTCACGTGAGCGTTCTGATCCCCGAGGTTATCCTGCACCTGCAGCAACGGAGCCTCGCAGGATGCCGTCTACTTCATCATTGGCCAACGAATACCGCCGAGATGGTCCCCCAGTCAACGCCCCGTATGCTGCGGAACAGAACGACAGATCTTCGCGACTCCCACCGGTGCCAGTCGCAGCCAAAGAAGAACCTACAGTCAATCCAGCGCGTGCTGCCTTGATCAATCAAGCAGAACATGGCAGACATGGACCACCGAGGTCTGATCGCGACAACCGTGGCGAGCGAGATTCTCGTTTGAACTCGCCGCGTCATAGCGATGATAGACGTGGTGATGATCGTCGAGTCGACGATCGCCCGCCTCCTGGATATCATGGTCGGAATGATGCGCCACGGGATCCTCGGGATGAGCGTCCTCAGATGCCACCCTCCAGTGGGCGAAGCCACCGTGAGGATCCAGGAGCCAGTGCTCCAACCGGTCCGCGTGGTGGTCGCAACGAAGCCGCTGCAACATCCCGGGCCTCGCGAGAGATGTTCCAGCCTACACCTGGACCACGAGCACAAGACCCCAACTATGGCCGGCTGAACCAGCCTGCAGAGCCGGCGCCGCCGCCATCTGGCCCACGCAGCGATCGAACATCGCAGCCTTCAACGCCGAGTGCACCCACCGGCCCCGCAGCATCACTACCAGCAGGCATCCATCCTAGTAGGCTGGCACACATCGAGGGCAGAGCACCAAGCGGGCCACCACTCCAGACCAACATGCCGAATGCTCCAAGCGGTCCGCGTAACGGAGGTCGCGCTCCTCAAGGCCCTATCCCATCATCACCAGTCGGTCCGCGACCTCCCACAGGTCCTGGAGGACCTAGGAATGCCGGCAACCCACTACGTGCCATCAACAACGTATTGACTGGAAACGCGCCTGCCGATCGATCAAGCGAACGCAATACACCTCATTCCAACCCTCCGGTGCGCGGTCGCGGTGCTACTCGCGCCAACGGCCCAATGGACGGATCAGACATGACGAGCCCAATGCCACCGCCCTCGCTTGATTCAACGCCCAACCAGCACCCGAGGAGCAGTCGAAATGAGGATGTACCGAGCAGGATGGAGGGCGCGCCACAAGAAGAAGGCCGTTCTGAATCCCGCAGTCATCGACACCGATCAGGTCGCGAGCGCTCACCCGATCGATCAGGCCGCCATCCCGAAGAGCGAAGCAGCCGCACTGCCCCTTCTGAGCGCGCAGAAGGCGAGCGTGGCTCCGACCGCGGCCGCGAGAAACACGGCAGCAACCGAGAAAGCAGCCGTCGCGAACGCGGCGAACGAGACGGCGAACCGAGATCAGGACGCGAGCCTCGCGAAAGCAGCAGACGTGAGCGTGGCTCCCGTGACGACGGACGCTCTTCAGGCGCAAGGGAAGAAGGACGCTCGGATCGGAGGAGCCGTGGTGGCGGCGGAGGAAGCAGCCAAGGGGATGAAGCACGCAAGAGGGGACGCGATCCCCAGGATCAAGCCCATGGAGATACCAAGAGGAGACGTTAGACGCGCCCTACTATTTCAGCATCAGCATCAGCACTTACGAGGTTGGCGTGGATGAGGGGGGGACTCGACACTTGGGACCAACAACACAACTTCATCAACAACAACATCTTCAAGAACAAACTCAACTTCACACTTTTCTTCTTCTTCTTTTCTTTTTCTTTTCATTGTAATTCTTCGATATTTGGGAACCAAGAGGGAGAGAAATTGTGCATTGCGCGGCGTTTACCTGTTTGTTATATTGCCATGCCTACCTTCTTGCTACAAAAAGAAGGCTTTACAAGGCATTTTACGATACCCCGAGGACGAAACTTGGTTCTCGAGCGCATTACAGAAAAAACGGATGAGCGGAAGATTTTGCATCATTGGGAGTTTTGTTTTCGTGATAGCTGGAATGGTGTTTTGGCTATCATTGTTTACTCTTTTCGTTATATGTACCATCATCATGCCGAAGAGGAGAGAGGAGGCAGAGAGCGAGGAATTGTGGGTATGAGTATAGATGTTGAGTGATTGCTAGTCAATGGACGTTGAAGCCTTTCAAACATATCGCTTTGCACGTGTTATCAGTGACGAGCAAACCACCCCATCAACATTGTCTATCGACACGTTCCTTCCTCCGCGGCACTACATATCCGCCATCTCACATACATGCATACATATAAGCGAGGCCTGCTAACGATTTACCCGCCTCCGCACCTCAATGTAAAATACCTCAGTCCCCCTGCTCTTGCATGTACTGTGGAGTCTCCGCGGCTCTGGAACGGGCGGTAATTCTGCCGCCCGCTTGCGGGTGTGGGGCGATGGAGGCGAGATCGGGAAGGTGAGATGTGAGTGGTTATGTAAGGGAAGGGCTCGGCGGGTATAGGCCGTGTGGTATGCATTGGGGGTGCATTTGGCCCTTGTAGAGTTTTGGATGTGGCATGGAAGCGTCGACAAAGTTTATGGATAATTTAGATGTGCATGATGCAGAAGAGGTTGCTGAGATGATCCGGTGTGCGTTGTGTAACGGGGTCGGTATGTAGGTCTGGATGGGTATATAAACGATCTCGCTCGGAAAAGAAGAGGTGAATTGGTCAAGGTCAAATTGTAGCCAAGATGGTGTCTTCATTCGTTCAACTGCTCGTTAGCACTTTTGCGGCAGCAGGAGTATCTGCTGTACACATCACCGCCCCCCTCAACCAAACATACGACTACATCATCGTAGGAGGAGGCACATCCGGCCTCACCGTCGCAAACAGACTAACGGAGAACGGAAAACGTAAGTCTTAACCCCTCATATCAGCCCCATACCCTCCCATCCTAACAAACCACCACAGATACCGTCCTCGTAATCGAATACGGCAACCTCGTAAACGACCCCAGCATCCTCGTCCCAGCCAACACTCTAAGTTTCGCTCCAACCCCCGAACGCTACTTCAACTTTACTCCCGTCCCAAATCCTGGCCTCAATAATGACACCACGAGCCCTCTCGCAGCCGCCATAGTCGGCGGAAGCAGTGCCGTAAACGGGATGTTCTTCGACCGCGGCAGCGAAGCCGACTATAACGCGTGGGAAGCCCTCGGGAACAAAGGTTGGGGCTTCAAAGACCTGCTTCCTTATTTCAAAAAATCCGTTACCTTCACGCCGCCGAGCGAAGAAGTGGCGGAGAAGTACAATTATACGTGGGATGTTGAGGCGGCGTATGGTGGACATGGTGAGATTCAGGTATCCTTCCCGCCGTACCAGTTCCCCGGTCAAAACCGGTTGTGGGATGCGTGGAGAGAGATTGGTGTGGAGAAGCCGAAGGAGGCTGCGGCGGGAAATGCGATTGGTAGTATTATGGCGCCGAGTGCGTTGGATCCCGTTTTGAGGACGAGGAGTTATGCTAGGACGGCGCATTATGAACCGTATGCGAAGAGGCGGAATTATCATCTTTTGACGGGGTATCAGGCAACTGAGATTCTGTTCAAGGAGGGTGGTGAGTTGGAGGCTGAGGGTGTGAGTATGGTGAAGGTGGGAGGTACTGAGAAGAGTGTTGTGAAGGCGAGGAAGGAGGTTATCGTTGCGGCGGGCGCGATTTGGACGCCGTGGTTGTTGCAGCGCAGCGGTGTTGGTCCGAAGAGTGTTCTTGAGGGGGCTGGTATTGCGGTCAAGAAACATCTACCTGGTGTAGGTGCAAACTTCCAAGACCATCCCTTTGGAGGCAGTGTCTGGAACTGGACGACCAACCCATACTTTCCCACCGCTGGAGCCCTAGCAACGAACCAGACCTTCTACGCCGAAGCGGAGAAAAAGTACATTCAGTCGCGCGAAGGCCCTCTCACGACATCCCGAGGAAACCAAGCTGCTTTCCTACCCCTCAAGACCGTCGACCCAGAAGGTTGGCAAACGCTCGTCGATGCTGTCGCGGCTCAAGACCCAACTCCCTACCTCCCAGCTCAATATGACGAGACACTCATAGCAGGCGCCAAAGCCATACACAACATCACCGCCGACTATCTCGCACGCGACGACGCTGCGGCCTTTGAATTCACCTTTGCAGAAGGGCCCATAGGAAACGCTGCGATCATGCGCCCATTGAGTCGCGGTACCGTAAACATCAACCCAACTGATCCCGCATCAGGCCCACTGGTTGACTGGCGCACCTTTTCCAATCCCCTAGACATCAAATTCGCCGTGCAAATGGTGCGCTTCTCACGCCGCTTCAACACCCTTTCGTCCTTCTCTGGTCTCGGCGCCGTCGAGCTTTCGCCTGGAGCCAATGTTACGAGCGATGCTGCAATTGAAAGGTATCTGCGCAGTACGATGGATCCGACTTTCGTTCATATGGCGGGTACGGCGTCGATGCTTCCGGAGGAACTTGGCGGTGTTGTGGGAACGGATTTGAAGGTTTATGGCGTTGGGAAGTTGAGTGTGGTTGACGCGAGTATCGTTCCGTATTTGCCAGCGACGCATCTTTGTACGACAGTTTATGCTATTGCGGAGAAGGCGGCGGATGCTATTAAGGCGAGGACAGGGTGGAATGAGTAGGAGTTCTGGCGCAGTATGTGAGTCCATTGGGTAGAGCGACTATCCATTTCGTGTCGGCAATGGGAGTGAATTGTGCGTCTGACATGAAAGTAGTGGTGTTGGTGATCTCCTTGACATGCTCATCGTGATCAAAGGATATGGATTATTTCGCGATCTTCATGTACAGCCTTGCCTGCCATGAACCTATCGTAGTCTTTGCTCAGGATCTTCATTATGCCAATTCGTCGGTACTCCCGTCTATCAGCGTTGATCGGGGTCAAAACGATGGTTTCCATCTGACGGCCTCCGCGGCCGTCTCCCTGTACGAGACAGGGCACGCACCAAACCTCATATCCATCGGATAAGAGTTGATGGGTGCAAAACTTCTTACTAGAAGTACCTTCCGGGGCGAGATAAATCTTTTTGAGCTGTCCTTTAATCGGATACCGTTTCGAGATATCCTCATAGACTTTGAACGAATCCAGCAAGACATTACTAACGAAGGACCTTCTAGGTGTGTCGAATGCATAGACACACATAGGGCGTTTTTCTTCGTCGACTTCAGGGGATGAACCGCGTGATAAATCTATTTGAGGCGATGCCAGAGATATCCGCCACATTCTAGTACAGATAGACAGTTTAGCGAATTTGATGTAACCGAAAGTTGCGAGAGCCCCTGGTAGATGCGAGACTTCCACATCGACGACTTGCATTCCTTCTTCTGGAAGGGGTTGTAAGTAAACCGTGGAGAACTCCACACACATACCATGTGCAGAGGCCCAAGACCAAGTCGGCGCAAGGTAATCCGGGAAGCTCTCGGTGATGGACCTTGGTCCGTCTCTGCAAAACATTTTATGCCGTCCACTAACCTTCCAGCATAATCCAGCTTGCAGATCTTCTCTCCAAAGCCCAGTGACATAGGTAAGACCGTAATGTTGTTGCATGATACTTGCCAAGCCTGCGATTGCAAGCAATTTGTCAGAGTCAACACTCAATATCCTCTCGCTGTAGCCTCGAATCGTTTCGTACCATACGTCGAAGTGATTCCATCGGAAACCATACACGGGAGGCGGGAGCTTGTCGAATATACTTGGATGCCTTGCTATCAGCCGCATCGGCGGTTGGGTTACGGAGTACAGCTCAGATTCTTTTACTGCTTCCCGGGCTGATGTGCCCATACACGGGTCGCACTCACTTGCTTCGCCCATAACGCAAGACCAAGCGACATCGGTATTGTCAAAAGTCAGCAACCGTTTCGACAATATTTCTTCCTGAAGAATCCATCCTCTTTTCCGTGGAGCATGGTGACGGTTTCGAATCCAAGGTTGTATTGACAGATGTTTTCGCAGATAGTTGCTGCCACGTTTTGAAGTTGTCCAGACGTTACAAGATTTACTACCTCGTGCATCACGTTTGGAAAAGAGACCTGAGTCGGTATCTGGACCATTCGCTGCGAGTATAGTCAACGTCGACTGTCGATATATGTCTCCCATCCTAGCTATCTCTTTGCCGACATCTTCAAGATCATCCTGAATGATGCACAACGCATCTATCCATAGGTAATGATAACCAAGAACCCTAGTAACTTGCAAAGCATCTTTGAAAGTCATAGGCATCATGTCATCGACTGGTAACTTCTGTTTGAACTGTTCGTATGAGCCTGACCCTCTTGTGCACAGTAATTTCTTTCCTTGGCCCCAGCAATAACTGAGGGTCAAGTACTCCGCTCGCATCCCAATAGTTTCTACGATATGAGCGTGACTGTCGTTTGTAATTTCAATGATTCGGGTGGGTAGTAACGGTAGCGTCTGCGATGAAACTTCGGTGTTACAAAGACAATGTCCCTTTTGACACTCTTGGAACCATGTTCTTATCAGGTCCATGTTGTGGTCAGATCCTGTGTAGTTGTCGACGGCAGAACCGATTGGGTTGCATCGTTCTTCGGATTCTGAAGAGAGAATGCAAGAGAGATCAAACCTGGTACTTAGGTCATCTGCATCCCATGTCAGCTAGGTTCATGAGACATGTCCATCTTTTATACCAGAGATAGGTTTGTGTGTCCTAAGTGAGATTGATTTTTCTCCACAGCGCAGCTTCATTTCGCGCGAATCTGGATATTTCCCCGCATAGACCACCACCCTGTCTGCCGGATGTTGTCCTATAGAGAGCAAAACTGGTGCGATTTCGTGGTCGTTATCACGAGGCGCATGGACAGACCGAGTGTTTTGGAATAATTGAAAGGAGAACATGGCGCAAACTCGACATCCTTGGCCGGCTGAGAGTTCTAACGCTTTTCTTGAAGGCTGATGTACGCTTACAAGGTCTGTGTCGGGATTGAAGATGAACCTTGAGCCAGGTAACCACCAATTGACATTCTGCACGCTGACTTCCTTGACGGGTACGAAAACAAGGTTTTGACAGAAGTGGCATAGCATGGCGTAAAGCGATGTTAAAACAGATGGTCTGGAGGGCGAAAATATGACGACGGAAAGATTGCGGGCAGTGAGGTGAGAGAATAGCACTGTGGAGGATAACAACAAATATTGAGTATGGAAGGAACCGAGGGGGCTGTGTAGACGTGACCAGGCAGCCACGAACGTCATGCGCAGCAACAACCGGCGTCCTTTACATCCTTGAAAAGTTAGTGCAATCATGTCAACTTACATATGTAGCCTTGGATTGCCATCGCACCTTCCAAAAATTACATGCAGCATCGCCAAGACTACGACAGGACAGCAGGAACACATCGCCGATAATATAATGCCTAGCAGCGCTTGACAGACAATTCGCAACACCCGCAGACAAAGCTGGCATCACTCCAAGAGACCCTTCACTTCAACTTGACGACATGCATGATCATGCATCAATCGTTCTATTTCTCTACTTTCAGAGGCCGTAGAATCTAAAGGGTATCATATCCATCAATCATTGACACGGCCGTATCAAACATCGCCCACTACTCCTGCCCCCAAGTATCATCATCCCCAATCTCACCCACAATCTCCACGCCCTGCTCCTCCTGAAAAGCAACCTGCTTATTCTTCCCCCTCTTCTTCTTGCCCTTGCCATTCTCCTTATTCGCACCATCACCAATCGGATTCCCATCCTGATCAACACCAGCAAGTTCCCTCTGGCGTTTCCTCTCCTGGGCCTCCGCTTTCGCCTTGGCGATTTTCTCCGCATACTCTGCTTCCTCTGCCGCCATTTCGCGCTTGATCCTATCCGTGTCGGCGAAAGAGGCCTCGGTCTTTTCCGATTTCTGCAGGAACGTATTCCAGCCATCGCCGTTGATCTCGCAGCGGCCTTGGAGAGCGGCGCGTATGTCGTCGGGGTTGTCGCGTTCTTCGCGGGTGAATTTGGTTTTGATGGAGCGGCGGGTGAAGCCGGGGAACATTTGGGATATCATCTGGAAATCGGTGCCGAAGGATCTGAGGCCCTCGTAGAACAGGTTCGTGAGGTCCGTGGTCCAACGTCGTCCTTGGCCGGGCAGGAGGAACTCGTTGGGGAAGCGCTTGTTGTTCTTCATGAAGCTGCGGGTTGTGAGGCGTGCTGTAATATCTTGGTCTTCAACGACGGTCATGTCGCTAATGAGACGGTCTGCGTCGCCCTCTCGGTCGATAAATACAGTGGTGGGATCTAATTCCAACTCGCCTGCTGCGTTCGCACGATACCTGGGTCCTGCTTCAACCTGTGAAGCCGCCAGCTCTGCTCCTGCTTCTGCCAAAAGTCTGTCCTGTTTTTCCTGATCTGCTTTCGAAGGGATGTTCTTGTTGTCTTCTTCTCTTCGACGTTGCTTAACGGCATCCCAATCGATGGTACGCATTTGCTTTTCCCGTGAAGACAGCTTTCCAACGCGAAGATCCCGGGCTGCTAGAGTATCCATGTAGGTTTCATTGGGGTCAATCGTCTGGTCTTCGGCATCGGATGGTGTGGGCTCTCGTGGCGGTCGCCCCTTCCGTTTCTTCTCCCTGACTGCGCCTTCCTCGCCTTCCACTCCATCGACCTCTTCGCCTTCTTCGCCCTCTGGAGTGGCCCTTCTCCTCCTCTTTGCTTTGGGTTTGCGACGCACGGCTGCTGCTACGATCTCATCTGCTATGCGGCCGACTTCATTTTCTGGGCCTTCGACGACCTCGCTGCTCAGAGCCCCCTTGGTCTTTCTTGGCTTCCTGGCTTTCTTCGCCGGCGCTGGAGCTTCCTCGCCATCTTGTGCAGCGGGTTCGGCGGCCTTCTTTCTTGCACGGGGCTTGGCGGCAGCTCGCTTCCGGGTGGGCTGCGCCTCTTCCTCGTCTTCTCCTTCTTGTTCAACGTGTTCTGCATCTGGATCTGCTGCAGCGGCCCTCTTCTTGCGTGGCTGGCGAGGCTTTCGAGTCGGCGCAGCAGCTGCGGCCTCTTCTTCGCCCTCTGGAGGGTGGTTCACCGCTGCCCATGGAAGCTTCCTCCTCTTTCGCGGTTGTGGAAGGGCCTGGGAATCTGCAGTAGGGGCGGGGACATTCGGGTCGGCAGTCTGTTCGCCGGTGTTGTTCGCTGGTACCGGCGCATCGACAGTGGGAGTAGCTTCGGCCTCTGGCTGTGGTTGTGCAGCTACTTCATTTTCTTGTTGTGCCGACTGTGACGGACCTGTAGTATCTCCTCCACTTGCAGTGACATCTTGACTCGCTGGGGTGCCTAATTGTACGGGTGGTTCTATACGACGCCGCTTGGGTGACCTGCCGCCATCGCCCGCATCTTCCAGGTATTGGGTAGTGAGACCCCGGTCTGTCGAAGGCTGTACAGCGACATGGGGCTCTTTCTCGGCTTGTGTCTGGGTGTCGGTATTGGTAGGTGCTGGAGTAGGCAGTGGCTGGGTAGGGTTCGGGGTCGGTAATGGAGGCGCTGTGGAAGACTCGGCTGTACTGGGGACAGCTTGGGGAGTAGTCGCTGTGGCAGGTTCTTGGGTCGCGGCTGGCGTAGGTAGCTCGGCGGTAGTCGGGGGCTCAGTCGCCGGCGCATTCGAGGGCTGTGGTTCGGCCTGCGAAGTTTGCGATTCGGCAGGCGCAGAGGGTGTAGGAGTGGGTGCAGCAGCAGCGGCAGGTCGTCGTCGTGCGGCTTTGGGAGCGAACTTTTTGCCCGTTGTATTCTCTGACCATGGCTTAGCAGAGTCGGCGCCACTGCATGGGACGACTCACTATTAATAAAAGAACTAAAGGTCGCCGCCGCAGGTTTAGGCGCAGGCGCAGGCGCCTTGTCGCTACCGGCAGCAGGCGGCTGATTGGGAGCGTCGTCGGCAGCCATGTGTATGCAGCACTCGTTCACGCCAGGCTCTGGCTGCTCGCTCTCTTTCTCACATTGGCGGGCAGTGGTGGGGAATGGGCAGCACGCAGAGGGTCGCGTCGACAGACACAGACCACGCCCTAGCGCGACACTAGCTCTTGGCAGTCCACCTGGGCTGCTAACGAACTCTCTTCGCTCGACCTCCTCACCCACCGGCCTCACACGACACACCCGCCCGCCTGCCGCTGCCTCTCGCCCGCCCGTCTCCTGCGTGCCTGCCATCCGCTCCTTCATCTCCCTTTAATGACCTGAGAGCGCGCGCGTCTTCGCTGCCCTATCTCGAAGCCGGCGTCTCCTCGATGAGGCTCGAAGCCAGGACCGTCGCACCCCCATCGCTTGACGCCGTCAAGATGGAGGACCGAAAACGGCCCATTGCCGACGACGCTGCTCCTCCCGCTAAGAGGCAAGCCGTGACCGTCAACGGTGCTCGCTCCCACCCAGACGCTGACTTGCCGTGGAAAGATGACATCGAGGTTCGCCCCCCGATCACCTCCCGCCCTCCTCCCACGCCCACGGCGCACACACCCGCTGACCACTCGATTCTACAGTCGTTCCAGAAAGATGCCATTCTGCGCCAGATGCGCGAGTTCAAGCGCGAGAAGGCTACCGTCGAGTCACAACTGAACGAGCTGGAGGGCCGCTCCAAGTACCACGACGACCACCTCCGCACAATCGACGCTTGGTTTGATCAGGTCAGTATACCCCTGGAAGTTGATTGAGGTGATGCTAATTGCTGCTTAGCTTATCGATGAAATCAAACTCCTGGGCGCCGAGAAACTACCTGCATCATCAGGCGACTCCGATGCCTCGCAGTCGGTACCCGCTGCGCTTCTGTGCGAGGATACCCAGACCTTCAAAAAACACCTCTCGGACCGCAAAGAAAAGATCCTTGCATCCCTCTCCGATCTCTTTGCGAGATATCCTGCAAGCAGTCCTGAGGTTGCGAAACTCCAACAGAAGCTGTCAGAACTCTTGGTCACGGAGAAGGATCACGTTGTGCGATTGCAACGCGTCACCACCGAGAAAGAGCAACTATCTGACCGGTTGGACACGGCTACTCATCGCTACCTGGTCGCTGAGAAGAAGCTCGATCGCTTGAAGAGCGCCCAAGTTCAGAAACTCGAGCAGCAGGCGCACGGCACAAGCGCGCCTGCAAAGGAGGAGGCTCCATCTACCAGCAACGGAACAGAAGCCATCAATGGCACCTCACCCGGACCGATCAGTGAAGAGTTGGAAACTGCAAAAAACCAGGCCATAGCCGAGGCAGCCAAGAGGAAAGAGCAGCTTGAGCAGATCGAGCAGGAAAACAAGAAGCTTACCGAGGAAGTTTCAGCATTGAAGGTCAAGCTTACCGGGCTGTCGGATGATGATTATGCAAAGACCGATCTCTTCAAAGCTATCAAGAACCAGCATGAAGACGTGATCAAGCGAATCAACAATCTCGAAGCCACCAACATTTCCTTGCGGGAAGAAGCGCAAAAGTTCCAAGCAGAGCGAACAGCCTACAGGATCAAGGTGGACGATGAGGTCCGCGCTAGCTTGGCAGACAGTGCAAGCCACGTTTCGCAAGCGGAAGCGAACTGTGCTCGCATTCGAAACGCCCGTGACGAACTAGCCACCAAGAATAACCTCTTGGAGGCGAGCCACAAGGATTCCAAGGATTCTATCGAGCAGGCGAAGCAGCTTGCGAGCGCATGCGACAGCCGCATTGCTGCACTTGAATCGGAATGCGAGCGACTGCGCCTCCAGATTGCGGAGCAGCAGAGTTCAGGAGACCAAGAAATGTCTGGCTTAGACGACTTGACGCCGGAGCAGCTGCGCAGCAAGATCTCCAAGCTTGAGAGCCAATGCAAGATTCTGGGCAACGAACTCCCGTCCATGGAGTCGGCATGGAAAAAGGCGCAGGCGATCGCGAGCAAGAAGATCACCGAGATTGCTGCGTGGGAAGAGAACATTGCCAAGGCACATGCGGACAAGGCCAAAGCGGATCAAAAGTTTTTCGCAGCAATGAAGACCAAAGGAGAACTCGAGCAACAAATCCGCATCCTCCGTGCCCAGGCTACCAAAGCCACGGAAGTAGTGGCGCAGTTGAAAGAGGCGGATTCCTTGAGCCGGTCACTGGTCGACAAGCTGGAGAAGCAATGTGCGGAAATGCGATCGCAAATGGATGATCTTTCTACCCAGCACCGCCAGCTGCAACAAAAGGTCAGCGAGAATGCCATCACTTCCGAGGGTCATGTCAGCCAGATAGCGGAGCTCAAGAAGGTCGTCGAGGCCAAGGACGCGACATGTCTCGCGGCAAAGCACGCCCAACGCGAATCGGAAACCGAGCGAGACAAGCTTGTTGCACAAGTGACTGGACTGGAGAAGCAAGTGCAAATCTACAAAAAGAAGAGCACGGCCAACCAGAGCTCTGAAGTGTCTACGATGGAGCTGTTGATCCAGTGTCAGATCTGCAAGAGCAAGCTCAAGAACACGGTCATCAAGACTTGCGGGCACATGTTCTGCGACCAGTGCGTGCAAGATCGACTCACCAACCGCGCGAGAAAGTGCCCGAATTGCGGCAAAGCCTTTGGCAGCAACGATACCATGCGCGTCCATTTGTGAGAGCTCTGCAAACCGGATACCCTTTTCTTATTCCCTGCATTTTGCCACATGTACATCACCAGCTGCATTTCCTTCAGTACCCTTTCTTACAAGTTTACAATAGCGTTGAAGGCGAATTTTGAGGCCAAGCACGAAGCAGTGCCTGGGACGTTGGTGTTTTGCGGGTGGCTTTCTGCCAAATTCAAGGCGTTGGAGTTCGGCAGCGCAAGAGCGCGAGACAATGTACGATGATAGTTGCGATGCATGTTCAGACGACATGTGTTAGCATGTTTTACTAGATGCACGGAGTTCGTCTCTCGGTCGGCAATGTTTCCGCGGATGGGTTTAGATAAATTCCGTTGGCTCTGCGGAGCTCAGGCCTGGGATGGCCCAGAGAAAGAATGCAAACAAAGATACCATGTCCAATTTGTGTTATATGATGTGATTCTATAGCCTTTGACTCACACTGGGCTGGTACCTTTGCTCGGTGCACTAGGCAAAGCGTTCATTGTCAGCCAATCATGTGAGAGCTGTCATTTCAAACTGAAGGCCGGATCTGGGATGTTTAAGTGGGCGGGCCCGTGAACGTAGGGATGTAAGGCTGAAGGCGCAGGGTATGACGTTCCTCGCCGTTGCCCCACGCGACAGGCTACCATAAACACCCTTGAACAAGACTACTATAACCACGACCGCAATCCGCAACAAGAGCCTTTCAGACAGCGCCTCTTCAGCACAAACTACAACATCTGCAACTTGCTACAAGACCTTGAAAACGTCCACATTTGAAAACTTTCGATCAAGTCTTCCACCTTTACATCAACCGCAACTACCCTACCGCAATGGCCACCAACGTCCTCACCCCTCGCGACACCAACGCGCAAGTCAAGCCCATGTCTTCCCCGGAGAAGGACGCCGAGAAGAAGGACTCCAAGAGCCTCGACTACCACCGTCAAGTTCTGCAGTCGCGTCTAGACAACCCACAGTGAGTTCATACATGTTTATCTCCCACTGCGCATCACTAATGATACTCCAGGGAGCAGAAGTTTGTCTCGCCGTCGGACGACATCATGAGCCCCGCTACACAGAAGTTGCAGGCTTTCAAGACCAAGCACGCCATGAAGAAGTAAGTCGCTATCCAACTGTACACCGGCGATGGAGTATAGACTAACGCACGTCTAGATCGAAGCCGCAAACTCTGTTTAAGAAGACGAGCGCAAAGAACTTCGAGTCGAACAAGGGCAGCGGCACACTCATGTTCGCCGATATCCCCAAGAAGGACGCAAAGGAAGAAGACGCGTAGGCGTAGGCTTCCAGCCATTCTTGTTTAGCGTGTACAGCATGGGTTTTCTTCTCGGGCGCAATTGTCATCTGTATACCCTTCTTCGACTTGTATGCCTTCGGATGATGGGCTGGTTCTGGAGTTTTGATTACGGGATGAATGACTACGAGGCTCATGATTACATATATTGATGAGACGAGACGAGACGAAATGGAACAACTTTATCATGCATTACTATCTTCAGACTAGGCCTATGCATGTGTAAAGCTGCATGCGCCCGGATGGATACCCCCGTCCATCTTGGGCATAGTCGCCGAGGCGCATGTTGTACCCTACTCTAGCCGCATCATCGTTCCCACGCACACGATGACACAACCACCGCTGGAGCAACAAGCCGTCCAAGACGAGATAGCGGATCTCGAAAGACGGCTTCAGGATGCGAAAGCCAGATTGAATCCAAATACCGTCGCAACGACACCTTCAACCCCCGCAAATGACGCAGGTCCGTTATCGCCCTCTCCACCCACCCATCCCCCAACCTAACAACCTAACACCCCCCAGCCCTCCACGCGCTCCTCCTCCTCGCCGACTCCGCGCTCCCACTAGGTTCCTTCGCCTTCAGCTCCGGTCTAGAATCCTATCTCGCGCACCACAAGCCGTCGGCGCCGTCGGCAACGCAGTTACCCGCGTTCCACACCTTCCTCCGCCTATCGCTCTCAACGCTCGCAAGCACATCGCTGCCCTACGTGCTAGCCGGGTACCGCACGCCGCAAGCCATCGAGACACTGGACAATGACTTCGACGCGAGTACACCGTGTACCGTTGCGCGACGGGCGAGTGTAGCACAGGGCCGCGCGTTGTTGGCGGTTTGGGATCGTAGTTTTAGGACGCAGTATAACGGGCCTAAAGTGACGGCGTCTCAAGATACCGTGGATGGGGTGATGGGTAGCGAAGTCGCGATTAAAGCACTCACGGCGTTCTCTGCTGCACTGCGCACTTCAGAGCATATCAACGTGCATCTCGCGCCGCTGTGGGGTCTCGTCACGAGTATCCTGGCTGTTCCGCTGCAACAGGCTGCGTACTTGTTCCTCTTTTCACATGCACGCACTGTGGTTAGTGCGGCTGTGAGAGCGAGCGTTATGGGTCCGTATCAGGCGCAGGCGGTTCTTGCGAGCGCGGAGCTGCAGGAGAGGATTCGGGGGTTGGTGGATGAGGGGTGGGATCGGGCGGTGGAGGATGCGGGGCAGAGTGTCCCCGTTATGGATCTTTGGGTGGGGAGACATGAGAAGTTGTATTCGAGGATTTTCAACTCGTGAGGTGTTGTCTGGTGAGCGGGTCGCAAGAGGTAGCGCTACGGACGGGTACGGGTGCTACCTCAAACTTTTGTGGCATGTATGTCGAACGTCTTGCCGTTGTAGCGGATGCGTCTAGCCTTGCATCCCAAAGTTGCTAAATTTACGAAGTTGATGGTGTTCAGACAGACTTCCATTCCTGCCACTCGTTGTCCAATCATGACCTCGTGGGCTCTCGATTCGCGCATGAGGAGCTCAGCTTACGGCGCGTGACTACAGTGCCCCAAAGGCGCGGCAAGGCAACGACGATAAGAAAGGTATCTTGACAAGTTTGCTATTTCACAAGAGCACAGTTTTCTGGTTGATGATGCCCTTGGAGGGACTCTCATGCTTACTTGAATCCACCTTACATTCGCCGTGCTGGCACCATGTTCCTTCCAACGCTCACCAACTGGCTCACAGCCACCATCTTCTCTAATCCCTCCAACAACGCACTCCAATCCCCTCTCCTCGACCCCACTATCAAATTCCCGTGGATCCAACGCTTCGCCTCAATCGGCGACTCCTACGCCGCGGGCCTAGGATCCGGCACGCGTCTCGACTGGTCATGCTCCCGCTACACTTCCTCCTACCCAAACATCCTACAAACCACCCTTTTCGGCCCCAACCCAAACCGCACCCACCAGTTCCTCGCCTGCTCCGGCTCTACCAGCACTGAGATCTTGGAAACCCAGATCCCAGCTTTACAAGATAACCTCGACCTTCTCACCATCTCCGCCGGCGGAAACGACATCGGCCTAACACCCATACTAAGCAACTGTATCTACCAGTTCTATCTGTCAGGCGAAGACGCCTGCCAGACAGCTATTAACGAAGCACGAGCTCGGATAGCGAACGAAACAGAACTCTACCACAACGTCACCCTCCTCCTCAACGCCGCAAAACCAAAGATGAACCAACAACACGGCGTGGTTTACTACACAGGCTACGCGTCTTTCTTCGGTGAAGAAGATAAAACATGCGACAACATCACCTGGGCCGTCTGGAAAGACGTCGAATGGACAAAACAATACCTCACGCGCGCCCTACGCCAGGAGCTAAACGACATGGTCCGCGCCGTCAACGCCATCTTATTCAAAGCCGTTAGCGACTCCGGTCCAAACGTCCGTTTCATAGATTACGACGCGGAGGTTACTGAGGCACGGGGTCGCTACTGCGAACCCCACATCCTAGAACCAGCTCCTAATCGCGCCGGCCTCGTCTTCTACGAATGGAACACCGTTGATACGGGCGAGAATAAGACTGCGCTGCAGAATAGGACGGGCGGTGATGTACCGAAGGGGTCTTTTGAGGCGGGGATTGCGAGGGATGTTGGTAGAACGGTGGAGGAACATCCTGGGTGGGAGGTTGATCCTAAGAAGGGGTTTGTGGATAAGGGGAAGGGGGTGGGGGTTGAGGGGGGACTGGGTGATGGGATTCATTGGTTGTTGCCGGATAGCTATAAGAGGGTTTTTCATTTGAGGCCGGCGGGACATGGGATTGTGGCGGGGATGGTGGTGGAGAGTTTGGAGAGGGAGGGGAGGGGGAGGGGTGGGGAGGTGGAGGAACTTTAGGTTTGTTCTACTTCTTGGACAACAGCACCAGTATCAGCTTCATCTTCCTCAGCTTCTTCTCCCTCAACTTCACCCACACCATCCCCATCGCCATCCAACCCACCATCCCAATCCCAATCCACCCCCACCCCCTCCTCCCTCCCCCTCCGATCCATCTCCCCAATCCTCCCCCTAACATCCCCCAAACACACTCCTAGCACATTCTCCCCCCACCACTCCCTATACCCCTCCGCCTCAAACGCCCTATACCCAATCCCCCACACCCTATCCCTCCTCCCCGCCTCCGCCAACTCCCTCTCCCCCGTCCCCAGCAATACACTCCTCATATGCCTCCCCCCATTGCCCGATCCCTTCCCAGCATATTCATCCCCGCCCGTGAATTTATACCAGTTCCCCACGCGCGCAACCCGGCTTTTCACGGCGGTCCAGGCGGTGAATGAGAAGTTTGTGATGCGCTGACCGTGTTTCTTCTGGCTTTTTGGGTCTGGAGCAGAGAGGATGAGCGTGCAGGTGGCGGAGTCGGAGAAGAAGAGGGATTTGCAGTACATGTAGGATTGTTCGGCGCAGGTGAAGGGGAGGAAGGGGGTTGGGTTGGAGGGGGTGGTGGTGGCGTGGGTTGATAGGATGGAGGATGCTGAGATTGTTGTTGTGGATGGGGTGGAAGGGGGTGGTGGTGGTGCAAGGTCGACGAGCCATTGGAGTGATGCGATGGGGATGTTGAAGGGGCTGGGGTGCCATTGGCAGAATATGCCATAGGGCTTTTCGTTGGGCATGTAGAAGTATATTGTTCCTTTCTCTTCGTCTTCTTCGGTTGGTGCGGGTTTCTTTGGTGGACGGCCGACGGGGTGGGGTTTGCGCTTTCCCATCGTGTACCTAGTATGAGGATAGATTTGAGTTGTGATTATCTGTAAGAAGAGCGACTATGGCAAGGTGAAAAGGAAGTCTTCTTCGGGAAAGCCGATCGTGGGGTGTTTGGCTCTCATCAGGTGCTTGGTGATGAGTCGTAAGCTAGTACTGTAGTACCATGGTTTGCAAAGGGCGCAAGGGCGACGTTTGCAATTAATCGTTTTCTAGTAAGCTTTTACATGACACATGCTACGGCTGTTGACTGTGTGCTCTTTTCAACGTCTTACAGCGCCGAACATATCAGGTCACTACCTTCGCACATATGTACATCTCTTAGTGTGTGTACTCGGAGAGTTTGCACAGTGATTGAAATTATCCTGGTCGTAAGTGAAGAGAGTCGAAACCGTGATGAGGTGTTCGAGTGCGTGAGTAGTGTTCCTTTGGGTCACTTCTGGTATAGATGTTTTCTCTTCGTCTGTTCTTGTCTCTGTCAGTCGTGCCGAATTTTGTCTAGTTCCACGTGCTTCAATCGGTGTCCCTGCGACAGTAACCTAAAATGAGAGTTGAACCTGCCCAGTGAGTGGAGCTCATGGCCTGGGCATCTCGTGTCAACGAATGAAAGTAAACGTGATGGTAAGTCCATCGGGATGTTACCTCAGCCAATAGCTGTCCCCATGTTCGGAGTTCTCCTGCAAACCATGGTAGAGAGATAACTGAAGCCAAGGTCGACAGCGAATATATAACTTAGCACATATAAGATTTAACTTTCAGCTCTTACTATCCATGAATGTTACGCCTCGATGTCCCTCAATCTGTCAACAAGAACTACGTCCACCGAGATGTCTGAACCCTCTTTCCGATTTCTGGACCTTCCACCAGAGTTGCGATGCATGGTCTACGAGCAGCTCGAAATGACGACGAAGCATTACACGCTCGACGACGCGCCGGACCAACCCTCCGCAATCACATTCGTCTGCAAAACGTTACCCGTCCAGATACTGGCGACATCCAAGTTAATCAATACCGAAGCCATGCAGATTTTCAGGCCCAGAATGCTGCAACTGAAGGCGCAACCAATGCGCTTCTGTATCAGAGTGAACTCCAGTAAATCTCTGTTCGTCTTGCGTCGTTCGCTCTCGCGCTGCTTCCGATACAATCCTCGTCCCGATGGCTCACCACCATTAAGCGAGGCGGCTGAAGCTTTCATCGACCGCTGTGTTAAAACCCGTCGCCTAGCAAGCAACTGCCGCCATGTTGAGATAATGTTGACCGACAAGGACGCGCCAAGTCTCACACGATCCATATGCTTGTTATACATCAGCAACAAGTTCGCAAGGCGATACCACTTGAAAATTACTCTGCTACGCAAGGAGCTAGCAACCGAAACCCATCCTGCCAGTTGGCATGCATCGCAGGATGTTGGGCGTTCGTTGGGGGTGAACGAGAGGGTGCATCTGCATCTCGCAGATAAGCCAGATGCTGAGCGATGGAGGAGGGATTGGGAAGAGACGACAAGTGTGCCGGAGGCATGAAGAGTACAGAAGTGTGTGTTTGACCAAGGCTGGACGTCATCAAGATGTCTTGTTCGAATACGAATGGGAATTGCGAGAGGATCTAGGAAGCCTTCCTCGTGGTTGCAGTCAAGGAAATAACAGGGAGCATAGCCGGTACGCTGGGATGCCGGAATCTTGCTGGGAACGTCAGTCTTGCGTGAACATACGCACAGGACGTCGATGAATGTAGTACATCTGATTGTATGGCATCAATAGAATAATGCGACGCTGAGAGAACCCCCAGATTGCGATAGAGTGTGATGCAGCGTTGTTGGGGTTGAGCGGAAGTCATCCGACAAGCTCGTATTCAAGACATGCATGCTTGTATGCGGTGCGATGTCGTTGCAGCTACGTTGTGGTTACTTGCAGAAATCCTGCAGGGACTCATTGTCTTTCCGAGCTCAAATGACGCCGTCGCGTGTCCACTTTTGCCCTCGATCTTGCAACACCATCTATTGATTTCTTCTTCCCCAGTCGTTCGCCATGACCTTGGTATGCTGTCTAGAGGCAGCAGGGCCGATTTGGAGCCGTCGCCTGACTTACCTCGCATGGCTGGTTTACGTTTGACAGGCCGCGCTCCCCTCAACCGAGGTCACGCGCATCGATCATGATGCTAGTCAGGCACACCGTCCGAGCTTCCTTTCCCCGGACGTGCTTAAGATGAATGACGCCGTCCGTGTCTGACCGCGCCGGGCAATGCCACGACATCCCTCGAGGGCCTACACGAGAGGAATTACCTGATCTCGTCTTGTTTCAACACTCAAGCTATGACGAAAGCTCGCTACGACTTCAAGACGCGCCCGGTCGCGCACCCGGACGCTATTGTCGCAGGCGACAAGTACCGCTTCACCATCCTCACAGATGGCTTACTCCGCTTTGAGTGGGCCGAGGATGGACGATTCGAAGACCGCGCGAGCACCTTTGCCATCAACCGCAAGCTAGCTGTGCCCGACTTCTATGTCTGGGACCGCGGCCACGGCATCGAGATCGTCACGAAGCGCTTCCACGTTGTGTACGACAAGAAGAAGTTTAGCGCCGATGGCTTCAAGATCCACCTCAAGGGCGACGTGACGGGCACATGGACGTACGGACAACAAGTCTCCAACTTGGGCGGAACAACTCGCACACTAGACGGTGTGAACGGCAGGGCCAACCTAGGTCCTGGTGTGCTGTCGAGAGAGGGCATGGCTCCTTTGGATGACACCAAGTCCATGCTCTTCGAAGACAATGGGTGGATTGCTGGACGCAGGGGTGGCGACAGGTCCGATCAGTACATCTTCATGTATGGTCGCGACTACCGGGAAGCCATGCGTGCATACTACGCTGTCTCAGGAAGCCAGCCTCTCCTTCCACGATACGCCATGGGCAACTGGTGGAGTCGATACCACGCATACGACGAGAAGGAATATCTCGATTTGCACGATCATTTCGACCGCGACGATGTACCCATGAACGTGGCGGTTGTGGATATGGACTGGCATCTGGTATGGGATCTGCCTGGCGGTGTCAATGGCTGGACCGGATACACATGGAACAAGAAACTGTTCCCTGACCCTGACGCTTTCATGAAGAAGCTGCATGATCGTGGCATGAGGCTGACGCTTAACCTGCATCCAGCGGACGGGTTCAGGCCTCACGAAGAGCAGTACCCTGAAGTCGCCAAATACCTTGGTATCGATCCGCAGTCTAAACAGACGATTCCTTTCGACTGCACGGATAAGAAGTTTATGGACGCATACTTCGACATCGTACACCACGAGCACGAAGAGCGAGGCGTAGACTTCTGGTGGGTGGACTGGCAGCAGGGCAACACATCCAAGATCCCTGGGGTAGACCCGCTCTGGGTGCTCAACCACTTCCATTTCCTCGACAATGGCCGTGGGTCCCAGCGTCCCTTGATCCTCTCTCGATTCGGCGGCCCAGGAGCACAGCGCTACCAGATCGGCTTTTCTGGCGATGCTATCATCACCTGGGACAGCCTGCACTTCCAGCCTGAGTTCACAGCTACTGCATCGAACATCGGGTACGGCTGGTGGAGCAACGACATTGGTGGTCACACGCATGGCTACAAGAACGACGAGCTCTACACACGTTGGGTACAACTTGGCTGCTGGTCGCCCATTCTGCGTCTGCATTCAGACAACAACCCTTTCAACACGCGCGAGCCCTGGCGGTTCAACGAAGAGGCGTGCACGATCGTCGAAGATACATTGCGTTTCCGCCACCGTCTCATCCCATACTTGTACACCATGAACGCGAGAAGTGCCTCCGACGACGAGCCGCTCGTTCAGCCCATGTACTGGGACTACCCAGAGTCTGACGAAGCATACAACGTGCCCAATCAGTTCCGCTTTGGCTCAGAAATGATCGTGGCGCCCATCACCCAGCCTCGCGACGGGACTACACACCTCGGCGCAGAGAAGCTCTGGCTCCCAGAAGGCCGCTACGTCGACATCTTCACCGGCATCGTATACAACCGCGCCGGCGAGCTCACCGTCCACCGCCCTCTAAACTTCGTCCCCGTCTTCGCAAAAGAAGGATCCATAATCCCGCTTGACGCAGCCTACCGTCCCAAATCCGGTTCTCCAAACCCAGAGGGTCTTGAGATCTTGCTTGCCGTAGGCGCAGACGGCTCCTTCACACTGATCGAAGACGACGGCACCGGCCACCTCGTCGACGACGGCGGTTTCTCAATCATCTCAGACGAGGGCCACGAGGAATCCGCCGACGACACCGTGCGCTTCGCACACACACCCATCACGTACAAACAATCAACCGGCGTCATCAAGATCGGTCCTACAACGCCTGAAAACCCCGCCATTCCCAAGAACAGGTCTTGGAAGATTCGCCTCCTGGCCCACACACTTAAGAAAGGCGCTGAAATACGCTGCGTTACTACCTCTCCCAGCACAAAGAAACATGCAAAGACGCTCTCACACAAGATCACCCAGGAAAGCAACGGTACGCTCGTCACGCTCGACGCGGTGCCAACATCGCATACCATCCACATCGAACTGCTCTCTTCATCTTCTCACTCTGCGGGTTCTTCCTCTTCGGGGCCGCAACTCGATGTCATCGACCCGAACCCCAAGCTTTGGGATATCATCGATAAAGCATGGATCGAACTAGATAAGAAGTGGGATTACTGGAACTGCGTCAACAATGGGGAGCCAGTGTTGAATAAAGTGAGGGCGCTGCAGGGGAGGGGTATGAACCAGGCGTTGTTGGATGCTATGTTGGAGCTGTTGCTTGCGGATGAGCGGTATGCTGGTGAAGAGAAGGATGGGTGGTGAGATGGTAGTTGGGTAGTATAGATTAGCGTGCATAGTCGTTTCTCTGCACCGTACATGCTGATAAAATTGAATGACCGTCCTGCAACGAATCTGTTGCAGGA